>NC_140487.1:26411953-26929453 GCF_964271855.1 Acomys minous | reverse complement strand
TTTTAGTATTAGGCAAACTAGGAAGCCAAAATTTGAGCACCCAGGAGCCCTTGAGGATTAGGTTGTTTATTCTAGATACTTCTCTCTGTGTGTGTGCTCGCCTAGGTAAATAAACTTTTAAAATTTGAAACACCTGTGTTGAGTTTTCACAGAACTGCTAATACCTACATGAAGTTTATATCCTGAAAATGTAGTTTTTCCAAATGCCTTATAGAATTCCTGCCCTTTATACTTGGAACAGGAATAAATAATGCCTGATTCAGCTCTTGTGGAATTTGTGGAAAGCATACAGGGTAGTTTATCTTCATCCTAAGTGGTAATTTTTCCTTTCTGGAGTAAAGTTGAATATTTTTTAAGCAGTTCAATTTTTGTCTGCATTAAAACATTACCTGATTCTTTTTTAATCACAGGTGGCATCCAAGACAAAAATGAAAAGAACAGACCATTTTTGAAGTCCCTGAAAGCCGATAATAGACTGGAAAAATCCAAATACAAGCCATTTTGGGGAAAAATATTTTACCTTGACTTGCCTTCTGTCATATGTGAAAAACTACAAAAAGATATAAAAGATCTTGGAGGGGTAAGTGAAAACTACACGCCCACAGACGATAAAGAAAAACTATGCTAGCACGTCATAATATGGAATCATTAAAGGATTTCATTTTGGAAAATCATAGTCACTTATCAATAGCAGCCTTATAAGCTATGAGATGTTTGTTATTAGTGAATCATTTGGGAACTGGGAATGTAGCCTAGTAGTTTAGCACCTACTGACACATGTAAGACTTTCTATGTTCAAGTCACAACACCAAAGGACAAAGAAAACATTTTTTGAGCCTTCTGTAGACTGACAAAATGTTCAGGCTTCTGTGACTAGTGACCTAGAATGAAGGAATGAAGACACCTTTTCCTGGTGAACTCCTTTCCAAAATATCAGCAGCTGCTCGACTGGTTGTTGGGTTGAGTTTTCACAACCGTTAATGCCCACACAAAGTTTCTGTCTTGAGAAAGTTTCTTAGGAGCTGTTATGTGTTAAAATAGTTGTTTACTGATGTGTGTACACAGACACACACACACACATATATGATATATATGGTATATATATATATAATATACTCATACTGCGTGTGTGTGTGTGTAGACACATTTATGAGAGAACTACTGAGTAAACATTCGCCTGCCATTGAGGGAACACTTGGAGTAATGGTTAAACAGTCTTCCCTCTTACATACATTACTTAGATAATTAGAAAACTTAGGCAAAAGTCTGAAGATTTTTTTAGACATAATGTTAATATTACCTAAATCCTAGTAAATGAGGTTATTGTAATTTTTACTGTTTTAAAGCTTTGTGCTGGACTGGAAGTGTTTTTGATCCTTTTCTTCCCAGTCTGGAAATTCACAAGACTATTTCACAGAATTACTTGTTAATGTGATATTCTACTTACGTGCCCTTGAAATTTGTCTGGTTTTCTTCAGGTGAGGGTACGTGGAGTTTTACTTTGACTATGAAGAATATGAATGTCATTTTTTCTTTTTTTGTCTATAACATTCATATACAAATTATATTGCAGTTAGCTGCCCTCGTTACCTTTCCTTGTCCTCCCACTCCTGCTCACTCTGTGTTCACTCCCATGAGCATCCTACTTTTCTCTTCTTCATTTCGTTGACTCATGTATTTTTGGTAGCATTTATCGTGACCCATATGGCTGCACTTCTAAAAGTCATGGTTGATAGACCTTCCACCCTTGTTAATGTCCTTAGGGCCTTAGAGTGAAGTACCATCTGCTGGTCTCTAATTCCGAGAGTAACATGGCACACCCCCATTCTCTTAACTATTGGTGGCTATGGAATAGTTGATAGCTTTCTCAAATATGCTGACCAACTAACTCACTGATGGGTAGAGTTGTGTTTTTAGCAGTAGGTGCCTCAGACAATGTTAAATCTCTAAGTCCAATGTAGGAAACTATCGAAAGGGAACTAAATGAGCAATGTGAGTACTGGGACAGGAATCACTTCCACCGCCTGCACCCCTCTCCCCCCCTTCCTTCCCTCCCTCCTTTCTTTCCTTCTGGTTTTATGAGGCAGGGTTTCTCTGTTTAGCCTTGGCTGTCCTGGACTTGCTCTGTAGACCAGGATAGCCTTGAACTCACAGCTGTCTGCCTCTGCCTCCCCAGATGCTGGGATTACAGGTGTGCCCTACCACGCCAGCTACCACTGTCCCTTCCTTTCTTCCCCATCCTCATAAACTTCCTAAAATACCTTCAGGAAACAATTTTTTAATTACTTTCACCACATTTAGTTGTTAAGGCATATTTTGACTTTACTTATGTCAAATGGTTTCAAGTATCTCAGCAGATATATTAAAAGCGTAAGTTTTATAATGTGAGAAGGAACTTACCATGGTCACAAAGGTGATTTTTTTCTAAGGTGAGGCTTATTTAGCACTCCAGATGTGCCAACTCCTGTGATTTCCTCAAATGCAAAAAGCTCTGCTGAGTAATTTGTGTTATTGAGGACTGCATCTGCACTCTCCCCTTAGGGAGAGACCAGTGAGGTAGCTTGCAAGTCAGGGAGGACTCTTGCTGCCACACCTGGTGACCTGAGTATAATCCTTGGGACCTGCAGGTAAAGAGAAAGCTGACTTCACAAGTCACTCACTTTCTTGCTGAAAAAAGTACGAAGTTCTGGTCCTTATCACTTTTTATTTGATTTTTCCGATGTAATTCAGTGATGTCGATTCAGACCCCATGTTTTAGTTTCTCTTAATATGTTTAAATAAGCACCAATTTTGTCAAATAGACATTTAAAAGGTTATGTTTCCCTCAGTTTTTAATTTTTTATAACCATTCTATCTTTTTATTACTTATTTTTGCTTCAGATTGCCCCAATAATGTATCATTGTTTAATTGACCACAAATATTTGTTTTCTTTGAGTATTAATGAAACCATGTTAATATCTATTTATTTGAAAAAAATACTTGTGATAATTCAACTACTGGCTGTACAGCAGTCAATTTTCACTTAATAGTGAAGCTTCTTTTATAATGTTAAGAAAAATAGCTAAATCAAAACTACTTAAGAAGGGCATAGAGCCAGGCTTGCTGTCATACGTGCTTATAATCTCAAAGTTTAGGAGACAAAGGCTGGAGGATCATGAGTTCACATTCATGCTGGCTTACTTAGAGAGATAGTGTTTAGTCATCTTGCTGTCAGGGGTGTCCCATGAAAGTCTTCACTTACCAGGAGATTGGGATAGATGTGAGGACTTCCTATTGGGACTCTAGGTGAGAGAAGTATGGGAGAATGGGGAAATAGAAAGATCCAGAGGGTTCTAGAAACCTATGAGAAGAACATCATGATGGGCAGATCTGGACCCAGGGGGTTCTGCTCAAACTAATGCACCAACCAAGGACAGTACATGCAGTAAACATTGAACCTCTATTCAGATCTAGGGAATGGACAGGACATTCTCCACAGTTGTGTGGAGATCAGGGACTGACTCTTGACATGAACTCTGGTGCCCCATATTTGACCACATCCCCTTGGTGGGGAGGCCTGGTAGCACTCAAAGAAAGGATAAGCAGGCTACCAAGGTGAGACTTGTTAGGCAGTGGTCATATGGTGGGAGAGGAGGTCCCTTTGGTCACAGACCTAGGGGAGAGGAATAGGGTCAAAGAGGGAGGGAGGGAGGAATGGGAGGATACAAGTGAGGAGAAAACAATTGAGTTGTAATCTGAATAAATTAAATAAAAAAAATTTTAAAGAATTAAAAAAAAACCCAAAGACTAGGCCCATATCTAAACAGTTTAGAGTAGAATAAGACAATTGGAAAAAGAAAACATAAGGCTGTTGTTTACTACTTTAGTTGGTGGCCTGAATCTGGGAGGGCAGGGCCTAAAAATAAAGCAGACTAAAGCCCTATAAGATGGAATATTTCAGTCTTCCAGGAAACTTACACAATACATGGGTAGAGTTGATTGTAATATAATATAAAAGTCAAGGAAAGAGGAGATTACTTCTAGTGGACAAATTGTAGAGGACATTGTGTGGGCATGATAACTAATAATTACAGAACAGCCCTTTGAGTTCTTTACTAGAAATAGGTAGACATCGCTGTTAGGGCACATGAAAATATTTCCTGTTGGGCTTCAGACCAGACAAGTGGCTTAGGTGCCTTTTTAAGCTAGGTTTTCCCAGCATCTCTCAGTCCCTACCAGTTACAGGGCGTGGTTGACATACCCCTCCCTCTACCTTGAACTTTCCAGTCCAGAGGTGGGGCTCCCCTCCTACAGAGGCTCTTTACTTGTAATCCAGACATTTGGTTCCCTTTTCTCTCTTTCTCTCACCCCGCCCCCCCTCCAGTGCATATTAACTTAACTGACCCTGTTCCTTGGGACCAGGGAACCTTCTGAGGGCTGCTCCAAATAAATGTGCATTTAAATGTCTCTTGAATTAGCTGATTTCACCTGCGGAAGAATGCTTATCACTTACCTATCATGATGAGTCAGTACAATTTTGGTTTGAACTTGGTCTTGAGGTCTATACTTAGTAAACTGTACAAACTTTCTGGAAAGAACATACTTAAAATACATGCCTGTATAGGTGTGTTTGTGTACTTAATGGCCTACAAACTACCTTGAGAGGAAAATTTAGACGTGGAAGTGACAAAAATCATTTATGTCAGAATCAGATTATAAAGGACATGAAGGAAAAAGGAGGTCAAAACTGAGGTGACAAGCCAAGATACCTTGTTTTCTTGGAGTTTTCTCACAGGCACTCAGAATTCTTACAGAACTCCATTTTTGACTATGTTTCAAGGACTGACCTTTTTTGGTCGGGTGAGGTAGATAGGTGTTACTTTATTCTTTTGTTTTGTTTTGTTTTTGTTTTTGTTTTTGTTTTTCGAGACAGGGTTTCTCTGTGTAGCCTTGGCTGTCCTGGACTCACTTTGTAGACCAGGCTGGCCTCGAACTCACAGCGATCCGCCTGCCTCTGCCTCCCGAGTGCTGGGATTAAAGGCGTGCGCCACCACGCCCGGCTATTCTTTAGGCTGTCCTGAACTTTATAACCTTCCTGCCTTAATTTCCCTGATTCTGAAATAGCAGAGACTCGAGTGAGCCACACTCAGTAGAAGTGGTTTTCTAGTTGGTTTCCTTTTGGTTTTGTGGAGGTGTTATTTTGAGGGATAGTAGATCAGGGTTTCTCTGTGTATTGTACTGTACCCAGAACTACCAAAGAAGGTTTTTATTATCATTTATTTTAAGTTACGTTTGTATGTGTATGTATAAAGACATTGTAAGTACCCAAGGAAGCTATGAGGTGGTGACATCAGACCCCTTGGAATTGGAGCTGTGGACAGTTGTGAACTACCATATGCATGCTGTGAACTTAACTCAGGGTCTTCTACAAAGAGTAGCAAGTGCTTTATCTGATAAGCCATCTCAACTGCCCCACCCTCCCTTTTTTAGTTTACATTAAGGAGTTTTAACTTGATTTATAAAAAACCTAAAACTGGGAGAAATTTATGGTATTATAGTAGTGTAACATTCAGGCCAATGAGTGAGATCTTAAAAATAAACTATATACAGTTAGTTGTTTGCTTGTCTTTGTTTTTAAGTGGTAGATAGTTCAGCCAACTAGTGTCAAGAGAGTTGGCTATCTCCATGCAAAAGAATGAATTTGGGCGTTTACCTTACGTCATATGTAAAAAAAAGTAACTCAAAATGGAGCCAAGACATAAATGTAAGAGGCTAAATAATTAGAAAACATTGCATAACAACTCAACTGCCTCCCGGGACAATAACAAGAAATCCACTAAATGGTAGAGAATATTTTCCAAGTCATTCATGTTTCCTCAGTTGATAGAGTGCTTGCTAGGCCTACATGGAGCTCTGGGTACAGTCCCAACAACTGCATAAAATGCTAACAGTGGCACAGTCCAGTATCCCAGCCTTCAGGAGGGAGAGGCAGGATCAGAAGTTCAAGGTCATCCTTAGTTCAAGGCTATATGAGACCTATTTCCAAAGAAAGCTTGCAGTCCTGTATCTAATAAGTGAGTTGTATACAGAATATGGAAGACCTACTTTGTTTGTTTTTGAGACAGGGTTACTCTGTGTGTGTAGCCTTGGCTGTCCTGGGCTCACATTGTAGACTAGACTGGCCTCGAACTTACATCAGTCCGCCTGCCTCTGCCTCCCAAGTACTGGGATTAAAGGCCCAGCTGTGAAGGCCTACATTTTAACAGAAAAAGAATCCAGTGAGTGAAGGGAGCTGTAGAGATGGTTAAAAGCACTTGGTTTTACAGAAGACCTGAGTTTGGTTTCCAGCACCCACATGGTGGCTCACTCTCATTTATAGTTGTGCAGAATCTGACATCCTCTTATGGCCTCTTGCAGGCACCAGCACAGAACAAATACATACATGTAAGCAAGCCCTCATACACATAAAAATAACAAATAAATAATGGGTGAAGGGCTAAATAGACATTCAGCCCCACCACATTCTGATTGTGAGATAAACACAAATCTAAACCTTAGTCATGCCTATTAGGTACTGTCAACCAGAAAATAAACGTGTTAGTTTTCACAGTTTACTTGTCCACTGTTACTGGGAATGGAAAATGAGGCAACAACTGTGCAAACAGTACGGGTGGTTTCAGAAAAAAAAGTTTTCAGCAGTTTAAAGTATATATCAGAAAGAATTAAAAATAGGATATCAAAGAGATATGTGAAAATCTGCAAGCTGAGCAAGCCATGGTGGCAGCTGGTGAGCATCATTCCTCCATGGCCTGCCTTCAGCTCCTTCAAGCTCCTTCCCTTAGATCAGTGGTCCTCAGCCTGTGGGTCTCAGCCTCTTCACATGAGTCACCGGAGTCCATAAGAAAACACAGATGTTTACAGTACAGTACAGTACAGTACAGTCAGAATGCAGCACTGAAAGTAATTTTGTGGTTGAGGATCAGCACTACCTTAGGAGCTGTATTGTAAGGTCGCAGCTTTAGGGAGGTTGAGAACCACTGCCCTAGATGATGGGCTGTTCCCTGGAAATACAGCTGAACCTCTTTCCGCCTCAAGTTGGTTTTGATCGGTGTTTTATTTAGCACTGGCACATAAAGCAAATTGTAACAAGGAGGCACTGTTGCCTGAGTGGCTGCTCTGGCCTGACGAGCAGAGCACCAGCAGTTATCACGCGTTTCCTCACTGCAGAGGCACTGGGTTGCCTCTTCACACTCCCGCTGGCATCCTTCTCAGCTGCACTGCAAGATTCCTTCAAATCTTGAACCAGATCAACCCTCTCTTCTGTAAGTTGCTTTTGTGAGGTATTTTCTTAGAGCCTTCTCAGAGCTCTTCCTTTTGTATAGCCAGAGCAGGAACGCCGGGGCTTGACCTCATTTAACTTCCAAAGAGTCTATCTCCAAAGACTTCCTAATGCTGTGACCCTTTAGTACAGTTTATGTTGTGGTGACCCCCAACCATACGTAATATAAATATCTGATATGCAAAATATCTGATGTGACCCCTCCCAAATGGGTCATGACCCACAGAGAGTGAGTTGTCACCTTTTTAAAAAATATATTTATTTATTTGTTTGTTTGGTTTTTTTGAGGCAGAGTTTCTCTGTGCAGCTTTGGTTGTCCTGGACTTTCTGTGGACCAGGCTGGCCTCTGCTTCCCAAGTGCTGGGATTAAAGGCATGCACCACCACACCCAGCAAGATTTTTTTTTTTAAGTGTATGAGTGTTTTTGCCTGAATATGGCTGTGCACCACCTGCATGCAGTGCCCAAAGAGGTCAGAGGAGGGCATCAGATCATCTGGAACTGAAGTTACAGTGTTTGTGAGCCTCCATGTGGGTGCTGGGAACTAACCCTGGTCCTCCGAAAGAACAGCCTGTGTACTCTTACCTGTTGAGTGTCTCTCTAGCCCATTTTCCCCCTAATGCCTCACAGTTGCCATTAACTTTCAACAATGTAAGTGGAACGTTCAACCCATAGCAATGAACAACCTAGAATAGAACCGTCAATTTCATTAAGGCCGTAGAATGGAGGTTATCATCATGACGACATAGAGGAATAAAGGAGTTAAAGTTGGGGGTGGCCAACTAGAAATGGATAGTAGTGATGTGTGCATATATAGCATTGTGAAGGTGGGCATTGCCTTGGAATTGTTACAAGAATTGAACGTGTGTGTGGGTGTGTATGTGTGTGAAGGTGGGCATTGCCTTGGAATTATTACAAGAATTGAACATGGGTGTGTGGGTGTGGGTGTGTGTGAAGGTGGGCATTACCTTGGAATTGTTACAAGAATTGAACGTGTGTGTGGGTGTGTAGGTGTGTGTGGGTGTAGGTGTAGTGCGTGCGCACTTGTGTATATACATGCACATACATGGAGTTACTAGAGACTTTATGAAGTTTAAGGCAGTATTTTATGTATAAATTATCATTTACATTCTACCTTTATATGGGACCTACATTTTCTGCAGTAAGTATGAATGCTTTATTAGCTGATCAATGAAAATAAAAGTTGCTGAGAATAGGGACAAGTTGTCTTTCATTCAGGTTGTTCCTGTCAAGAGCTAATTCTGAGTTAATGGTAGCTTAAATTGCTTTATCGATTACAAACTTTGCTTCATTTTGGTTTTAGCCCTTAAAAATTGTTTTATGTAGCATGTGTGAGTGTGTGCACTCCCGCATGGAAATCACAGGAGAACTTGGCAGGAGTTGGTTTTCTCCTTCTGCCATGTGAGTCCAGGTGATCAAACTCAGGTAACCAGGCTTGGCATGCACTGGCTGACTACCGCCTGTCATTGGGAGAATCCTATAGAAATTAGATAGAGCTTTTTTAAAAAAAAAATCTTCTTGCTGATTATTAGTTATTTCTGCTTAGTTCTTAGTATTGTGTTAGTTGTATTTATGTGGTGTGTGCCTTCATTCCATTGCCCTGGGTGATGAGTGGTCTTGGTATATGTATTACCAAAGTCTTCTGGGGGCTGCACATTTTCTAACAGTTCTATGCTTGTGAGAGTAAAGGTTCCTGTCCTCTTCTATGGTTAAGCCTTAGGAAATGTTATAAACTTAATGATTTGGAACTGTGATGTGCTAGGTAGTAGCGAGTTCATTAAGATTAAGTGAAATTTAAAATTCAATGGCCTGGTTATAATAGCTACATTTCAGGTGGGTGCTGACTAGCCACAGGTGGCAAGTTTGTATAATGTCCATCTCTGTCGGTGTGGTGTTTTTAAATACCTTTAGAGTTTTTATTAAAAATACTTTGTTTTCTTCTAGCGAATTGAAGAATTTCTCAGCAAAGATATCAGTTATCTTGTTTCAAATAAAAAGGAAGCAAAGTATGCACAAACATTGGGTCGAATTTCTCCTGTACCAAGTCCAGAATCTGCACACACCGCAGAGAACACCTCACCTCATCCCAGCCACGATGGAAGTTTCTTTAAGTCTCCAGACAGAGTAAGTGTGTCATACATGCTGAGAGGAGAGGAAAGTGGATCTCATGGTTTTCAGACAGGGTCTCACTGTGTAGCCCTCTCAGAATGGTTTGGAACTCCTTACATAGCCCAGACTGATCTCAAAATTCTCAGTCTCCTCGGTGCTGGGGTTACAGCTTGACTCTGGGCTTTCGGGCTTATAGCGCATAAATGGAATGGTTATAAAGCCAAAGATCTATGATGTTCTCTAATAACATTGCTGTCTTTTTGAAAGGTGATTATTTTTCCTTAATAATACAGTGTAGTCAAGTTGTACCAAAGTAGAGATAAACAAGCTGAGCATCACAGCTTACTGCCTGTTTTTGCACAGCCTACAAATTAGGTTGGTGGGGGGAAAAAATCAAAAAAGTCATAAATTCCTCTTAAACAAAGTTACTGACAATACACTCCTGTCAAGTTGGAAGACAAAAAGGACAAAGTAAATGATTTAAATACTTAGAGAAGAGAGTAAGAAATAAAATGCTTAATGTATCTAAGTTGCTAGATTAAGGTATAATTAAGTTGGCATTTGAAGCACACCTTCCCCATCTGTTTTACGTGAAAAACAGTTTAAATGTGAAGAAAATGAGTTGCAAAGGAAATCAGCTGAGGGAGACTGAGGCAGGCTTGTGTGTTAGTGCTGTTGGTGAGAAGGTAATATACCAGCAAGCTCTCATTTGTTAATACCCTTGCAACTACCCTTCATGCTCTCTTACTTTAAAACTGAAATAATTAAAGTTATGTGTAACGTTTCTTTTTCTTCACTCTTCATTTAATATAAAGCTGAGCCAGGCCTGACACCCCGCTCCTTGGGACCGTGAAGCAGGGTTACAAGTGCAAGGCCAGCGGGGCCATCCTAGTAAGAGCATATCTAAAGTGTTAGAAGCTCTGCAGATAAGCTCAGCTGTACAATGCCTACTAGAATATCCCCCCCCCCAAAGAAAAGAAAACAAAGACTGTATCTAAAATGTTAACTTGAGAATTGTGGAATTTTTTTTTTCCCTAGTGGATGCTAGCAGTTTAATTTTTTTGTAAAATTTACTAAAGAATGACCCTGTTAAGTCTCATTCAGATTATATTTGTTCTTGGTATGTTTTGTTGATGTTTTCTCCACTGGAAAAAAAGAAAAATAATCTGTCTTGACTAGAGAATAGTGAAGTCACTTTTGACCATGTATGTACTGTGTTCATAGCCACTGAGACTTTATATAAACAAAATGTACCTACTTAATGATTTCACCTTTCTAACCTTCTCTCTGATGCAACTGTTTGTTGTCTTGGTCTTTTACAGGTGTGTTTGAGCCGAGGCAAGTTATTAGCTGAAAAGGCTGTCAAGGATCATGTGAGTGGGAACTAGAAATTCACGCGGGGGACGGGGCGCTGCAGCTGGAGCTCAGTTGGGACAGTGTGCTGGTATAGCACCTATGTGGTCCTTGGCTTGACCCCCAGCTCTTCATAAGCCAGGCATAGATAGCCCCACACACCTGTCATCACAGCATTCGCAAGGTAAAAGAAGATCCAGAAGTTGAAGGACATCTTCAGCAAATAAGAAGTTCAAAGCCAGCCAGAGCTGGAGACCCTTTCAGTGCAAGGACAAGAAGAGCAGAAAACCATGCAATGCATATTTTGCTTCTATATTATCTGGTTTTCTGAGACGGGTTCTCACATAGTTCAGGCTGTCCTCAAATTTGCCATGTAACTTGACTTCCAAGTGCTGGCATTATAGTATGTACCACTACCCTGGCTATATTTTATTTACAATTTAACCGTGGCCTTCCTCCGTGACTCCGGGGTAAAGCTGATTGCTCCCAAGATGAGTGACCTTAGCTTGATATGTAGGACCAAAATGGTGGAAGAAAGGAACTAATTCTTGTAAATTGTCCTCTGATCTCCAAGTGTGCACTGTGGTGGTATGTGTATAGCCACACACATGTAGAATAAATAAGCATACTAAAAAATATTCAACTTGGGGCAGGTAGTAAACTTGGTAAAAATGCCGGTCATTGAAAGCATGAGAACCCAAAAGCCACATAAAAGGGAAAGACCTGGCATGGCATCAGGTGCCTCTAATCCCAGCCTTGAAGTTTTGGGGGTGGATGGAGGTGGGGCAAGTGGCTCCCTGAAGCTAACTGGCTAGTCAACCTAGCTGAATCAGTGACTTTCAGGTTCAGCACATGACCGTGCCAAAAAAACTGTAAGTGGAGAATGATTGAAGAAAAATGCCTGGCGTTGACCTTGGGCCTCTGCATGCACACTGACATGTGCACACCACATACACAGTTTTTAATTGAAAATTGCAGATATTTTGGGGTTACTCTTTAACTTTGAGTGGAAAAGCTTAAGTTACAACATCATCTCACTGTCAAAAGCTACTTTTACCTAGAGAAACAGCTCCATCTTGTGGGCATCTGAAACATTACTGAAACATGAAGCTTGCCTTAGAATATGCGTTAAATTGTTATAATAGGCATAGTGGGCACGCCTCTATTTCCAGCACTTGAGAGGAAGGTGGATTTCTGAGTTCCAGGCCAGCCAGGGCTACAAAGTCTCAAACAAAACATAGGAATATATTAATTGGGATTGATTTAAGAATTTCAAAATAAGGCCAGGCATGTTGGTATACACCTTTAATCCCAGCACTCAAGAGGCAGAGACAGGCGGATCGCTGTGAGTTCAAAGCCAGCCTTATCTACAAAGCAAGTCCAGGACAGCCAAGGCTACAGAGAGAGACCCTCTCTCAAAAAAACAACAACAAAAATAAAGTGCCAAAATATAAAACAAGGTCCTCATTGCTATTGTAATTCTTTAGAGATGTTATATAAAACCTCTTCAATGGCATTAAGATTTAAATAACTTCTAAAAATAGTTTTTGCACAAACTTGCCTTTTTTTTTTTTCCAGGATTTTATTCCTGTTAATAGTATATTATCAAATGCCTTATCATGGGGAGTAAAGATTCTTCATATTGATGGTAAGAAGGTCTTTTGGCAACATTTGTTACAAATGCCTATGTCTGTCTTCAGTTCTTAACTTTATGTAGTGAAAATTTTGATAGTTGGGGCACCTCCAATAATAACCCTTACCCTAAGATTAGCACCACTTAAGATGTCACTGCTTAACTCTAAAGGTAAAATTGCTAACCTTTCATCTTTCTTTCAATAAAGAGATTAGATACTACATTGAACAGAAGAAGAAAGAAATATGTGCCCTCAAGAAGTCAAGCACTTCTGCGAGGGATGCGGTATGTTGCTGTCCTTCTTTTTAAACTACTGTTCAAAGTCGTAGCTTGGTTAATTTTCTAATAAGTAAAAAATACTTTAAGGTATGCATGTTTCCTAATTTTGTGTCATTTGTCTTAAAGCCTATATTCATAAAATAAAAATTGTTTCTGGGGTAATGGTGTATATTTTTTCATATAACATGTATTTTTCATATATTCATAGTGATGCACGCACATACACTTATATATATCATGTATTGGGTAAGTTTTGACTGCACACAAGATATTGCTAGTGTTGTGTAGATTCCTTATCAATTACAATAGTTAGACAACGCTGATTTTTTTATTTGTTTTTTTTGAGATGGGGGTCTGACCAATGTAGCTCTAACTATCCTGGAACTCACTATGTAGACCAGGCTGGCCTCAAACTCACAGAGATCCGCCTGCCTCCCGAGTGCTGGGATTAAAGTTATATGCCACTGTGTGTGCGTTACTGTTGTTTTAACAGATATATCAACCCAGCGCTTATTCAGACTGCCAATTCTGTCTTAATTTTAGGGTTACCCACAGTTTTCTAGGACTTGCATGCAGTATTAGGGTTGCCATACACACATAGCACTTGTGGATTAGTCTGAAATTTGGGCAGTGATTTAAATCTTAGTTCCAGTTCCAAAGCCCTTTCTATGCTTGCACTTTGGATCTGTTGGTAGTATGTACAACAGTGAGTTCAGACCAGCATGTGTGTAGATTTATACAGCGAGTTATGGGTGCCCCTCTCCAGCTTGCTCCTTGAATCCTGTTCAAAGGTCTCTTTCCCAGTCCTCTTACTAGTGAGAGATTGTGGATTTCCCATACCACCCACACTACTGCCCATCCTACATTTTGGAATGCACCCTCAGGACAACTGGAAGAAAAGAATAAATACAGAGATTTATTTGGGCTGTTGGAGCCTCATTCATTAATTTTCTAATGAGAAAGATGAAATTAGTTAAATGTCTGAGCCATGCAATCTGATGACTTCCCACGGTTTTCTCTCTGTCTCTGCCCCCCCCCCACACACACACTTTATACCGTCTTCTTCCTCAAAAATTTTAAGCGGTAGCACACAGCCTTTAAGCCCAGTACTCAAGAGGCAGAGGCAGGCAGATCACTGAGTTCAAGGCCAGCCTGGTCTACAAAGTGAGTCCAGGCCTGCCAAGGCTACACAGAGAGACCCTGTCTCGAAAAACTAAAAAAACCAACCAAACAAAAATTTTATATACCTACCTAGTTGCTTATGAAATACTGCCCAGAGTTGAGTTATTAGTGGATTAATTCCCCTGAAGGCATGCATTTCCATAGGCTTAAACTGTTAACTGTATCTTTTCCTTATTAGTTAATGTTTTATTGTTGTTGGTTTTGGGTTTTTTTGTTGTTGTTGTTTTGGTTTTTTTTTTTGTTTGTTGCTTTGTTTTGTTTTGCTTTGGTTTTTTTGTTTGTTTTGGTTTTTTAGTTTTTCGAGATGGTTTCATTGTGTAGCCTTGGCTGCCCTGGCCTTACTTTGTAGACCAGGCTGGCCTCGAACTCACATTGATCCACTTGCCTCTGCCTCCCAGGTGCTAGGATTACAGGTGTGTGCCACCACACCCAACTTACTGTTTACTGTAAAAGGCTAAAGCTTAATCTAAAATGCAAAGACTGAAGATATAGCTAGGACCGTGAGTCATATGTTCAATTCTAGCACCACCCCATAAGAAATAAAGTAGGACTGAATTTGTAAAGATGATCAAGATCTTTAATCCTTGAGTACTATGCATTTTATTTGATTGAATCGATTTTAAGAAGCAAGATTTTTTCCCCTGAATAAAGTATTTTTTGTATAATTTTTTCTCCTGAAGATACTGAACAATTGTGCAATTTTTCTCTGTTTTCAAACCCAGTGTTTTCACTGCATCTGTTTTCTTTTTTTTTTTTTTAAAGGGAAAAAAACCTGGAACTGCAGTACAAAAGACAAGAAGTAAGTATTCTGATACAATGTATAATTTTAGGAAGCAGAAAAAGATTTAAATACAAAAATTGAAACTTGGAGCTCTTCTAATTTGGTGGTAGAGTACTTACCTCAAATACATGATGCCCTAGATTTAGTCTCCAGTATACCCAAATGTGTATGCTTACAAATATTCCTAAGATAAAGTAAATAGTTCTTTTATTATGTGTGTGTGGGAAGGGGATGTATATACAGTAATAGTACAGGTGCCTAAAGAAGCCAGAGGAGGCTGTTGGGTCCCTTGGAGCTGGATTTACAGGCAATTGTGAGTGTCACCTGACATAGGTGCTGAACTATGTGATCTTCACTGCCTAGCTCTCTCTCTCCAGTCCCCAAATCTGTATTTTCTAAAATATTTTTAAAAACTCATTCGCGTTCCATTCATTGTGATAAAAATAAACAGTGCTTTGAGATAGCTGTAGCCTGTGAAATATCAGCACCATTCAGTTTAAGACTCTTGTACGACTGCTTATGACTGGCCTGTGTCTGTAATCCCAGCCTGGGCTGCAGCAGAGGCATTCTGTCCTACAAGAGCAGCAAAGTCTCGGAAGATGACAGATCTGCTGCATGGGATGGTAATGTGGAAGATAGTCACCTGAGGCCTGCACTTTGCAACTCTCTGGGTTCTAAATTTCTAGGGGTTTTACCTACAGTAGATTCTTTACCAATCTGCAAATATCTGATGGTATTTTTCTCTTCTCAAGTAGGGAGACTCAAAAAGCCCTTTTTAAAGGTTGAAGATGTGAACCGGTAAGTGTCAAAGTCCAGTGTGTGGGAAGTCAAGTTGATATTACAGAGAAAAATCTCATTAGGCTTATGTTTATATGTTTCCTTTTTTATATGACTGTGATGTGTCTAGAGCATTAATTTACTGTGTTGAAGGACTAAATTTAGTTTCAACCTATTGTTGACTTTTAAATTCAGAGTATCTGCTTTAGATTATAATTACGTCTTTTTGTTGTTTTGTTTTGTTTTTAGTATTTTAAGTAATCACTCTGGCTAAATTTAGTATCATAGGTTGGAATGATTACTAATAATTTCTTCCTGTTATTGTTGGGAAATTATAGATACTAGTTGGAAGTCTAAAACCTAAATATGACATTTACTGTAATATAAATTTCCAAATTTCTTAAAACTCTTAGTTTTTTTAAAAAAAGATAATCTTAATGAAATCAACAAGTAGGTGTAAGTTAGTTTGGGGTAGAAAAGTTAGATTACTTTCTCTTAGCGCTCTAGTTGTTCCTTTGACCATGTGTGGTTAATTCACTTACATATTACTAAATTGGCTAAGGTGAAATTTCTTTCTTTTTTTTTTTTTTAATATGAATGGGGACTGGAGAGGTGGCTTAGTGGTTAGGAATGTTCTTTCAGAGACTGTGAATTTAGTTCCCAGCATCCTTGTTGAATGGTTCGTGACACCTGTAACTCCAGCTCTAGGGGATCTGATATCCTCTTTGGTATCCATGGTATGACACACACACACACTAGTAAATAGTAAAACCTTTTTAAAGATACATAAATACTTTTAAGTGCATTATTGTGAAGCAAAAGTATTTAAAATTAGCCCTGACCAAGGTTTGATAGTACATGCCTGTAACCTCAGGAGGATCTCAAATTCTAGGCCATCCTGAGTGACATAACAAGATCCCTGTCACAATATTAGGTGATAGATAGGACAGTCTATGATGCTAGACTAGACTAGAAGATTTAGTAGGCATGTGGTTCTGGATTTTATAAACACAGGCTTGCTGGAGAGATAGTTCATTGGAGGAATTGATGTATTTGGTGGCCTCTGTGGACACTGCATTCATATGATGCACAGATGTAAATTCGAGTAAACACTAATACACTTAGGAATGAATAAATTAAATAAATGATTTAATAATAATAAGGAGGAGGAGGAGGCAGGCTGATCAAGTCACAGGCAGCAAGCCATAAAGCAGTGTTCCTTCATGGCTTCTTGTCAGTTTTTGCTGCAAGGTTCCTGCCTTGAACACTTCTTTTCATGATTGCCTGTGATTAGAACATGTAAACAGAAATATACCCTTTCCTCTCCAAGTTGCTTTTGGTCATAATGTTTTATCATAGCAGTTAAAACCCTAACTAAGACAACAATTTAAAGATTAACACAATAAATGGAAGAAGGCAAGACACACATACATACACACGGAGTTGGTATCCAGAATATAAAAATAACTTATGCATCTTAAAAGGACGAAAAGCAAAATACTGTGGAGAAATGCAACTCCAAATCACAGTGGGAATGCTTTAGTTCCATTAGGATGGCTACTGTCCAAGAAACAAAGACAGCCAAAAGGTATCAGCCACTCCAGTCCATCAACAAATGGGTCATAAGTGAGGTATAGAAGATATATGTCTATGTATATTCTCACCGTGGAAACGTTTTAAAAAGAATAAAACTCAGACATGGTCCAACATGGAAGAGCTTCAGAACAAGTAAGAGCAGTATGAAGGGAAAATAGTGCATTATTCCATGTTCATAAAGCATTCAGAATATTCAGATTCGGTCATTGGTGCTTGCAAAGGGCTTGAGGGAAATAGATCATTACTAGGGTTTCACTTTTACAAGGTAAGCACTATAGGATGGGATAGTGATTTCACAGCTTGATGTTTAACGACGTGACTAAACTGAACAGTTCCCAATAGTGTATGGAGCAGTGGTTCTCAACCTGTGGATCGTGACCCCTAGGGAGCTGAACAGCCCTTTCATGGGGATTGCCTGAGACCATTGGAAAGCACTGTTTATTGACATCATGATTTGCAACAGTAGCAAAATTATAGTTGGAAAGTGGCAAGGCAAATAATTGTATGGTTGGGGGTCACCACAGCATGAGCAACCGTATTAAAGGGTCTCAGTGTTAGGGAGGTTGAGAACCACAGTGATTCCACAACTTAGGGCTTAATGTGACTGAACAGTTTCCAGTAGTTAAGATGGGAGGTGTTTTGGCATGTTTTAAATGATGTTATTAAGTTACGAGGAGGTGAGGAGGGAGAAACTGTTATCAGAATATTATATGAAAAATTATTTTAAAATTTTAAAAAGTGCTTTTAAATATTAAATAAGAATAGGCCTACAAGCCGGGCGTGGTGGCGCACGCCTTTAATCCCAGCACTCGGGAGGCAGAGGCAGGTGGATCGCTGTGAGTTCGAGGCCAGCCTGGTCTACAAAGTGAGTCCAGGATGGCCAAGGCTACACAGAGAAACCCTGTCTCGAAAAACCAAAAAAAAAAAAAAAAAAAAAAAAAAGAATAGGCCTACAAATTGGTCCTTTGGAAAGAAAGTTTGCCAAGGAAGATCTACCGAGTCTATTGCTTAATTTCAGATTCGAGGTAAATTACAGGGCTTTGAAATTTAAAGCTTTAAAACTTTACTTTCATCCTAGAGAAGCTCACATATGTGTCTTTTTATTCTTCTAGGTCTTACAGGCCGTTTTACCTTCAGCTGACCAGTATGCCTTTTATAAACTTCTTTATTCAGAAGCCTTGCAGTCCATTTGATGTGGATAAGCCATCCAGCATCCAAAAGCAAGCTCAGCCTAAACTCAGGTTGGTTTGAAACTTTATTTTTAGAAGGAATGCTATTTATTTAGATTATCACTATTTTTTTTTCCATAAACATTTGAAGTAGTGAATTTTCTTCCTTGATAGTGGTATGTGTGCTTGATTTTCCTATGTGTATTTTTAATGCCTCGAAGCTACATTTAGTCTTAATGTAAGTGCGTTAGTTAGGCATTTTAGACAGGAATGGGGCTCAAATAGTGAAACATGTTTCTCTTTGCCATTTGAAGTCTTCTTCAGAATATTCATACATTTTGTTTTTACATTTCTTGAAAAGCAGTTTAAGGTTTGCTAAGGGGAGGGGGTGGGACTGGGATCTGACGAGGGAGGTGGCTACCATTGGATGTAAAGTAAATAAATTTGTTTTTTTGACACAGGGTTTCTCTTGTAGTCCTGGTGGCCTCAAACTCACAGATCCGCCTGCTCTGCCTCCCGAGTGCTGGGATTAAAGGCATGCGCCACCACACCTGGCTAAGTGAATAAATTTTTAAAAATAAATTTAAATAAAAAAAAAAGTTTTTGCTGAGCCGGTGAGACAGAGACAGATGGATCTCTGTGAGTTTAAGGCCAGCCTGGACTATAATAGTTTAAGACAATAATTTTTTAAAGTTATTTACTGAGTTTAGCCATTAATTTTGTTATTTCTATCACTAGAATTAATACAGATGGCGATAAATATGGTGGAACCCCAGTTCAACTCCAGTTGAAGGAAAAGAGAAAAAAAGGATATTGTGAATGCTGCTTACAGAAATATGAAGATCTCGAAGCTGTAAATGTCTAAATATGGTTTTGTGTTTAAGCCTTATTTGTAGTTTGCAACATGACACTTACAAATACACTCTTCAGTAGAAACCTAGCTCTTCTTTGTTTTGTGTTGGGGATGGAACCCAGAGCTCTGCACATTGGAGGCAAGACCATCAGCACTTCTGTGTCTTTAGCCTGAAATACTGGAGATCCCAAGATCCCAAGGAGGGAAAATAAGTACAACATAAAAAGTAACCAAACATGTAGACGGTGTTAGAGCAGTGCAAGGAGAAACAAAAGAGGAATGGAGGTATTGCTATTTATTTAGACTTGGCAAAGACATCCCTAAGTGATGTCTAAGTACAACTACAGAAAAGTTGGGTGGCCAGACATCTCTATAGCAACGGAAATCAGCCAGGGGGATTCCAGAACTGGTTGATAGAACCAGAGTGCAGGCTGGTGG
This sequence comes from Acomys minous, assembly GCF_964271855.1. Classification (NCBI taxonomy): domain Eukaryota; kingdom Metazoa; phylum Chordata; class Mammalia; order Rodentia; family Muridae; genus Acomys; species Acomys minous. Next base: position 26,909,945 of record NC_140487.1, on the reverse strand, counting down.
CCTGTACCACCAAGCAGTGATGGGGTGGTCAGGCTGTTGAAACACTAAAGATAAGGCTGAGAGGACATAAATGGTTTTGGAATAAGAGACGATGGCTAAGTGAAAACTTATTATATTTTGGTCTGAGCAATTACAAAAGAAAAGACTTGAAAGGACATATTAGATGAAGGTAGTTTTTAAAAGATGGGACTGCTGGAATTTGTAGGTTGATAAAATGTAAGAACTGTGGGTCGCTGGCAATCTTGTCTGTGTGCCCTTAGAGTTTGGTGCATAGCAAGTGCTTATTAATCTTAGCAGTTCTTTAATTCTCAAGTGTTAAGTAGTAGATAGATACAGAGGTGCACAGCTTACACCTCTGACTTCAGATACTCAGGAAGTTCAGGCAGGGTGAATATTTGAGAGCATAAGCTCTAGGCCAACAGGAACAACTGGGATGTAATATAATAGTTAAGAATAAAGCCAGAAAGTGCTGCTTTATTTTAAATTAGAATTTGTTTTGGAACTCAAAATGTATTAATATTAATACCTACCCAGGGATATTGATTTGTTTTGTTTCTACTTACATAATAAAGGAGAAAGTACAATTAGTTTAAAATTGCATTGAATCAGACACTAAAGTATCTCAAAAATTTCCTTAATCTTTGAGCTTCTAATGTATTTAGACATTTTAAGAACGGTAGGAAAGTTGTCCGCTAGTTGCCACAAAGAAAGTGAATTTGTAAAAGTAGATTAAGAATGAAATTTAAGATCCTGACTTTGATGTTTATTTGATTGTGTAATTTAAACTGAAGACATTGAGTTGGGTAGGTCACTCCTGTGATCACAGCACTTTGGAGGCGCAGGGTAAAGGGTCTTCAGAGTGAGACCAGTTTGGGCTATATAGTAAGAGCTTATCTTTGAACAGGAACACAGACGAAAGAAAGCCATTATTTTATTACCTTAGGTTTCACACTGATTCATTTCTATTCATGCCAAAAGACTGAGTTAGGAAATACTTTTGAGGACTTAGGAGATGGTTCAGTAAGTGAGGTGCTTATAAAGGAGCAAAGATTGATCCCCAGAACTCACGTAAAAAGCCCTATATGTGGTGGTATGCCTTCTTAGTCCCAGTGCCTGGCCAGAGACAGGCTGGTAACTGGGTTTGCTGGTCTGCTGGCTACTTTATGCAATGAGTGTCGGATAGACAGGCCTTAGGATGGCGTGATAGACAAGAGTATCTTCTGGTCTGTACATACGCACACATAATTTTGAGTAATGTAGGTAAAGTAGACATTCCCCACCATTTCTGCCTTGTATACTGGCATAGGAAATAACCTTGTGTATTTGCAAGTATGGCGGATTATTTTTTTACTTCATAAGATAAACTTTATTATTTAAAGAAAAACTATGCAAATAAATGTCAACATAATATACCAGAATTAACCAAACTCAAAGTCTATATATCTCAGTGAAATTCTGTTAAATTAGGCATTTGGAATGAAAATTGTGGGGCTTCATACGAAATTATATACTTTCAGAACCAAATATCTTTTAGGTATGTATCCACCAAATAGATGAAGTTAGAATGTATAATTTTAAATAAGGTCATAGAGTCTCACAAAGAAAAAAAAAAGAAGCCTATATGTTCTTTCCACATGAGGAATTTAGCCATTAATACATGCGTTTATGAGAAGAAATGTGAATATAGTATAACATGTAGAAAAGAAAAGAAGAAAAGCTGAAAATAAAAAGATAAGGTAGAACTGAATGTGGGTGATGGGTTCTGAGTTATGAATCAGGATATAAAGCTAATTGCCTTTGTAGCTTTAATTCTAGCTAGCATGGAGGATATTCAAGTTAAATGGAATAAAAAGTACAGTGGTAGTAAATGATGAGAAAGGGATTGGGCACGCAGCCCAGTGGTGAAGCAGAGGCTTTTCCTGTGAGATGCTGGGTTTAGTTCCCACATGTAAAAATAAAAGTAAGTATGTAACTAAGACTCTTGGCTTACCGTGTTAGAGAAGGCACAGACCGCCGAGATGTAATGCAAACCAACTAAGTGGGTTTAGAGAAAAACTACATAAAATTGGAGTTTCAATTGTTAACAAATGCTTCTCTTTCCTTCCCAGAATGTAAGCAACCTCCATCTGAACTTTAAAAATGTGATATTAATTGATTTTGTTTGTTTGTATGCACAGGGAGGGTTTCCCTGTGCAGCCCTGGGAGGGCCTCAAACTCTGATCCATCTGCCTTTGCCTCCCCAATGCTGGATTTAACGGCATGTGCCACCTCACACAACTATAGGCTCTAAATACAATATCCTGAGTCTACTGACAAGACAAATGGTAGAATTAGCCTGGCGAGCTCAGAAGGAACTTTGTCTTTATTTTATGTGGCAGGGTCTCACTGTGTAGCCATGGCTGGCTTGGAACTCAGGTAGACAGGCACTGCTCCAGTTCACAGCTCTAGCTGCCTCTGCTTCCTGAGTGCAACCATGCACAGCTTACTTTTCCTTTTAATCACTTACGATTGAGAAATACTTACCTTTCAAGGACTGTAGTTACCGCTAGCTGATTGAGTGCTACCAGATTTGGCTACTGGTAACCAGCTTCAAGTCCTGGAGAACATTAGGTGCTCTTAAATACTGAGCCAGCTCTCTAGTTCTCTGGTTTGTTCTTAAACTCTTATCTTGTAGACTCTTGTAGGTTTTAAATGCTTGTATATTAAGTTGAAAAACTTCATTTAATTCTATTAGCCCTGCCTTGATAATTACCTGTAGTAGTAGATGAAAATATGCTTTATAAAATATTAGTATGTTACTGAATGTTAAGAGTAGTTCTTAACTTTGTCTCTATCTTAAGAAAGTGTCATTTTAAAGATAATTTTTAGGTTAAAATATAAAATAAATCATTGTCCGTCGTCCCCTGCCCCTATCCCAATTACTGCCTCTTGATTTTGGTTTTGTTTTGTTTTGTTTTGTTTTTGCAGGGGGTGGGGTTCAAGACGGTTTCTCTGTGTAGCCTTATCTGTCCTAGACTCACTTTGTTTTTTTTTTTTATACTTTATTAATTTATTCTTGTTACATCTCAATGGTTATCCCATCCCTTGTATCCTCCCATTCTTCCCTTCCTCCCATTTTCCCCTTATTCCCCTCCCCTATGACTGTTCCTGAGGGGGACTACCTCCCCCTGTATATGTTCATAGGGTATCAAGTCTCTTCTTGGTAACCTGCTGTCCTTCCTCTGAGTGCCACCAGGTCTCCCCCTCCAGGGGACATGGTCAAAGTTGAGGTACCAGAGTATGTGAGAAAGTAATATCCCACTCTCCACTCTACTGTGGAGAGTGTTCTGTCCATTGCCTAGACTCACTTTGTAGACCAGGCTGGCCTCAAATTCACAGCAATCTGCCTGCCTCTGTCTCCCAAGTGCTGGAATTAAAGGTGTGTGCCATCACTGCCCACGGCCTCTTGCTGTCTCAAATTCATGGGCGCTTTTTAAAAAAATTTGTTGATATGATTTCCTCGGTCCATAAAATGTTACTTGCATATGCATGATATCAGGCTGACCAGTTTGTGTGTGATAACCAATCAGTGTGTTCTTCCCTGGAGACACCTGTTTCTTCCGCCCTCATCATCTCTTAATGGCCCCTGAGGTTCTTATTCAGCTCTTGGTTAGACAGCCATCTTTGAGACTTTCTTTGTAAGTGTGTTTTCCCTGTCACTTCTAGGAGATAGTGTCTCACAACAGACCTGTTCCTCTGGCTCTTACACTCTTTTGACCTCTTCTGTGATGTTCCCTGAGCCTTGGCTGCAGGAATTGCGCTGTAGATTCTATTCCCTGGGGCTGGGTGCCATGCAATCACTTATTCTCTATATTTTCAGTTTATGGTTTTTTTGGTTTCCTCCATCTGTTACAAAGAGAAGCTTCTTTGATGGGGGATGAGAGATACACTTACCTGTGGGTATAAAGAAAAATATTTAGAGTGGAGTCAGTAATTATACTGGTTTAGTGTAATGGCAATAATAACCCCAGCTGGCTTGGAACTCACAATCACAGGGTGGCCTGAAGTTTGAGTCTGTCCTCCCCACCTTTGCCTCCCAAGTACACTGATTACACATATGGGCCACAGTGCCAGCTAAATGTAGTTTTTACTATGTTCGATGTCAAAGAGTCATATAAATATACATATACATTTATGTATATAAATATGTACGTATATATTTTTATATGTGATATGTGTATATCATACATTTAATGAAAGGTTGTTTATTTGGTTTGGTATTGTTTGATTTTGATTTAATTGGTATAATAATTGAATGCAACTTTAAGATTTTTGTTGTTGTTTTGTTTTAGCACCTTCTCAGTGAGAAACACAAAAACTTTGCACAGAGTAACCACTATCAAGTTGTTGATGATATTGTATCTAATTTAGTTTTTGATTTCGTGGAATATGAAAGAGACACACCTAAAAAGAAAAGGTAATTAAATTTGCCAAAGTTCTGCATAGAGTGGTAAGCTATTTTATGACACTAAAAATTAATGTTTGTCTGCTTTTAGAAGGAACACAGTTTTGTTTTGTTTTTTTATATGACATAAATATGGTTTAGAACCAATACCTTCTTCTCTTTTTTCTCCCTGCTACCAAAGATACTTAGTCTCCCTCTGACATGGTTTTGTAAGAGAGCTCACAATTTTTTCTATTAAGGTCAGTATAGACTTGATATAGGTTTTGTGAACCAAAGAGCTCAGTGGCCTAGGATCAGCTTTGCTACTGAACAGTGAGATATACCAGCAGGCAGTGTTGGCAACCTCTGGTGTTGAACCATGAAGCTTACTATTTACTCAGACTAAAAATGTTGATTAGAAAGGCTTTTATATGGATGTACAGTGGAGGTGATAATTTGGTGATCTATTTTTGTCCTACTCTTCAGGCATAAAGATTAGAGATGTGATAGCAAAACACAGCTTCTGACTTGAGTAGGGGTGCTCTGTGTTTAGAGCCTGATCTCTGGGAGCTCCTAGTTATTCCCTAAACATTTTATCAGTACATTTTTACTTCTTGTCAGCCCATGAACATCTCAAGTTACAGTTGGACTAGAGTCACAGGTTTTTTTTATGACTCATTTTTTAAAAGGAACTCTATTCTCTATTTTGAGTTTGCTTTGCTTTTTAGGGGTCACACCTAGGGCCTCACTGATAAGGAATCTTAAAATGTAAACAAAATGTGTAAGTGAAGGAAACCATTCTGGTTGGAGAGACAGGCGAATTGTATATTGTTCACTGTTCTTGTGATACAAAGTGTTACTGGTGACCTGTTAATTTGCCATGCATTTGCACATACATAATTTAGGATTGTGCAAGACAAAATAATATCCCAAGGATACTACAATTCTACATGAAGAGTCAACTGTGTGTGAAATTGGAGGGTTGCTTTGTAATGTTTATGAATATAAATGTCTATTTCACTTTTCCAGTAAATACTTTCTATTGATTTAAAACCTAAAACAAAACCCAAAAGGACTAGTAAAATGTACATTAATATAAACCAAAGCACTGAAGTGCTGATATTTTTTCAGGGTAATGACAAAATCAGAGTCAGATATAGGTATTGTCATCTCCCTTTGGTTTATCTAATTCATGTTATTTTATTGTTTTGTAATTAGTTTAAAGCTCAGGTTATCTCAGGGAGGGAGAAGGATGAATGGGAAGACAGTACACAAACACTATAGTTTTCAGCTGTATGTGGGTAATTTCTTTTTTACTTTAAAAACGTCTAAAGTAAATGTTAAGATTTCTGTGTTCGTGTTCTTAAATTGGCTTCTTAACTCATAGTGTTACTAATTTCTACCTTCTGGTCTTTCTTATTTCTTTATAAAGAGTAAGGTACAGTGCTGGATCCCTTTCTCCTGTTTCTGTAAGTGTCCTAAGAAGCACTGAAGCAAAGGAGAAGCTCCCCTTGCTTTCCCCCATTTCCCAGAAGGACAGGGCAGAAAGCAGCGGACAACTGCCCGAGCAGAGTTTTCACTACGAGGAAGTCTGGAAACCCGAACAAAAGCTTGTGTTTGCTTCAGAACCCGTGTCCTACTCTTCGGCTGGGTTGAAAGGATGTGTTGAGAAAGCAGTGAGCATGTTAAATGCAAGTGAACCTGACAGAAAACCGAATTTTACACAGCTACCTCCACATAAAAATAAACAAGAAAGAATTCTTGATGTTTTTGAACACAAATTAACTATAAATAGAAATGATACAGAACAGAGGGTAGGTGCCACTCCGGGAGTGCCACAGTCATGTGTACTAGATTCTTACCTCAGTATAGAAGACAGTCCACCCCAACCAACATTAACGGCAGATGTTACACATTTTTCAACAAAAGATCTGCAAGAAAAGGACCTTCATTTTGTGTTTGGTCATGATTCTGACCTGGTGACATTAAATACATCAAAAGAGCATCCAACAGTGAAGGCTAGAACTCCATCCTGTAGTCCTCAGGAACCTGATAAATGTGACACTGAGACTGTGGATGATTTGCCTTGTGGTAAGATCCAGCGGAAAGTGAGAATACTACTAGGGCAAAAGAAGAAATACAAGGAACCACGGGCTGAGTTGGATGAAAAAAGAACTGAGTATCTGCCTGTACATGAAGACAGAACTTGTGGGTCACCTGTACAGTCTCTACTGGACCTCTTTCAGACAAGTGGAGAGAAATCAGAATTTTTAGGCTTTACAAGCTACACTGAAAACAGTGGGATATGTGATGTTTTAGATATTTGGGGGGAAGAAAATTCAAGTAGTCTGCTATCAACATTTTTCTCTTCTCCTTCAACTTCTACATTCGTTGGATTTTAGTATTTAATGTGCTTTTCAGAAATGACAGTTATATTCCTAAATTTTTATTAATACATATATAATTCTTAGGAGTTGTAGGAGGTTTGTTTTGGTTTTACCAATTTCATTTATAGAGTCATCTGTAAATATTAAGATGTTTGTAATTTTTTACAGAATTGAATAGCTGTTACAAATTATACAATAAAGTCTTGATTTATTTTATATATGGTTGTAATTGTTTCATGAGTTACACTTTGCTTTATCACTGAAAATAATTGTAAGTGAGATTTTTGTTTGTTTTTGCTTTTTCAAGACAGGGTCTCTCTGTGTAATCTTGGCTGTCCTGGACTCATTTTGTAGACCAGGCTGGTCTTGAACTCACAGCGATCTGCCTGCCTCTGCCTCCTGAGTTGCAGGATTAAAGGTGTGTGCCACCACACCCAGCTGCTTGCAAGTGAGATTTTAAACATATCAAAATTAAACACTATATATTATGTACTGTTAACCATTGCCCATTAGCATAGATTTCCATGATCAATGTGTTAATGCTTAAGAAAAATTTAAGGTAAAAAGGGAGAAATGTACTAATTGGTATATTTGGATTCTACGAGTTACTAGAAACATTCACCCTAGACACAGATCCAGCTGGATTCTGCCAGGAATCTGACACTGCAAACTTTATTGTAGGGCTCAAAACAATCCCAAAAACCGTAAAGAAGAACTTAATTAATTGAATAAATTGAGAATTATTTCTTCAAAAATGACTTCTTGTTTGGTACTTGATAAAGATGTAGTAAGTTGTTGGAATTGTTTTGAAATACACAGGAGGAACAACATGATCTGGCACCTAACTATAAAGTCACTTGGAACAGGGAAATTTTAAATGTAAGATGAATTTCTTCTTTTACCTTTGAGTGTGCTTGTATAGGAGTGAAACATTTACCACTAAGGACAATTCTTCATGGCCGGAAGGATGATGTTATTAACTACTGCATAAATATACAATGTCACTAAAAGTTGGTTATCAGTGTTCACTTAAAATGTTTTGTTACATTTATTTGTTCATGTGTGTATGGAGGTGTCGTTCACAGGCCATGGCATGGTTGTGGAGGTCAGAGGACAAACCATGGCAATCAGTTTCTTTCCTGACGTGTAGGCATCCTGGAACTCACACTCTGGTTGTCAGGCTTGGTGGCAGGCTCCTTTTCCCTTCTGAGCCATCTCGTTTTGAAACTAAGGCAAAACTAAAACAAATTTGGGGGCGGCAAAGAAGTACCCCTGCAGATACTTTGCTGTCACTCTTATTTTAAAGCATCATGCAGCAAATAATTACTTGAGAATATAACAATCTTGAAACTTGAAAAATTGTGTTTAGGCTCTTTTTACCTTCGTGTCTCCAGATGGTTTTGTATTATTTTGCCTTAGTTATGTTTATTAAAAGCTGGACACTTGAGTATTTTTAAATTTTATTTTATTTTATTTATTTTTTGGTTTTTTGAGACAGGGTTTCTCTGTGTAGCCTTGGCTGTCCTGGACTCACTTTGTAGACCAGGCTGGCCTTGAACTCACAGCGATCCGCCTGCCTCTGCCTCCCGAGTGCTGGGATTAAAGGCGTGCGCCACCACGCCCGGCCCTATTTTTAAATTTTAATTTGACAAGATTTCAACTTCAGTACTACAAACACTGGATATTTAGACCATCTCTAAGATCCTCCTAATGAGTACTGGGCCTTAAAGTTTAAATGTTCCATTACTGAAAACAAAACTGAGTAGTAGGGCAACTAGAGCGAGCCATGTGGCTTGCTTGGGTTGGGCTGTGTGGAAGGCACTCAGACACAGCCACTGAAGCAAGTAGAAGTGTAGCCTGTTCTGTACCTAGGCGTGATGACACGTCACATGGAGGAAGGACTTTAATTTTAACTAACACTTAGTCAAGTTTTCCTTCTTCCCTCTGGTTTCTAGATTTGCAGCTTTACATCTTAAATGTGACAAAGTGCCATTAAAGGAGAATACTCAGTTATCCTTAAGCAGGGTAGATAGATCAGTCAATTTGCTTAGTAAAGAGCAACATGGTTTCATTTTAAAAGTCTTATTTAATATTGCTTGAGAAAACAGTTTCTTTCAAGCTTTGCTTTTTAGAGTTGTCAGTTCAAACAAAACTATATATATATGCCTTGATTTATAAAGGAAGAACTGCATTGATTCTCTTTGCTAAGTTGCAACACTAATTTTTCAGTTTTATTCCTCAGGTCAAATTTTCATTGATAATAAGGGAGTTTCAATATTCCTGAGTACAATTTTTTTTTGAGCATGAGTCTTAGAAATTTTTAAACAAAAAGTTCTATTGTCAAGTGTGAGAATTCTTATAATGACTTATAATCCTTATCGTTTCCAGTAATAAGTTCAACAAAAGAAATGTTTCTGAGTATTCCTTTTCAAAATTATTTTTAGTGATATTACTACCATTTCAGAATCAGCTCTTTGCCTATTACCAAGTCTCTGTGCTGGTTAGTTTGTATCTCTTGGGAGGGAGAACCTCAGTTTGGAAGGTAGGCTAACAAAGGGAGGGTTTTGTGTAGTTGTTTGCTGGGGCTGCCAGGAGAGGACAAGACCTGAACAGGGTGGATGCAAGTGCTGCAGCTGAGGATGAAGGCAGGGAGAGTGTTGCAGCCTGGTTGACTGGCAGGCAGAGTGCTGGCATGTGTGGTCTCCCAGAGTCTGCAGCACACTTGTCCACGCCTTTCTGGCTTGTAGTCTCCATTGAGAAGCCAGGTGCAATTCTAATAGGTATGCCTTTATATGTTCCTTGGCCTTTTCCCTTCCAGCTTTTCATATTCTTCCTTTGTTCTGTCCATTTACTGTTTTGATTATTGTGTGGTGAGGGGGCTTTCTTTTCTGGTCTAATCTGTTTGGTGTTCTGTAAGCCTATTTTAGGCATCTTTTACACAATGTACCTTACAGGAATGTTCTCTAAAATTAGGAACTTTTTCTTCTATAATTTTGTTGGGTCTTTGAGCTGAGGTTCTTGTTTTTCTGTTTCTGTTTTTAAGGGCTTGTTATAGCGGAGTAGCTGGGCTGTGGTGGTGCCGTACTGTCCTGGCTATTGCTGATTGTGTTCTTATACTGGCATCTAGGAAGCTGGGTTTGGGATGATTTAGGTCTAGGTGCCGATTTCTGGGTTTGTCTTTGTTGGGTTGGTGTTTCATTCCTTGGTTTCTGTTTCTTCTCTGGTCTTACTGGCTGGAGTGGCCTATGGTTGAGCATGGGGTCTCTGCTAGAGTTAGGGACTGGAACACAGTGACAAGAATTGTTGCACACTCAACAAAACCCAACCCTCTCCTTTTTTTCCCCCCTGTCTTCTTCTTGTTCATTATTTCTTTTTTTCTGTTTTAAAGGCAGAGGGCTAGTAAGAAGGTACTTGCTGCCAAGCCTCAACACCGGAGTTAGGATTTGTTTTGTTTTGTTTTTCTGATACAGGGTTTCTCTGTGTAGAATTAAAGCCATGTGCCACCACTGCCAGGCTTTCCTGTCATTTTCAACGATCCACCTGAATATAATTAATGTTACCACCTCTGTATATTTAACATAACACTGACATTAGTTTCTTCCTCACCCACTGCCAGTGCTTCACACTAAGATATTAGTTTTCATTTATCATCTCCACTAGTATGTACAGTTTAAGTGATACATACTACTTAGCTTTTTCCTCTATAGGAGTTCCTACCCTAGACACAATATGGAGGTTGCATTTCTCTCCTAGTAACATCCATGGATAAATCAAACAGCATAAAATTCACTGTGAGTTCAAGGACTCTACTTAACTGCTCCCGTATTCCCCCATTATTGAGATGCTTCCGACGCCAGGCTTCCTTGGTGATTCAGACCATGCCCAGCCAGCACTGGGCATCCTCGTCTTCTCAGTGCACAATTAATCAAGTTGAGGGAGATAAGTGTCTCTTAGGATGGAGTCACTATATTCATTTGAACTGTACTGTGGGGCCTGCTGCCAGTGATATGGCCACAAGGAGAAAAAATGCTTTATGGGAAACTGCTTTTAAAAAGTGGACTCACAAAATTGGGGGAAAAGATGGCAGAACAGAGCCCTCTTGGGGGAGAAAACTATACCTTTTGGGTACTTTGCACTCTGTCTCAGCCCACAGGCTGCAAGCAGAGAGGTCTTGCTGACCTTGCTTGCCATTACTGGATAAAGTTGGTCCTAGGCCAGCAGGCCAGACTCCAACCTGGGGCAGTGATGCTGCCTGTAGGCTACAAGCGTAAAAGTCCGGCCCTGAAGCCTTGGTGGCCCTGATGGGGGAGCAGCAGCCAGGAGCTCACATGGAACCTGCCCTGCCTAGCCACAGCATCACCCTGATTCTAGGAAACTAGGTAATGGTCCCTTATTTACGGTGCTTCAGAAACCAGGCGCCTTGAATCAGACCAACAACTCTGTAGCCATGACTATTTGGATGCTCCAAATGTTCCAATCTTGTTAAAGTAAAAGCCTAAAAAGGAAGCCATCAAAGAGAACTCTTAAAAACTATGATAAGGATGCTGAGGTCCAGCTCTCCACACCTGGTGGCTTCTGGTTGGGTGTGGATGGGGAAGGACTCAGTTTTCTTTAAAAGGCTGGCCACCACCTAGAGTTTGACCATGCTTTAGTAGATGGCTAACACAATTGGACTTTTCCCTGCCTTTTTCTTCCTTTTATTTGGCAGTGGGTCACAAGGGTGTGTATAGGGTTTGGGGGAGTGGACCTGGGAGGACTGATTAGGGTGCATTATGTGAAATTTCCCAATAAATCAATAAAAATATGCTGGAGAAAAGAAAAAGAAAGCAACAAGAATCTATCCTCAGATAAAAATGGGATTAAGCCATTAAGAAATACCCAGAAACCTCCTAGCTACTCATAAATAAAGGCTAGAAAAACTAAAGGTAATTTGCAGCAGTACTTGTTGAAGTTTGTGGGGTTAAGCTAAAGCAAGATTAAAGGAAATTAATTTCATTATATGCTTATATTGGAAAAGGGCCTGGTCATGGTGGCTCATGCCTGTAATGCCAACAATCAGGAGACTGAGGCAGGAGGATCACAGTTTGAAGCTAGCTTGGTCTATCACAAGTTATCTTTTCTTTCTTTTATTGAAAATAGATGTTTTTCATACAATATATTCTGGTTACAGTTTCCCCTCCCCCAGATCCTCCAAAATCCTCCCCACCTTCCTTCCCTTTCATCAGAAGCCATACCTTTCTGTTTTTCACTGGAAAACAAACAGGCATAACAATAATAAGATAAAACAAAAACAAACCAGAAAAGGACAAAACAAACAGAAGAAAAAAAAAGCCAAAGAAAAAGCACGATATACATGTAGACACAGTAACACACACATTTTTTTGTTTGGTTTTTCAAGACAGGGTTTCTCTGTGTAACAGCTTCGGCTGTCCTGGAACTCGCTGTGTAGACCAGGCTGGCCTTGAACTCAGATCCACCTGCCTCTGCCTCCCAAGTGCTAGGATTAAAGGTGTGTGCCACCACTGCCCGGCACATTTTTCACACACAGGAATCCCCTAAAAACATGCAAAGAATCTGTAAAGTACAAAACAAAAACCCCACCAAAACCTTATGAGACAAAAGAACCTTCAGCGATGTCATTGAGTTCCTTTGTAACACAGATGCTTGTAACTGCTGTGAAAACCCTAACCATTTGTTTACTCGTGGATCATGCTTTTGAACCCAAGGCCAGCTGTTCTTGGTTTTCCCCTTTATCTTCTAGGTGTTTTTTAATTTATTTCATTTTATTTTCATTTGTTCTTGTCCATTTGGAGCTTATTTCTGTTGCTGTTGAAGGTCTGAAGTTGGTGTCTGTGGTCATTTTCTGTATTTGTAGGGCCACCTGATGGTGAGGCAATCCTTTTTTCCCATGGTGAGTAGAGGGTGAGCTTTCATATCTCAGTCTTGTCCTTGACCTGGGAAGAACAGCATCTGTGGGTTTACATTCAGTATGTTTTTAGACTCATGCTTCTAATGAAGACTCTTCATCCAGTTGGGGAAGTTCCCCCATTTTTCTAATTGTATGAAAGTTTTCACCTCAGTGAATGATTTTTTTTGTTATCACATCGTTATTCTGCATCTATTAATATGCTCCTATTATTTCTCCTCTTTAGCTTGTTGTAGTAATGGATTACATTGATTTTTACATATTTAACCAGCTTTGCATACTCAGAATAAATGCCACTTTTACCTTTCTTTTTTTGAGATTAGACCTCATATATCCCAGACTGGGCTCCAAATTCCTCTGTAGCCAAGAATGATCCTCAAATTCCTGGTGTTCCTGCCTCAACCTCCCAAGTGATGAGCTTACAGGCAAATGACAAGCCTGATGTGTGTGGGGCAGGTATTTAACCCCAGGATTTCAAGAATGCTAAGTAAATATTCTATCAACTAAGTGTTTAATTTTTTACTTTGTTGAACACACTTTGCCAGTGTCTCCTAAGGTTTTCTCTATCTGTGCTCAGAAGAGATACTGGCTTGTTCTCTTTCTCATGTTTTGTGTTTTTTTTGTGCCGTGGCAATGCTTCACTTGCTTCTGCTAAGAACTCCTTCTGCTTCTATTTTCTGGAAGAAATTTTACAAAATTTTCTATCATTTCTTTCTTTAAAGCTTGGCTGAATTTGCCAGCCAGTGTACCAAGGCACTGTAAGCTCTGTGTTTTGAAAGGACATTATTATTGACTCGGTGTCTTTAATGTTGTCTATAATACTCCTTTGTAATCTTTTTAATGTCTATACAGTCAGAAGTCATCGATCGTCTTTCATTTCTTCTATTGGTATTTAAGTCTTCTCTTCTTATTAGCTACCTTGACGCCATGTCTAATAGTGCTATTTATCTTTTTTAAAAGCCCATTTTAGGATTTGTCTCTGCTGATTTTCTGTTTTCAATTTCATAAATTAGTGTTTTATTTTTTTCTGCTGCTTACATTTCTTTTAATATATTTCTTTTGAGACATTTGTCAATTAGAATGTGTTGTTTAATACTTTTTGGTGGGTATGAGTCCAGTTACTTTTGTGTTAGTGATTTCTGGTTTAATTCAATTATATAAACATAGAGAGGCTAGAGGGAGAGATGGGGCATCAGTTCAGAGCATTTGCTGCTTTTGCCGAGGACCCAGATTTGTTTCCCATCATGCATGTGGTGGCTCATGAAGGCCTGGAACTCCAGCTCATGAGGGCCCAAAACTCTCTTGTGGTTTCTGTGGGCATCAGGCATGTAGATGGTGCACATATGTAAATGCAGGATAACACACATTAAAATAAAAGTAAATAAATTAAGAAAATAGATATACATAGGAAATAGACAAGTAACCCTAGAAAGAAGCTCGTTCAGAGAGATTTGGAGAGACTTCTGCCTACCCCCAAATACATCTTGAGAAACTGTGTATATTTTGACTAAATATACTAATATTATGTAATTAAATATAATTAGCAGACTATAAATCTATTTGATTAAATACATATTTTTTTACTGTCTTGGTATACTCAAGTGTTGCTGCTTGTTCTTAGCCACACAGAAAATAAACATCCTCTGATACAAACATAATTTAATTTAGTTTTCTGACTTGGAAATCATAGAGGCGGTATCATTTTAGTTTTGTTTTAATACAAACAAATATTGACATTTTTCTCTTATATGCATTCACATTTCAAATATGATTTCAAAGCTTGTGTAACAGGGGTCTTGCTCAAACTATGGCATCAGACAAGGACAATATGTGCAGTAAGCTTCAAACCCCTACCCAGATCTGGCCAGTGGACAGGACAGTCTCCATAGTTGAGTGGAGAGTGGGGGACTGACTTTCACATGAACTCTGGTGCCCCATATTTAACCATGTCCCCTTGGTGGGGAGGCCTGGTGGCACTCAGAGGAAGGATAGCAGGCTACCAAGAAGAGACTTGATACCCTATGAGCAAAGGGAGGAGGTTCCTATCAGCCCTAGTCCCCTCCCACAGTGGGGAGGGGAATAAGAGGAAAATGGGAGGGAGGGAGAAATAGGAGGATCCAAGGGATGGGATAACAATTGAGATGCAATATGAATAAATTAATAAAATATATTTTTAAAACTTTTTGGTCATTTTATTTTTAAACTTTTTTTTGAGAATTTTATGTATGAATGCTGTATTTATAACATTTCTAACCCACTTTCTCCTCACTCCAGTTCCTCCTATATGCCCCCTCAAATTCATGACCTCTTTTCTTTATTATGGTTACACACACACACACACACACACACACACACACACACACACACACTTATATATAAATACAATGTGCTGAGTCCATTTAGTCTTCCCCTAGGTGAAGAGCTATAGGTAACTATGTGGGAAGGAGTGTAAGCTTTGCCACAGGTGAAAGCAGTCTTGGTGGGCTTTGCCCTTGGACACACCATGGATACTCCCTGAAATTAACCTTGAGATAGACTGGGTGGAGCCATCCTGGGCCTGGAATTTAGGAAGAAACCTGGGGACTCCACCTGGACTATTGTGTTTCTAATCAACCCTTGCACATGAGAGACAGGCAGGCAGAGAGGACAAGAGGGACAGCAGGTTCAGACCTGGCTTGAGCAGGCCAGAGACACCTAGGGACCCATCCCGAGGAATGGATACCAGAAGGTTCACTCTTTTTTCCCTTTGACCTTTTTTCCCTCTTGTGTAAGCTAGTTGGGTTGTATAATAAAGTTTAATTGTTAAGAAACAGAACCAACATAACTATTGACTTCATAAGAGAAAGAAAACCAAACTTCTCCAGAGAACCCTGATAGATTATCCAATCCTAAGTGGTCATCTTTAAATATATACTTATGAGTTTATAAAGATATAAAATTATAATATAACAGGCTATATTTATAAGTTATAAAATATATTAAAATTAAAATATAATTATAAATATAATTTTTGTGATATAATATAAATAGATACGTTTATAAGTAAATATATATACTTGTGAGTTTATAGAAGTTTTAAACACCAAAAATTTCATTTTTTCTCCTAGAGACTTCACCATTCAAACACATGTGAAGAGACAGGGTATAATGACCCATAACCTCAGTAGTCAGGAGAGGGTTGCAGGGATACCAGAAGTTCAAAGTCAGGTCTCCACATGCCTGTGTGTGCACGTGTGCATGTACCTGTACCCATGACACACACACACACACAAAATTTTAAATATGCATATACAGTAGTGAAAGCATAAGGTGTCATTTAGTAGTGTTTCCAAGCAATTCAGACTTGGAAGTCTAATGAGTGAGATCTTTTAACCTCTACTAAGGACTCTAAAATGTATATATCGAAGCCCCACTGTGATGGTGTCTGATAATGGGGCCCTGAGAAGTAATTAGGTCATAGGGTGAAACCTGCATGGTTGGGTTGATGATAAAAGGGAGAGAGACTGGCGGGAGAGAGCAGGAACGCTGGGGGCCAGGAGGCTGCCCAGTCAGGAAGGAGTCCTTACCCGACACCAGAGCTTGCAGCGCCTTCCTCGCTCCCTGACCTGTAGCACTGTGACAAATGCTTCACTGTTCTTGTGTTTCGTTTTATACTGCTAAGAGAGAAACCCAGGACAGAGTTACATCTCAGTTCCTTAAATGTTCATTTCTTAAGTTACCCACTGTAAGCTGCTATTGTTGCGGCAACACAAGCTACGACAAACCTTTTAAAAAGCATTTAAATTTTTATTACATCAAACTGATATGCTTAGCTTTTGCAATTATTTAACGCATTTTCAACATCTTAAAATACGGAGAAGCAAGTACTCTGCTTAAAGCAATGGAATAATTATAAAACTTACATAGCTAATTCTTTGAGCTAAGAGAACGGGATTAGGCACGGGACCTGTGGTGTTGTGGGAGATCGCAAAGCACATCGTTATGCCTTGGGCTTTAATTCTTGTTTGCTATCGTCATTACAGACTATGGACTTTTGAAATCTTGTTCAACCTATAGCCATCTGCACGCCACATGAGTCTTTAAAAAACGAATTTAATTATTCTTATTTCATGTGCATTGGTGCTTTGCCTGCCTGTATATTTGTGGGTGTCAGATCCTGGAGTTACAGACAGTCGTGAGCTGCCATGTGGGTGCTGGGAACCAAACCCAGGTCCTCTGGAAGAGCAGCCAGTTAGTGCTCTCAACAGCAGATTCATCTCTCCAGCCAGTTAGACCAGCACCATTTGTTGAAGATGCTGCCTTTCCCCTCAATGTCTATTTCTTTCACTAGGGTTACCCCAGGATATTTTCTCTTATTTGAGGATATTACGAAAGGTATTATTTCTCTGATTTCTTTCTTGGCCTGTTTGACATTTGGAAGGTGACTGATTTTTGTGAATTACTTTTGTATTCAGCTACTTTGCTGAAAGTGTTTATCAGCAGTAGCAGTTCCCCAGTTGGAATTTTTAGGGCAATTTATGTATACCATCATATCGTCCCTGTTGTGGGCTATTCAGCAGATAAGACTGCTCAGACATGGGTTTAAGCCAATAGAAAGTCTTTATTAGCCGGCTGGCAACTACACTGGGTGTTGGTGATCCCAGGGTAGCACTGAGCCTTTTTCAGGGTGAGCTTTCAAGCACACAAAAGAGTTCTTGGTTGACATGCTTCAGATAACGAGAGGAGTGAGCTAGACGTGGAACTGCAGAAGCCAAAAAAGCAAGGTTAGTGCATTTTGAGACTTCCCCAGAACTATGGACTTTGATGGACTAGGTCCTTGTTTTTGTTTGGGCAGGTGGTGGTGTCTACATGCTGAGCTTTGTAGGCTGAATGGCACTTCCATTCAGTTGTGCTGGAGTCAGTTGTGCTAGGTGTAGGGGGTCTACTAAAGTCTAGGGTGGGGGCTGTTACAATATGCAAACACTTTGGCTTCTTCCTTTCCGATTTGTATCCCCTTGATCGCCTTTAGTTGTCTATTGCTCTAGCTAAGACTTCAAGTAATATATCGAACAGCTCTGGAAGAGAGTGGGCAGCGCTGTCTTGTTTCTGATTTTAGTGGAACTGGTTTGAGTTTCTCTCAGTTTCAGTTGATGTTGCCTATGGGCTTGCTGTGACCTTCCTTTATTGTTTAGGTATGCCCCTTGGATCCCATTATCTCTCCAGGACTCTTATCATGAAGGGTGGTGGATTTTGTCAAAGGCCTTTTCTGCATCTGATGGGATGATCATGTGCTTTCTGTCTTCCAGTTTGTTCATATGCTGGATTACATGTATTGATTTACATATTTTGAACCATCCCTGTGATGGTTCTCTGTGTTAAAGCCTAGTTGATATAGCGCCTTCTAGATCAGGATTTCTCTGTGTATCCTTGGCTGGGCTGGATTTGCTTTGTAGACCAGGCTGGCCTCGAACTCACAGAGATCCCACCTGCCTCTGCCTCTGCCTCCCCAAGTTCTGGAATTACAGGCATGAGCCACTGTACCCAGTTTTGCTCTAATTCTTAATTTTCTCTTTTCTTCTGTTCTGAAGATCGAATGTCAGTGTACTTGGACTTCAGAATTTGCCAAGTACAAGTGTTAATTATGTTAGCAATTAAGTTATTATTATTTCATCTTGGTGAGCTTCTAATGTTTGAAATGGCGTGGGGGATAGGACAAACAGCCCCAGAAAGTATAGTTCCCCCTATTTGTTATCGGTACAGGTTTGAGCCTGGCAGATATTGGAAAAAGCAAAGACATGGCAGAGAATCGGGCTGAATCACACTTCACCTGCTTTCCTAGACTTCTGGGAGATGTCTTCTGATTTTCCTTGATTGGGTTAACCACCCTCTTCTAGGTATCAAAATTCAAATGAAATTATAAGCCACTTAAAAAAAAAAAGTCCTGAACCAGGTGTGGTGGCATAAGCCTTTAATCCCAGCACTTGGGAGGCAGAGGCAGGTGAATCTCCATGAGTTCAAGACTAGCCTGGTCTACAAAGTGAGTCCAGGACAACCAGGGCTACACGGAGAAACCCCGCCTCAACAAACAAACAAACGAACAAAGAAACAAGGCCTGGAGAGTGGCTGTTAGAGTTGGCTCAGAGGTTTAAACACACTGGTTGTTCCTCCGGAGGACATGAGTTGGATTCTCATGTAACCTCTGTAACTCCAGTCTTAGGGACCCAACGCTCTCTTCTGGCCTCCAGCGGTATTGCATACACACTGTGCACCAACACACCTGCTGGCAAAATATACAAATGCAAGCATTTAAAAACCAACTTGCTCACATTCTTACCCAAAATAGTCTGAATGCGGGTGACTCACACCGAGGTTTTTTACCATTGTAACCACCAGGCACATAATAGGCCCTCAAGTCCAAATCTGTGGAACGACTGACTCGCCTTGCACTCAGGGCATGGTCTCTTGGTAACACAAGCAATACTAACTGGTGAGCAACCTTGTGGCTCTTTGCAGACCTTGGGGGGGAAGTGGGGCGAGTTTGGGCTGCCGTAACCCTTCAGCTCACGCCCCTCACCTTTCCTTCCTGGGGTCTGCAGTCTCCGGGTAGCGACGGTCGCGTCGCTGTGGAGACCAGCTAGATGTGGGGAGGGAACTACATTTCCCAGCTACTCTGGTACGCGCGGCTGGGTGCGGCGCGGGGGGCAAGTGCACCAGGCCCGCTGCGCACCGGGCTCCGCTCCCCGTCGTGCTGGCCGCCCGCCCCGGCCTCCGCCTGGGGATGAGGTGGGAGGCGCTAGAAGCCACTTAGCTACAGCCTGGCGCCCGATGCGGCGCTCGCTCGCTGCCCCCGCCACCGAAGCGCCTGCGAGGCACAATGCAGCACTGAGGCAGCGGCGGCTGCGGCAGCGGCAGCGGCAGCGGCGCGGGCCGGGAAGGGGCGGCCGGGAGCCGGAGCCGGGCCCCCGGGCACCCCCAGTTGAGCGCCGCCACTATGCAGGCAGCCGCGGCCACGTCCTTCTGGCTGCTCTGCGTCTTGGGGACCTGCCCCCTGGCGCGCTGCGGTCGGGCAGGTAAGTTCGCAGCTGCCAGGGTTTCCAGGACGCTTTGGAGCCCCGAGACCCTTCGAAAAGCCTCATCCTCGTTTCCACAGTGCGCGGGGTTTTTATTTTTATTTTTATTTGAAGGGCGGTGAAAAAGGGAACAAACAGACAAGTGTGGGGGACTGGAGGATGCATCAGCAATCTGGGGTCAAATGCTTCCCCACCCCCTGAAGAGTATCCTTCAGGAGAATGGGAAAGGGATACACTGTTTCTGGGCCCGAAGATGCTCTCGCATGAGCTGGTCCAGGGCTCTCCAGCTGGTGTCTCTGCGTCCTTCCCAGATGGGGTCCGGGAGGGGGAGGCGGGGGAATTTTCGTAGGGGAGATGTAGGACCGCAGGATGGAGGACGACTGTGGTTCAGGGTCATTAATTTTTGGCGTTCCTCTCCACTCCTTCCTCCCCCCACCCCTGCCTGCTTGCAAGGAGACGCCTCACTAAGGGAACTGGAGAGGGGGAACGAAGACCGCTTCCTGGAGCGCCAGAGTATCGTACCACTGCGCCTCATCTACCGCTCGGGCGGCGAGGACGAAACTCAGCACGACCAGCTTAGCACGCGTGTGCGGGGCGACCCAGGCGGCCGGCAGGTGAGCGGCGAGGTGCGGGAGGTGGTCCTTGGCTCAGCCCAGCGACCCTGAATTTGCTTAGGGTTGCCCTGGAGACGCGGTGTACTGGGTGAAAAGAGCATAGTCCTAATGCGACTCATGCCTGATGCTCCCAGTGCAAAAAGGAGGAGAAAGGGAGACAGAATAAAAGGGAACCAAAAGAAGTGCAGGCCCAAGGTTTTGCAGAGGAGTGGGTGGGTGGCATGGGATGCTTCTAGTAGCCCGGTAACCTGAGCGAGAGGCAGAGACTCCACCTCCTTAGTCAAGCAAAAACTGCACAGGGTAGGAGGATATTCTATTTGGGCAGGATATGCATCATCTGTGTTGTTTTAACTCTGAGAGAAGGCATTGTAACCTAAGCTAAGTATTGTAGAAAGAAAAGAAATCTAAGCAATCCCCAATACCAAACTAAAATAAACTACATTGCAAAATCTGCTCACTTAGGTTTGTGAACACCAGAAATATACCCATTAACTTCTAACTTCCTCAAGACGGATAATCCTGACCTTTTTTTTTTTTAAACTGTTATAAATAGGGCTGCATTGTTTATTGATCACTAAAATTGTTTTAAAAAACTAACTTATTGCTGTACATGCATTTAAATCAATACCAAACATCTATAGATATGATTGAAAATATACTGGCTAATTCTAGCAAATATTTTTGAGGCCATTTATTTTTATGTTTGTATGGATCAGCCTGACAGTTCATTCATCTGCAAATACATCTGAAGCTCATGCAGTTGAAAAATTGTTGTCAACTTTACTGAAGTAAAGATAAGCTGAGCACTTTCCACATATCTGTACATTCAACACTAACATATCTGTATTGTTATAATATACTCAATTGTTCACATATGTAAGATATGTAAAGATATGAAAAATATTTGTCTATATTTATTGCCAAATAATTGGCTCCATTAAAATTTTGTTGACATAGGTAGAAATTCAGGGTTACTTATAGTATCCACTGAAGTTAGATTATGCTAGAATACGTCCAGCTCTTAATAAAGAATTTTATTATCTGAATTAATGTTTGGCAGCTTTTTCATTTTGACTGATTTCCTGAAATAAAACTCTGAAAGGTAAGGATTAGTTTAAAAGTGTAACCCTGAATTGCTATGATAAAAATAAGATTAATTCTTTGATACTATAAAGCAGCCATTCTTTCAGAAACATTTTTACTTATCTCAAAAAATATGCAAATATATGTATTTATAGTTTATATGCATTTTTTTTCTATTTTGAGCTAGAGCTACAGTAAAGTTCATACTTACAGTGTATGGTTTCTTCCACCCATGCCTTTGTTTTTTACTTTTAATTTTCCTTGTAATTTATTTATGAAGGCATGAGTTCTTTCATTCTCTGTAGACTTTTCTATGGTCATGATTTTGCCAACATAGGCAGTGCATTAAAACAAGTCCCAGAGTCTTTGTGGCTATGGAAAGGAAAGACTGGGAGAAGCAGAGACATAGAAAGAGGAAAGTGAAATTGTAAACTCAGGAACTCCGAGTCTCTGCTTGATGCTAATCATAACCTCAGTGCCTGCCCACCTCTTCTTTTTTTGGGGCGGGGAAGGGGTTTGTTTTTTTTTTTCAAGACAAGGTTTCTCTGTGCTGCTATGGCTGTCCTGGACTTGTTTTGTAGACCAGGCTGGCCTTGAACTCACAAAGCTCCTCCTGCCTCTGCCTCCTGGAGGGCTGATTTATATACTTTATGCTGGTGAAATGCCACCAGTTTTGAAAAACAAGCTGTCTCATTCAGTGTTTCTAGAATGCCACTTCTGAGATATTTTGTCTCATACAGGCCTCTCCCCTGGGGGCAAAAGTAAACTTCACAGCTGAGATAAAAGATCCTAGTGTTTGGTAGAACTTGGATTATGCAGCATGCGTGGATTGTTAATTCAAGTCAGAAGCGGAAGCAATGCTATTTATAATTATGACAAATTATCCGTGGTGTCTAAAGGTACATACAGTACACCACCTGGGGAGTCCGTGTACCTTACCAGAGTCCTTAAACTGCAGCAGGATACCACAGAGAACTGACAGACTCAAAGACATAACCAACATTTCCTACAGTGAGGAAACTAAGAGCTGTAATTTAACTTGAAAGTGTGTTGGTTTTATATAGGTCTTTTTATATTTGGTAAATAGAACTTTTGGCATCATAGGTACCCAGGGATATTTTTAGTAATTTCCTACATATTTCAGAAATAACATCTGAATGATTTTCTCTCCCCCCTGCCCCCCCTCTGTGAAAGCTCATAAGGAACACGCGTGTGTATGTGTGTGGTGTGTAATTCACTTATTGACTCTTTCAAAAGAATTTATTCACTTGAGCTCTTGCTATTTAGCATTTTAAAATAATCAAGGCCACAGGGATTTAGAAATAAAAGACACAATTCTAGCCTTTAAGGGGTTTACCAGGAAAATAAATGAATGGATGAATAGTTACTCTTAGCTCTTCAGTCTTGAGGTGATCACAGACTGCTGTGGAAACAGAGAAAGCCCAGCACTTAGCCCCACAGGCCGTCACCGGGCTCTCCTGGGAGGTGCTGTCTGATCTGTATTTTGAGCAGGAGTTAAAGATGTGGCCTCATTACAGAGATTGGGTGGGCTTATCCAGCAGAAGGGACTGCAAATCCAGAGGCACAGGGAAGTCAGGACTTGCCTTTGTTGACTGCAGATGAGATTTTGGGGACCAGTGTGAAAAGAATGTAGCATCTAGATGCAGCAGCAAGTTCTTGACGTACAGAGGCGTTGGGACTTGGTTCTGTGGGCTGTGTAAGCATATCAACATGGAGGATTAGCTGGCTAGATTTATGATCCTATGGTATTGTCCTAGTATTACAGAAGAATAACTGTAATTCCTAAGAGTGAGCAGGCTTATTATTCATTTTTTATCCACCGATAAATGCCAGTTAATATCATTAAGCTTCATAGGAGCTAAGCTTCCAAACCAACTGAGAACACTTTGGACGAGTGGCATTTGTAAAGCACCTATCAACACTGGGGATACAGCGAGTTTCTAAGTCTGCTAAGTAACAGTAACTCCGTGGGGGCAGCCAGAGGGCTGTTTAGAAAATTTATGACATCACTTGAATGCAAAATAATGCCCTAATTACCTGAATTTAACACATTCTCTGAAGTTACAAATTACTCAATCTTTACATAATGCAGTGAAACCGAATAGCCTCAGAAAGAAGAGACCTTACAGGCCATTCAACTTAGTTCAGAAATTCCCTCTCACCTGATAGGCTAAGCAGGTGACCAAGCCAGCTGGGTGGTCTTAAATGGTTCCATTCTTCCAGCTCACAATGACTAGGTGAATATCAAACTTCTTTTATATCAGTGTGAGCTTGTTTCAGTATTCATCCATAAAAGGGAACACAAAAGCCTTTACCTGAGAAGGAATTTCATTTTGGTTCTGTTTGAATGATGACTTTTTAGTGTGAAAAGGTGATTTTATTGATACAAGTCCATGGTGCGAGATTTTTGTTTATTGTATGGTGAGCTTTTCTAGTGCATGCTAATTCTTACTGTAAGTGGGCTGGTTGGCCTGTGTAGAAGCTTAGCATGCCATAAAATACTAGGAATTAGAGTCAAAATAATCATAGTTGATGCTGGGTAACCTTCCTGTCTTCAGGGTTGTCAAATATGAAATTGTTCCAAGCTTGGGAAAATAGCTCTAGGATATTATAAATATAAAGGCATTTCCTGTTCTTTCTTGACAGTATTTATACTAAAACAATTGTATGTTTGTGGGTAGTAAGATAAAACTTTTTGTTTATTTGTTTGTTTTTTTGAGACAGGGTTTCTCTGTGTTAGCCTTGGCTATCCTCAACTCCCTTTGTAGACCAGGCTGGCCTTGAACTCATAGCGATCTGCCTGCCTCTGCCTCCCGAGTGCTTGGATTAAAGGTGTGCGCCACCATCGCCCGGCAAGTTAAAACTTTTTTTCCCACCAATTTGTGTAAGATATTATCTACTGAGGCTTAGTGATGTTTTAATAATGACAACCCTGTAATTGCTATTTTAGAATATGCTTATTAATGACTGCTCTTTTCGCCAATTAAGCAACATAAATTTACTATAGCATTGAAAATGGGTTATCTGGTAACTTATTTTGTTACACAGCTACCTTTAAATTCTACTTTATTTTAAAACCACCCAGTGATTTTATGTTTCTACATACAATGCACTTTCTTCTATCAGAAGCATTTGCTATCCTTGAATAAAAGGTCTACTTTTTCTCATCTTGTCCTCAACAAAGTGCTATAGCTTTTTAAGGAATTGCCGAGTGGTGATAAAGACATGGATCTATAATTCACCACCGTTTTATAGGCATTAGTGAGTGGGCAAAAAGCACAATGAAGGCAAGATGGCAACAAAAGGTTCTCTCTCTGTTTGTGAATATTTATACATATGCCATGGTATGTGTGAGCTGTCCTGAACATTCTGATGCTTCATTTGGGCACTGAGTCAGCTTGACACTCGGTTGCCTGCAATACGGCTTCCCCAGTGCAAAAGAGCTGCTAGGAATTACTGCTTTGATGGGAGTTTGCCAGGATAGCACAAACATCTTTTTTTCCCCTAAAGTGCATTTGTTAAACTAACTAGCTCAATATTAATAAAGTTTTGCCATAAGCTGCATGAAATATATTTCACAGTGTGTTTTTGTTTGCCTACCATTTATATTTGGTGACACTTGAATAAAGTAAAAATAAAAACACTTGGGAGGCAGAGGCAGGTGGGTTGCTGCGAGTTTGAGGCCAGCCTGGTCTACTAGTCCAGGACAACCAGAGCTACACAGAGAAACCCTGTCTCAAAAAACCAAACACCAAACCAAAAAAATTATATTCCTTAAATAGTTTTAAAGTAAACTTCTTTTACATTTTAAATTATGTGATTTAGTGTATATGTGTGTGTGTGTGTGTGTGTGTGTGTGTGTGTGTGTATGTGTATGTGTACACATATGAATACCATAGCACACATGTGACCAGAGGACAACATTACACAGGAGTCATTTTTCTCCTTTCACCATGTAAGCTCTGTGGATTGAACTTAGGTCACCAGGCAAGGCTGCAAGCATCATTATCCACTGAGCCATCTTGCAGGCTTTCCTTTAAATCTTCATTCAAATTTATATAAATGTAGTAATAGAATCTTAGACAACAGGAGAGGCCTAATTTAGGCATTACTGTTTCTAATCATTGATCTATCTATATCTATTTATCTATCTATCTATCTATCTATCTATCGATCAATCTATCTATCCATGTATCTTTCTATTTATATTTGTGTGGTGTGTGTGTGTATGTGTGTACAGACATACATACATATAGGATTTTATGGAATTCCACAAAATTATCTTACTATGCACAAAGGAATCAGTTTTTGATCATTTCTTCACAGCTCTGGAGAGCAAGCTTGAGCCTGTGAGTTTATAAAGACTGTCCTTACTCTTTTTTTTTTATTAATTTATTCATATTATATCTCGATTGTTAGCCCTTCCCTTGTTTCCTCCTATTCCTCCCTCCCTCCCATTTCCCCCCTTCTCCCCTCCCCTATGTCTGTGATTGAGGCAGACCTCCTCCCCCTGTATATGCTCTTAGAATATCGAGTCTCTTCTTGGTAACTTGTTAGACACTAATCCAAGGGATACAACCCATGAAAAACCTTACTTACCAGGAAAGTGGGTCAGAGGAGAGGACATCCTATTGAGACTTTAGGTGAGAGTAGCATGGAAGAATGGGGAAATAGTAGGATCTACAGGGTCCTGGAAACCTACAAGAAGAACTTTATGACAGGCAGATCTGGGCCCTGGGGGCCTCCTCAAACTGAGGCACCAGCCAAGGAGAATATAGGCAGTAAACTTTGAACCCCTACCAAGACCTAGCTGACGAACAGGATATTCTCCACCGTTGAGTGGAGAGTGAGATCTGACTCTCACATGACCGTCCTTACTCTTACTTGCTTTCTAGTACTGTAAAACATGCCACATGTTTTTTTTCTGCTGGCTCACTGAGAATGGAATCCGTAACATGGGTGTCATCCCACAGCTCCAGATAGAGCCTCATTCATCAGGAGGCCTTGAGGACCAACCCAACAGGGAAAGAAGACGCTCATCAAAGTGGGGTGGGGGAGAAAAGGAAGAGACTGAGAGGAATGGTGGGAAGCAGGAAGGGAAAGGAAACAGCGAAAAAAGATGTCAGAGTTACCATGTATGCAGTATATTAAAATATTTAATATGCAGTCAATTTGTGGTTACTTTCATGTGTCAAATTGACTTCCTAGTGCCTGGCATACATCACCTTCACAAAAGTCCAGTGGCAGGACATAACTTGTCATCTTTAATGAAGCTAATAGGGAATTTGAACTCAGAAACTTCAGCTCCACTCTGCTGCCTGAATTCCCCCTTTAGATGGCGTTTAGGACATGTAGATGTCTTTGGCATGAAAAGCAAAGGTTTCTTTTATTTTTCCCTGTTAGAGTTACACTTTTAGTGCTTCAAAATTACCTGAGTTTATATTTAAAGTTATACCATAATGAAGAAAGTTGCTAGACACAGTTGGGATTCTTCAGTTTTACCAGCTTAATAAATAATGGAGCCGGGCGTGGTGGCGCACGCCTGTAATCCCAGCACTCGGGAGGCAGAGGCAGGCGAATTGCTGTGAGTTTGAGGCCAGCCTGGTCTACAAAGCGAGTCTAGGACAGCCAAGGCTACGCAGAGAAACGCTGTCTCAAAAAACCAAAATAAAATAAATAAATGAATAAATAAATAAATAATGGAATATACGGAAGACATTGTCCATCCAAAAGAGACTCTTGAAGGAGGTGTCTGAAGATATTATACCGATGATTATATTCTTTCATTGTGAATCCAATTTTCAGTACTCAACAGTCAACATCAAAATATATGTGCTCTTGTAGCCAGAATTTTGTTGACAGAGGTATTAAATGCTAAAGAGAGGTCTATATTCATATAGTCCCTCATCAAAAGAAAAAGTACAGAGAATCTATTGTGTCCCTATAGTACCAGTAGCTTAAGGGTCTCAAATGTCAAATCATTCAGGTAAAACAGATAAATAATAACCAAAATAATAAGTTCTGTGAACATCTGGTTGGATTTATTTTGTAAATAAAAGTACTAGAAAGATAAATGTTTGGAGAAACTTGAAAACATATTCTAAACATGTTTCCAAACATGTTCCATGTACCTTAAGCACTGTGGTGAGTGATTGTTCTGCATTATTTTAATGATGATTAGATACTATGATACCCACTTTGTAGGCAAGGAAGTAGCTTTCTCATGGTCATATAGTGCAATAAAGGGGTAGAAATGGGAAAATAATTCTGAAAGGAAGTGTTAAAATTAACAAAGTAGTGTTTTACAAAGCATTTGCTGCTAATATATCATGGATTTCTATTTATTTGTGCTGGACTATAGCAGCATTATTTCTTTAAAAAACCCCTGCCCCTCACTGATGTCCTCCCTGGATACCATGTAATTACAAATTACATGTATTTAAAAAATGTTTACCATCCAAACTGGTTTTTGACTTCCACTGCCCTTTACTCCTGTTTTTAGTTCATTTTAAGATAAAAATCAGTTTTATTTTCTCCAAGACAAGCTATTTTACACACACACACACACACACACACACACACACACACACACACACTGGATTTTGGAAATAAGCTTCAAAATTCTGTATTATGATCCATAAATACCAGCCGTCCTAACTGGAAAGAGAGGAGTTTAGTCACTCTCCTTCCCCTGAATGTGCTTAGTGTTTGTGTCTAAGGTTTCCCGAACCACGCACATGAGCAGGTTAGCTGAATCTGCTTCTCCTCTTAATACATTAATGCTGTGACAGGGCTTTGTACCTCTTAGCAGAGCTGCCTTTTTCTTTCCTTTCTGTTGTTGTGAGTAAAGCTCACCAGATAACTGGGAGGACAAGGACTGGATAATTGTCTTCTGGAACTCTCGTCCTGCAAGTTTTATATCCTGTGGCCGTAGAGCTGAGGGCTGGCAGATTTATTGGATCACTTCTCAGTTTGGCACTGCCTGGTGCACAAAGCTTTATCTCTAGTTGTTGGTTTCTGTTCTGTTTCCGCCCCTCCCCAATTTGTTCAATAGGTAGACTAGTCTCCTCCACTGGCCAGATTAGCATTCTGAGGCTGGCCTGGCAGACACGGTGGATGTTCCTTGTGATCAATAAAGCATTTCTATACACAGTTTCTCTTTTATTGGGTTAAACAGCAGGAAGCTTGAAAGGTGCCTCCCCTTCATATAACCTGGTTCTGCAGATTTCTTGAATTCTCTAGTGTGTTTCTGATGTACTTAAAGTGTCCTGCCACGGTTCTGTCTAGAAACACAATTGTGGGTTGTCAGCGGGTATAAGTGACAGCCAAGGCTGTGCACAGTCAGGCTTTGTTTATTTCTGTAGGGTAGCCTGGAGGAAGAGGAAGGAAGGCAGCTGGTTAGAAGCGTGTTGGGATCACCCAAGTGTGCGTTTGAGTAAGGGTTGGACAGAAAGTGAAGTTCAGGTGAAGAAACTGGGCCTATCGTGCTAGAAAGGCGCAGTATCCTCCTGCCTCAGCTTACACAGGGCTACTCGGACACATCTGATGGACTTCCTGACTTTCAGCCTCAGCCCTTTGGGATTTTCAGTGACTGACGTTAATTTTCACTTTAAGGTCATAACAGGAGTCTACGTTTAGCCAGGCTTGCCCTATGTGGCCTGGGAGTGCATCCATTCCCCTGTCAGGGTGACATTTGTGGTTCATCCAGGAGGACAGCCTCTCCTCCATCCCTTTTCCCTTTCTTTACTCCTTCCTTCCCCCCTTCCTGTCCACCTCCTACCTTGCTGGCATACATTTTTATCTAATCTATGGATTTCCTGAGGCCTCTACCTCCCTTCCAGCCCTTATCCATCCTAATACCTTTCACCCACCCAACACCAGGTAGGAGAGAAAGGAGGTTAGTGGGGAGAAGGGACATAGGTCTCTTAGCTACTTCCTGCTGGTTAGGGTTGGTCGCTTCCTTGAGGGCAAGTCCAATCTTCATTTCAGGATATCCAGCAGTCCAGCAAACCAGGAAGCCAGCAACAAGCAAAGGCAGCGGCAGCCTTTGTCCTCCTTGGACCCCTTTATCCTCTCAGTGCTCTGGCATTTCTGCCCTCCCAGAGACTTTAGAATTAAACTATCTGTAGCTAACAAGGATCACACCCCTCTCTGCGCACAAGGCAATCATAGTTAACAGTTGTGGACAAACTAAAAGCAGCCCCATATCCCACACTTGGGATAAAAACAAAAACATATTTACATAGCATCACTGAGTTTTTAAAGAAACTAAAACTTCTGCTACACTACCTATTTTTTCCTTTATTGTGCTCTTCCCTTCTTTCTCTCCTGTTTATTTTTTTAGTCTTAGTTAGACTTTTTAAAGTTCCTCGGGTTTCTGGGAGGAGGCTTAAGCAGCTTGTGCTTACGGAGCCTGGGCTGTGCCTGTGTCAGATGATGTCATCTAGGTAAGAACTGATTTCCTAACTCATGCAGGCTTTTTTTTTTCCTCTCTAAAAGTCATACCTAGTTTGTATAATTCATCTTGAATGGCATGCGATGGTTGTTAACTGGATGTTCAGTGAACGAGTCTGTGTAAACTTTTTGAAGGTAACCAAGCATTGAGTTGAAAACTTTTCTTAATTGTTTGTCATACGTATTGAGTTATTTTTTCCTGTTGCTTAGCTGTAGTTAGTACTTTGAAACAAGCTGCAGAAAACTTTAGATAGTGTTTAATAAGAATGGTGAGCAGCTGGGCATGGTGGTACACACCTTTAATCCCAGCACTTGGGAGGCAGAGGCAGGTGGATCACTCAGTTCAAGGCCAGTTTGGTCTACAAAGTGAATCCAGGACAGCCAAGGCTACACAGAGAAATCCTGTCTCAAGGGGAGGGGGGTCTATGATGAGCATTTAAACAATTTATTTTCAGAGTTGCCATAAATAATTAAGTCATTGTTTCTTAGGCAGAGCTTTAGAAACTTAAACATTACCAAAGATGATAAAAGTTTGAATTCTGGACCAAAACCAACATTTTTACTATATTTCTGACCCCGTTTCTGGCTTAACTGCAAATAGATTATTACTTTATCTCTAGCTTAGTGTCTCGTAAAAATGCCTTTAAGTTGGACAGCTATTGATTGGGTGGAACGTGAAAATCCATGAGTGTTCATTGCTGTCACTAAAGTGGGGCCACTTCTGACGAGTAAGTCACTAGAGGTAAGACTGTTGTAATACAGTAGAGAGCAAATCTGTTGACTGTTGTGGAGATTCCAGGTTGAAACTGGCAAAAGCACTGATTGAGGTAGAAAGAATCCCTGTGCAATTGAATTTCTTGTGTGTGTGTGTGTGTGTGTGTGTGTGTGTGTGTGTGTGTGTGTGTGTATTAGATGAACACTTCGGATGTGAATTCCATAGACATTTATTTTCTGCACCTTGACCAACTGAAGGTCCCTGCATTAATCACCAGCTACTGAAAACTAAAGCTGTTCTAGTGAGCTTAAGAGATGTATAAAGTATGGGTGACAAGTGACATCAGGAGCTAATGTAATACTAGGTACCGTCAACAGAGTACTAGCAAGCCTATGTCCTCTTATTTCAATATAATGACAGTTTTGTGAATTTAAAACATATAATTTATTTATTATCTCCTTTTTTAAATTTTATTTTTAAAAAAAATTTAAGTAATTTATTAAGATTACATCACAATTGTTATCTCTTCACTTGTGTCTTCCGGTTTCCTCTCCCTCCCTCCCTCTTTTACCCTATTCCCCTCCCCTAGGCCTGTGACAAAAGGATCTCCTCCCTCACCATGTTATCACAGCCTATCAGGTTTCATCCTGGTAACTTGCTTCCCCTTCCTCTGAGTGCCACCATACCTCCCCACCAAGGAGAAGTGGTCAAATATGGGGCACCAGAGTTCATGTCAGAGTCAGTCCCCGCTCTCCACACAACTGTGGAGAATGTGGTGTCCATTGGCTAGATCTGGATAGGGGTTCTAGGTTTACTGCATGCATTATCTTTGGTTGGTACAGTAGTTTGAGCAGAACCCCCTGGGTCCAGATCTGCCAGCTTTGATGGTCTTCTTGTAGGTTTCTAGGACCTTCTGGATCCTTCTATTTCCCCATTCTCCCATACTTCTCTCACCTGGAGTCCCAATAGGAAGTCCTAGCATCTATCCCGATCTCCTGCTAAGTGAAGACTTTCAGGGGACATCCATGTTGGGCTAGTGTCCAGCAATTGAATTTCTGATGTAAGATTGGCACAGGGTAATTGTAGTTCTGGTTGATCTAGCACAGACAATGTTCTCTCATAGTTAATGAAGGAGAAGTCCTGCTAATATGTACTGTAAGCAGCTTAATATGACACATAGTTGAGAGCATCGATTAGAGTTCAAATGTTCTGATGATGAAATCTTGAAGTTTATAGCCCTGTGGGTTGAAAAATATCTTATTTTAGCTTAAATGCACAGAAAAGCATAGGGCAAAGGCATGCACCTTTGTTTCATTGTATTCCTTCCCAGCGTTGCGTTGAGATGGTTAGGTGACAAGGCCCCAGCAGAGGAGTGTTGACGCCATGTCTTAGGAGGACTGCTGGGGTTTCTGCTCCACAGCCTTGCTGTTCTATGGGCTTTCCCTTGGGTAATGATGCTTTTCATTATTTTCTTGTGAACACAGGAAATTCCTCTCGGCAACCTTTAGTGTATTTTGTCTTTCTCCCTCTTTCTGTCAAGCACGTCTCTCGTAGCAAGTAAAATAAACACAGGCCTCTGGCAGGTTGCTTTCATCAGTGTTGGTGCCATCCTTGTTGCACATTTGCTGGGCTTAACTCAATTTTGGGAATGTGTTATAGTTCACCAAGCTCTTAATTTCACTACTTATTGATCAATAGTATTTGTGTGATCTGCAACCCCGCTTCCCCTCCCTCCCCCTTTTTTGGATTCCACTGAAGTCGACTCTTATTAATTTTCTTCCTTGTGTGTGTATCAAAGCATCCATTCTGTTCATTGAAGTCCTCCTTCGTGACATCATCATCCTGATTCTCTTGTTGCTCCCAGCTTCCTGTGCTCTGTCCCTGCTTCATGCTGGCTGAGCATGACACAATGAACGTCTTGGATGGGGACAGGTATCTGTGGCTTCAGGATAGTGAACCTACTACGTCACACTGCTGCAGGATGCATAGTCAGTGTGAAGGAATGACGAGGCGCATTACAGGTTCCTCACAGTCCAACCTGCCTTGGGCTCAGCCTAACATTGTGTGTGCGGAGGGTGGGGAATCTGACGCTGATGCCTGTGTGCAGCTGTTTCTGTGAGGTAGACTGTGCTCTTCATCTCAGACTAACTTACTGTTGTCTGTCTACTGCTCAGCACTGTGCCTGACCCACCGTAGGTCCTCAGTAAATGTTTTTAGTCTGGTTTTGTCTCGATTTTCTGTCTTAAGGATATGAAGAAAAAAAAAAAAAGCTCTGCCAGCATTTATGTTACTGACTGATATAGTTTAGATATTTCCCACATCTATGACTTCTTTCTAGTAGATATTCATATTTTTAGTGGGGAAGTGGCTGAGAGGTGCGTGGTCCTCCGCCCATAGTTACACCTAATCCCTGCCCTCTCGCTCTCCTCTCACACACGTGTTCCTGCTGCTCCAGCAGAGCGCTGCGTGCAGTCTGCCCTGGCTCTCCGAGGACGTGCACAGTGACCCTGCGAATTGAAACCAGAGTCTTTGCTTTGACCCCAAGGCAGAGCTTATCAGAGAAGTCAGAACTGTGGTACTGAGGGGACAGGATGGCAGAGGAAGTGGCAGGAGCGTGGACCGTTGTGAGCTTGCTGACATTCTGTCACATAAAGCTGTCTTGCTGTCCCGTGGACACTTTAATCACCATGACACATTCACTCATGTCAGCATATAGCCCTGTCTCCCCTAGCAAGAGTAAATCCAAGCGATTTAACCTTTTGTGGCTGAATTTATTCACCAGACTTTGTCATTTGCTGCCAGGAGGAGCATTTTCTTTGAGACACTGATGCACATCTTTTGTAAGAGTGTCCTATAGCATTTCTGATAGATTTGAGTTCATGTGACATATTCAGGTGAGGATTTCCATGAATAGTTACTCTTTGAGTTTTAACTGCAGCTTTAAACTAAGGCCATGCTTAATTTTTCCCTTGGAGCTAAGCCCCAGATAATTCTTATAATTTTGTTTTAATTTTCTAATCTTTATCTTTATTTTATGAAAATGTATTATTTAAGGCTAATTAGTTCTATGCTTTAACACTAATTAGTCATTTGTAATTAAGCAGTTCCAATATGTATAAGATACAAGCATATTATGAATTTTAGTAATACTATAAATTGAATCTTTATTAACTATATAATAGACTTCTAAAGTACATTAATTAATGAATGTGTTTGTGTGTGTGTGTGTGTGTGTGTGTGTGTGTACAACATACAAACATGTGCCTTGTGAATGTGTGGTGGTCAGAGGAAAGTGTGGGGGAGTCACTCCTTCCATTACGTTGGTCCCAGGGATAGAACTCAGGTCACCAGGCTTGGAATCAGGTACCTTCCCCTCTGAGCCATCTCACTGCATCTCCCCATCCTCCCTTTCTTTTTGGAGAGCTTGATATGTAGCCCAGGCTAACCTTGAACTCTGAAGTCTCTGGTTCTTGTCTCTGCCTCTTAGGTGCAAGGGTTACTGAAGGGAATCACCATTGGCCCAACTTGCTTTAATATTAGTGATATGTGCTATTATTTTTTTAAATGTATGAGGTGGTTACCCACATGGTACACTAGGAGATACCCACGTATCTTAAGAGCTGCACATGCTAGTTTCGTTCCGGAAAAGAAACCATGGAGGATAATACTATAAGTAGTTTCATGTGTTTCAAGTGTAGTGTGAGTGGAGGATCTGAAAATAAGGTTCAAGTAGAAGAGACACTCAGGATTTTACAGGGAAGACATCACACTGAAGGGTGAGTTTCAAGCATCATTGTGAAGAAATAAGCTCCCTAGCTCTTTGTGACTTCACGTTACCATTACCCTTGC
The DNA here is from genome assembly GCF_964271855.1 of Acomys minous. Classification (NCBI taxonomy): domain Eukaryota; kingdom Metazoa; phylum Chordata; class Mammalia; order Rodentia; family Muridae; genus Acomys; species Acomys minous. Next base: position 26,875,424 of record NC_140487.1, on the reverse strand, counting down.
TAAGTAATCTCAGAAACAAAAGAATTCTTATTTTACTTATAAATATATGCGCACACATATATGCTTACATTCTGTTGAGCGTGTGTGTGTGTGTGTGTGTGTGTGTGTGCGCGCGTGCATAGGTGTGTGATGGTGTACTGTGGAGGTCAGATGACAACTCCTAGGACTTGGTTTTCTCCTTCCACCATGTGCATCCTCAGATCCTCAGCGTAGGTGGCAGGTGCCTTTGGCTGCTGAGCTGTCTTACTGGCCTCTGTTTCTATAGATTTGCCTGTTGTAGGTGCTTCAAATATGCTTTAACTCTTTCAGTTAGCTTAGTGGTTTTAACATTGATCCAGGTGATAGCTTGTGTACTTCATTCTTTTTCGCTGCTGAATAACATTCCATTATTTATTCATTGTCTTGATATGAGTTGGCATGAATCAAATTCTTTCATTATGAGTAGTGATACTATGAACATCTGCACAAAAGATTTTGTGTGGGCATGTGGAAACAGGAGCATGCCACAGGGCAAATGTGTGTCGTAAAACAATAGCCTTGCTACGTACGATAGGCTGCCTTTTGTTTTCCCATGTTCTATTTCATATCCTTAAACCTCCTGGCCATGATACATTATCGTGATTTTATAGCCTTTTTCTTTTGAGAGAAAACCCAAATTGAATTGCTGGGGTGGGTGGGAGTGACCCTAGGCTGTAGGTTTGCAAAGGAAGCAGTCTACTTGCGCTTTGTCCCACTCCCTGGCGTTTTCTTTCATTGTTTTGTTTGTCTTTAATAATAACTTTGTTGTGAAACGATTCCTACACCATAAGAACTTCCCATTTTAAATGTATAAGTGTTTTTTAAAAAAATACAGCTACTATTAAGCATGTAGTCATTTTCAATGTGGGACTTTCCTCTGCGGGGGTGGGGCTTTTCAGTTTTTAACCACAGCAGGCAAGGTTTGTGGGTGCTACTATATGCTGGTCAGATTTTCATCCTCAACTCAGGATGTTATCCACAGATGCTGGGCCAGTGTTGGATGTGGCCTTCAGCTTAGTCCAACCAGTTCCATTTTCTTGCAGTGGATTCTCATATTTAATAAATATTTCACCAGTTAATCAATCAACCATGTGTTCCCAGATTTCTAACAGTTTTCAACAAACATCCTTTCTAAAATCTGTTATTCCAAAGTTAATTGTTTGTGTTATTTCCCTTAAGAAATAATTAGGTTAGAAAAGGCCCGTATGCTTTTCTTTTAGCATCATATGTTCATGGCAGAAAGTGTTCGGGAAGAAAGCACCAAATGTGTATTGTTACTTGCTGTTGGTACTGGTGTGCATGCCCTGGTGTGTGTGTGTGTGTGGTGGTATGTGTATGTGGTATGTATGTGGTGTGTGTATATCTGTACGTGTGTGTGTGTGTAGGTGTGATGTGTGTATGTCATATGTATGTGATGTGTGTGTGTCTGTAGGTGTAGTGTGTGTATGTTGTATGTATGTGGTGTGTATGTGTCTGTAGGTGTGTGTGTGTGTGTAGGTGTGGCATGCGTATGTCATATGTATGTGGTGTGTGTATGTAGGTGTGGTGTGCGTATGTCGTATGTATGTGGTATGTGTGTGTCTGTAGGTGTGTGTGTGTGCATGTGGTATGTGTATATTGTGCTATGTGTGTGTTTGTGTAGTGTGTGGGGTGTATGTCTGTCTGTGTGTGTGTGGTGTTACGGGATGTTTTATCTCTGAGGCCTTGGGCCAGGTTTTGGCCTTACACTTCACTTGAGGAGAGACATGGCCTACTTTGTGTGCACTTCTAGCCCTTGTCCACCTTTGGTGCGTTGGTTATGTCAGAGCCATTAGCTACACCGTACACAGCGCCTGCTTTCTGCCGTGTGCCACTAGAACCACAGATCGTTGCTTTCTCTCTTTGTCTTTCTCTAATATGGGAACTGGGGAGGTTAGCAAGCATGTCGTAGACTTGAAGTCTTCTTCCTTTCTGTGCAAAATTTTAATTTGTCAGCTTTGTAGTCTACAATTAAAATTTTTTCTTTTCTTTCTTCTTCTTTTCTTTTCTTTCTTTCTTTTCCTTTTTTCTTTTTTCTTTTTTTTTTTTTTTTTTGGTTTTTCGAGACAAGGTCTTTCTGTGTAGCCTTGGCTGTCCTGGACTCACTTTGTAGACCAGGCTGGGCTCGAACTCACAGCGATCCACCTGCCTCTGCCTCCCGAGTGCTGGGATTAAAGGCGTGCGCCACCACGCCTGGCTTTTCTTTCTTTTTCTTTTTCTTTCTTTCTTTCTTTTTTGTTTCCTTGGCTAGCATGGTGCTTGCTTTATCACCCAGGCTGGCCTCAGACTTCCTGTAGCCCTTCTGCCTCTCAGCTTCCTGAGTACTGGGGACACATGCATACTGAGCTCCGTTGATTCCCTGATATTTCACAACCCCAGTGCAGTTTGTGTGTGTGCATATTCTGTGTGCATGTGTGCGATAATTATAGTTTATGACTTAGTATGTGAACTGACATCTATGTTAATCACTTCACTGATACTAACTGAGGATGTCCTATATGGCAGGCACTGGTCCAGGCCCTTGGATTATATCAATGACTATTTATTTTTTTGTTCCAAGGCCCATATTTTAGCAAGTGTATTAGGCAATACTATGGGAAAGACAGCTGCATGGCAGGGCCATTTTATAGTGTTGTTGTGGCAGAGTAGCCTGAAGGCGTAGGCTGTAATTCTTTTTCAGTGTTGGAGATTGAATTTTAGGACATATGCATGTTAGGCAAGCATTCTACCACTGCAGTAATGCTCAGCCCTCAAATGTAATCCTTAGCAGGGGGGGTTCATGAGTCCTTGGAGAAGACTAGTCCTGGGGGGAGGGAACTGACTCATGCAGGCATCCAGGAGCAGCATTCCAGGGGTGAATAACCAGCAGGGTGAATCCAAGGCTGAATGTGTCTGTCAGGAGCAAGAAGGCCATCCTAAGAAGTGGTGCTTGCCAGGCATGCTGGCACAGACTTTCGTCCTAGCCCTCAGGAGGCCAAGGCAGGTTGGTCTCTGTGAGTTCGAGGCCAACTGATCTAGGAAGAGAGTTCTGGGACAGGATTACAGAGTGAGACTGTGCTTCAACAAACAAACAAACAAACAAACAAACAAATAAGCAGACCATCACCATTCCTATCACTACCATTGCACATACACACACACACACACATACATACATAATACATACATACATATACACACACACAGGCACGCACTTGACCATGTGCACCAGTATGAACAGCAGTACATTTGTGAGATGGGACAGTTTTTGTTTGGTTTTGTGACAGGCCCTTGGTACTTATCCCTGGTTGGTCTGGAACTCACAGCCCAGGCTGGACGCAGTCCTTCGTTGATCCTCCTGCTTCTACCTGCTGACTCTTGGGAAATTAAGTGTGTGCCACCACAGCCAGGAGCATAGTCTTACTGAGGGATGATATTTGTAATTATCCTTATCTGTGGCTGGGGCATGATATTTGGAATCATTCTTATCTCTGGACCAATACTTAGTTTCATTCATGCCATCTTAAAATACTGAATCTCAGCAAGGGTGACTGGGTTGATGTTTACTAAGGTCTTGGCAAGGAACCCAGTCCCCTTCTTGTCCCACTGTCTCTCATAATCTAGTCCACCTGGTTTCTTCTCTGTGCAGCTGTATTGCTTTTCTTGCTCTTAAATGTACTTGCATTTTATGGTTAGTACATGCATGGAAATAAGCTTCTCTCTCTGTGTCTGTAGATGTTTTTATGCTAAATTGCTGTAAGAGCTTACTAAGTAGTAAGCATTTTGTCCTGTGCATAAGAGATGAGAAGGCTGCTTCCAACTCACCTTTGAACATATCCTGTTTCCCAACGGGAGGAAGAAGACATAAATTGCATTAAGACACTTTTATTAGCTGCCTAAGAGGGAAAGCAAGATGATTCAGCATTGGAACAGACTGAGGTAGGAGTTGAGAAGCTATCTGAAGAACTCTAAGCAGGACCATAGCTTAGTGGGAGAGCGTGTGCCCAGTGGGTACATAGCATTCAATCCACAGGACCACAAAAATGGATAAATGTAAAAAATCCTTTATAAAACAGACTCACCAATCAATTTTCGCAATGGAAGAATGGATCCTATAACCGTTTGAAGCTCCTGAAGTTCAGCATCCATCTTCCTCCCCGTCCTATGGATCATGCATGTTACAGGTCATGCAGTTGAGTCACTACTGTACTTACTAGCAGATGTTATGGGAATAAAGAAAATTCCAGTAGGAATAACTAGACTGCATATGCTGGTGAGAACTATATTCCCTATGACAATGCATTGCTAATAACAAGCCAATGAAGTAGTTTATACAAAAGCAGTATTTGCTGTAGTCTTGAGAAATGCTTCCTACTTTTGGCTAATTACAGCTGGGAAGACAACTTTTCTTCAAACAGTTATCCTATAACCGTTGTCAGAGTTGAATCTTTAAGGGGACCGGTGCTCTGTGCCAAGCAGGTTGCCGAACGCTTGGGGAACAGGGGCACTTGGTACTGAGTTGCAAGTTGAAGACCGCGCAGCTGACTGTGATGGGCCTTCAGCCAGGTGAGACGGATTGTCAGCCAGAAGTGACAAGCACAGCAAAACTAGCCTGACCCCTGAGTCCAGGAGCAATTTTGTTCACACGTGCTGTCTTTTGGTGCTCGTATGCAGAGTAATATGTCATACATCTTTGCACTTAAACCTGTTTTGTATTTGCAGCATCCCTGAGAGGCTGCCGTTTAATAAATACAAAGCCTAGGACATAGAGAGCTGAGCTAACCAAGATCATTCATTTTAGGAATAGAGCTCAGATTTAAGCAGAAACTGTGGCTCTAGAATCTGGAGTTCTAACTGCTATTCTGTTGTAGTTTTTCTTAGTTATTATACAGAAGGAAAACTCTTTGGGGCCAAACAGTTTTAAATACCAGGTTATATTGCTGCCTTGTATAATAGAAACATGCCTTTTCAGACAATCGAGGTCTGTGGGCAAGACTTTGTCTTCCTCAGAGTCCGCTGTGCTTTCATGGAGTCTTTGGCACTCATTGCCTTCAGGCTTGGTGGTGGTAAGGAAGATGGTGGAACATTCCAGGAAGGTCAGAGAAGGACGGAGGTGGTGCAGTAGCAGTTTGCTGAGGATGCTGGTCTGGGGAATGTTTGAGTCAGGAGCCTTTGCCAGGAGGCAGTTTCTGAGAAACTCAGTGGGGGAGGTACAGAGAGACTACCTACACCGTTTTGAGAAGTGAAGAAATGCTCCTTAGGGATTATTTCATAAATTAAATGAAAGGTGACTTCTGTTGTACTTTAAAATGTTCATTTGTTTAGAGCAACAGGAAATAAACTATCATAAAACCAAACTTGGCTTTTTCCTTTGAAAAAAGAATCAAGATTCCTATAGGAACCCTTTCTTTAACTCAGTGTGTCATATGCATGGAGTTCTCATAACATTATTCTAATTTGTCCCTTAGGAGAGGGAAGAACTAGGGAGCATAGTTTATTCAGCTTTGTAGCAAAACACTAAACATGCAGAGCCCTGGGTCACATACTGGAAAGACAGCAAGCAATATCTCAGACCCTGCATTTGCGCAGTTTTGTTAAAGCTAGGCTTCTGCACAGAGGGAGGAGATGGCTCCGGTCCAGCCTGGGCTCAGCAGTTTCACCATCCTGCTCTAATGAGGTCATGGCTCCTGATGGTTCTGTTTGGTTTTACTTTCTGTTTCCGACACTATGGTGGCCAAATCCCACCAGCCTTGGGCATGAAAATGTTTCTGTTACAGGTTGAGTTTATTCCAGAAGTGAAGAGTGGTCAGACTTAGCAGTTTCATTCCCTTTGTGTATTCTGGAGTGAGGTCATGATGCTAATGGGGAATCATGAGGGTTAGGGCTTTGTGCCCTGAGAGGACAATGTCTTTCGGAGCTAGTGGGGCATCTGCCTGTGACTCTGAGCTCATGGCAGTAGTACTAGAAGCCCCTCAGGAAGGCGCTCACCTTTCCTTCATCCAGAGCACCAGCTAGTCCTTTTATTTACAGCTCTTTGTAGTTCAACGAGCTATAGAATCCGCTTCTTTCAAATACAGGTATGTAGTTGGCTACCTGCCTTTCTTGCAGGGATTTGTGTGCATGTACACTCAGGTATGCACTCACTAGCATCATGAGGTATGAAGTGATTTTTAGAGTTTTCTTGTGAGTACAGTATTTCTTAGTGTTTCCTACTTCGAGAGAGAACTGAGACTCAGTGTGTTATTAAAATGCATTGCACTCTTTCAGGGAAAGTGTTTACTGTTCAGGATTAAATGACCAGCTTGATTTTCCTATGGTAGATACCAGTAGGAACTTGCTCAGTAAATAATAAAATCGTGAATAAAGTTACTTTCTAGAGTTTACTTATCCATATACAACTGAATAATTTTATTATTTTTGCTGTTCCTTAGATCTTTGACAGCATGGCTGTGACATTGTATTCATTACTATCTTTATTCACGTAGGATTTTGTATGTTTGTTTTGAAACAGGGTCCCACACTGTAGCACAGGCTTTCCTGGAACTCACCGTATAGCTTAGGCTCACATCAAACCTGGGTTGTTATCTTGCCTCCCTCATGCTGGGATTTGAGGCATGTACCACCATGCCTGGCTTCATTAATATTTTTAGATTCAGACAGTTTGAGAGGTAAAATCTTTGAAAAGACTATACGCCAGATAATGTTTAATCTAGTATATATAAAATAAAATTTCTTATTGATATTTAAGTTTTACTTCAAACATATATAGTAGACAGATTCATCAGTTTCCTTTTCACGTAATGGTAAAGAAATACTCTCCAAAGCAGCTTAGAGATGCTAGCTGGTAGTATGTGGAAAGCCACCAATGACATTTAAAAAAAAAAAGATTTAATTATTTTTTTTTTATTATGTATGCCTGCATGAACACCTGCACTCCAGAAGAGGGCATCAGATTTCATTATAGATGGTTGTGAGCCACCATGTGGTTGCTGGGAATTGAACTCAGGACCTCTGGAAGAGCAGTCAGTGCTCTTAACCTCTGAATGATCTCTCCAGCCCCAACTAATGACATTTTAAGGGTAGATTTATGTCATACTTTACAGTACAAGTTCTTTGCTATGTCTTACCTGGCTGTCTGTGTTCAGTAAGTTCATGCTTTTAAGGCACGTTTTGTTTCTTTTCTTTATAGATGGTTGATATTCTGATCTCTCTCTCTTCCTTCACTCTCCCACACATACACATATACACATACATATACCCTTCATACATATTTCATTCTCTTTTTCCATTTCTGAGGTAACTGGATAGTTTAGATGACTATTGTGTTCATCCCACCAGTCTCCATCACACTATTTTGCAGTGGTCCTTGTCTCTAGAGCTCTATCATTTGAATCACAGAGAGGAAAACTTTTGGTCATTGCTGGGAGGCTATAGATAAAAGCCACTCTGGGAATACCATTGACACTGTAGATGAGGATAGACCACTGCAATGATTTTTCTTCTCCAGTTTAAGTTTTGCCCTTCTACAATTTTTCCTGAATTGTTTGTTTGTTTCTTTCTTTTTTTGTTTTTGATTTTGTTTGTTTTGTTCTTCGAGACAGCGTTTCTTTGTGTAGCCTTGGCTGTCTTGGACCCGCTTTGTAGACCAGGCTGGCCTCGAACCCACAGTGATCCACCTGCCTCTGCCTCCCAAGAGCTGGGATTATAGGCGTGCGCCACCACACCTGGCTCTGAATTCTTTCTTGACTACATTCATGGGAAACTTTTGGACAGTTGGGCTATGGAGTAAAGAAAGAATGTGATTCTTCTAAGGGTTAGTGTGTGTGTGTGTGTGTGTGTGTGTGTGTGTGTGTGTGCATAAGAAGTCCTCTAAAGTTATGTAGCTTTATTTTCTAGCCACAGAAGAGCGAGCAAAGGCTAGCCCCATAGAAATTTGTTTCCTAAAAAAAGTGTAGTACCCAGCTATTAAAAACAAGGAAATCCCAAAATTTGTGGACAAATGGATGGAACTAGAAATGATCATACTGAGTGAGTTAACCCAGAAGCAGAAAGACTCACATGGTATATACTCACTTATAATTGGACACTAGCCCAAAAGACATGTCCCACAAAAGTCTTCACTTACCAGGAGATTGGGATAGATGTGAGGATATTTTACTGAGACTCTAGGTAAGAGAAATATAGGAGATGGGGAAATAGAAGGACCCAGAGGGTCCTCGAAACCTACAAGAGGAACATCTTGATGGGTGGATCGGGGGCCGGGGGGGGCGTTGCTCAAACTACTGCATCAACCAAGGACAATACAATAGTAAACATTGAACCCCTACTCTGATCTACCCAATGGACAGACATTCTCCACAGTTATGTGGAGAGCATGGACTGACTTTGACATGAGCTCTGGTGCCCCATATTTGACCACCTCCCCTTGGTGGGGAGATCTGATGGCACTCAAAGAAAGAATAAGCAGGCTACCAAGATGAGACTTGATAGCCTATGACCATATAGTGGGGGAGGAGGTCCCCCTCGGTCATAGACCTAGGGGAAGGGAATAGGATGAAAGCGGGAGGGAGGGATGAACAGGAGGATACAAGTGATGGGATAACAATTGAGTTGTACTCTGAATAAATTAATAAAATTAAAATTAAAAAAAGGAAGTGTAGTAGCATTGGTGTGTGGTGAATGGCTGGCACTAGTCACCATAAAGTTTTGTTCAGCAACATTCCTGAGTTTTCTTTCTGCAAACACTGGTGATAGCCCCTCACTGTAAATGAGCTTAATTCTCAGACACCTCTAGAATCTGTAAGCAAGATGAAATGAAGCAAGCAAAGAAAAATGACAGAAGAGTGGGACAGAATAATTCTGATCTGAAGAATTGACCATTCTTAATTCTGTTATTTGGAGTTGTCCCATTTCTGCTGTTGTGTCCAGGATGGATTGTAACTTATCTGGCAGATGCAGCTCTTTGCTTTTGAAATTATTGGCTTCTGGGCTCAGTGACTAATTATTCATTTTACAGTGTGGTAGCTTAGCTGCTCACTCATATTTTTTCCTCTGATTTTTCCCGTGTCTTTATTTAGCATTCACTACTTGCATTGCTCTCTGCAGCAAGCCTTTTCACTGCAAACTCAACCTTTTAAGTTTCTCTCACAACACTGTAATTATGGCTGTTTTCAGTTCGCATATGTGAAAAGAAGGTGGAAGGTAGGAAGTTTTCCTGACTTCATTCTAAATCAAATGTCAAGCCTACTGTGGGCTGGGAATTGCTCCTGTCTCATTTCTCCCAAGTCTTTCCTGCACTGAGGAAGAACATCCGTTTTTTTTGTCCTGATTCACTTGAGGGATTTTGTCTACTGATTTTCTTAGTGCTCTTTACGCTGAGATTTAATTACAGCCCAGTGTAACTATGGATTGGTGTGTTGTTCCTAGGCTACTAAGGATCTTAAACGTCTTCTCTGACCTTCAGGATTATGTGAGTAAGCGGGTTTCTTTTTTGTTCAGGACTGAGATTAAAGGTCTAGTAATGGGCAGCTAATGGCTAGGATGATTGAGAGACTGATTTATCAGAAGATAGCTGAAGCATAAATAGGTAATGAGGCTGCCTGGCTTCCTGAATGGAGATGAGAAAGTAGGAGCTGGTGCCAGCGCAGGTCGGCACAGTCCCTGCCCCCTGCTTATTGGAACAGGGGCCGCTGGAGAAAAAGGACCTCAGTATCCAGAAAGGTACAGAGTCCACGGCTGTCAGCAGCCCCAGAAGGGGACATTCAGAGATGCAGGGAATGCCTCTGAGAAGTCATCTTATTCAACACCTATACAACATCACCTTCGTGCTCAGGTAGAAAACCTCAAAATAGATTATGCTTACATCAGTTGTTTAAAAAAAAAACATCCAAGAAGAGACTTGATACCCTATGAGCATATAAAGAGGGAGGAGGTCCCCCTCAGTCACAGTCATGGGGAAGGGGAGTAAGGGGAACATGGGAGGGAGGGAGGAATGGGAGGATACAAGGGATGGGATAACAATTGAAATGTAATATGAATAAATTAATAAAATATATTTAAAAAAGAATTCATTCAATATGAGACATGCCTCATTTATGAGCATTACTCCAAATATTGTATTTTTATGGAATCTGTATTGACATTATCTATCAAAAATAACAGACGCATTAAAATATTTTCAAAAGAAAAAAAAACATAATAGAGTCAACAAGAACTAAAGTTTGAGTTGGAAAGCAAGGAGGAGGAAGGAAAAGTCGAAATAAAGGAACAGGAGCTAAGTGGTTTTGAGAAACATCTGTACAAGGACCTTGGCATCCTGTCTACCACAAAGTAGACTTGCTTCCTTTTTAAAAAGTAAAATTGCACAGATTAGAATCTCCATGATATTTACCAAAGAGTTCCTCGTGTGACTCCACAATGTGACCAGTTTCCCACTTCTCTTTTTCTTTTCTTCCTTAAATAAAAACTTGAAAACTTCTGTCATTTTTGGTTGAACTAAACAAGGTGTAGGTAGAGAATTTTCAGAAGAATATGTATTTTACCTTAAGAAATACTTGGGAGAGTTGAGTGTCTTGTGCTACACCTCTGTAATCTCAGCATGGTGGGAGAGTTGAGTGTAGCCCTACACCCCTGTAATCTCAGCATGGAGCCTGAAGCATGGATATTGCTGTGAATTTGAAGTCACCATGTAAGACTGAGACCTCTAGAGAGATCTCTAGTCTATTCCCGGAGTCCCCACTAAGAGACGGAGTCCGTTGCCGATGCAGATGCATAGGAATAGGAATTTATTGAGCCATTGCGATGGGGTCTGTCCAGCTCTTTCAAGCTCCAGACCCTGAGAAGCAGAGGCATGGACCTTTTATAGGTTTTAGACAAAGAAATGAGATTTACAGTATGTGGTTGGTTGGCATTTGGGCAGAAAAGTTGCAAGCAAGGAGTTACAAGTCTTGGTGTTTCTTTTTTTAAAAATTTTTTAAAATTTATTTATTTATTTATTTATTTATTTTTTGGTTTTTCGAGACAGGGTCTCTCTGTGTTAGCCTTGGCTGTCCTGGACTCACTTTGTAGACCAGGCTGGCCTCGAACTCACAGCGATCTGCCCGCCTCTGCATCCCGAGTGCTGGGATTAAAGGCGTGCGCCACCACGCCTGGCAAGTCTTGGTGTTTCGTGGTTGGATAATGAGTGGAGGGACAAGTTGACCTATGGAAAAGATTGGTTGAAGCAGTCACAGGAGGTGTTTAGGAACTTTTTTAGTTGGGGAGGGATAGTGGAAATTTTAAACACAGCTGGTTGTCTTTGAGTCCAGCTGGACCCTGAGCACAGACTGAGGCCTTGAGTCAAGTTGGACTCTTCAAGGTTTTTTCTGTCCCTGATACACACACACACACACACACACACACACACACACACACACACACACACACACACACACACACTGATCTGATATCTGTCTGTCCTTGGTTCAAGCTGGACCCTCTAGAAATTTACATGCTTTGTTTGGCCTTAATGGGAGTCCTTAAGGGAGGACTGGGTAGATTGACTTTTACATTTTCCCAGACTTTGACCTTAATGGAGGTCCTTAAGGGGGCTGATTCCTTCAACCACGGACTACATAGCAAGTACAAAAGCCAATTACTTATATATAGTGAAACTCAGTCTCCAGAAAACAATAACTTGTATGTAGGAAACCAGTAAGTAGATGTTGGATCATCAGATTTCAGTGGTGAACTTTTGTTATTGCTGTTCATAAATAGTAAAGGAAAGGGATGGGAAATATATTGAATACCTACTATTACAAAGACCTTAACATCCATTTCTTAGTCTTCTTGGGATAAACAGTGCATTTCTTAGACTTCTTTAGAACAGTGATTTTCTATCTAGCTATACTTTAGGTTCACACGTTACCATTGTCAAAGATGCTATCACCCTTGGGTTCGCTGTAGAACAAAAACCCTGAATCTCAGAGTCCACAGCATAGGCTTAGGTGCATTCATGAAAGATTTCTTAGTGAGAAATCAGTATGTGGCCAATGTTGATGTTCCTCCATGCCTGCAGTTTCTGCCTGACCTTCCATATCTGATTCCTCATACTGTCTCACTACATTCCAGCATTTCTCATGATTTCCTTGTGCTGACTGTACCCGAGTTTTTGTACTTTTGTTGGTCTTTTTACATGGTGTGTTATCCTGTTTTCTCAGTCTGAGGAGCACTGAGTCATCTCTGGCTACAGTGCGGGGAGGCAAGGGGGGCTACTGTTGTAGCTCATATTATTATGGCGCATACACATATTTCCTAATTATTTGGTAGCTTTTGACTGTGAGATATTTTTGTGGGAAGGGTGGAAGGATCACATCTCACTCATGTTTGTATCCCCATGAATTCCTATGGTTAAAACACTAAAGACTGAACGGACCCTCTGGCTTGTAACAAGTCCACAAAATGTACATTATTGCTTTTGCTCTTTCAGAAACTCTAAAAGATGTGCTCCAGTTTATTCACTTGTAAATGAAAGAACCAGGATTTCAACCCAGATTAGGTCTTTAAAGTTCATTCTTGAAAAAAAAATTTTTAAAAAATTGATTCGTTGTGAATTTCACATTATTCACCCCAAACCTATCAATTTCCTAGTCCCTTTATATCTGCCCCTTACATTTGTAACCTCTCACCAAAAGAAAACAAACAAAATAAATGAAAATTAAACAAACAAACAAACACACACACACTTCTCGCTGTAGAAGCTGCAGTGTGTCACAGTGGATACTCTTTTTACCCAAACAGCTTTACTTGGAAATGTTCATTACAGTGAGTCAGTGGTCTTGTTCTAGGCCTCTGGCTTCTGCTACACTATCAATACTGGATCCTCACTGAGAATCTTCTCCAATATCTTGCTGTTACCCTGTGCCATACAGATCCTGTAGTTTTGGATCTGTACGACTGGCCCCTTCTCCTTTTTTGGCAGTTCATAAATGTGATAGGAAGTGGGGTGGGCCAACTCAAAACACTGTATCTGGGCCTACGTTGGGTAGCCTGCCAGCTTTCCAGTGCCCAAAACACCACGGCCAGCTCTCCAGGTGAGGGGTCAGACCAGCTCTCCTGCACTCATACCACTGTGACCAGCTCTTCTGCTTTGACAAGTAAGGGTCACCTCTCTAGAGGCCAAGCCACCTCAAGGCTGGTGAGAAGTAGGACCAGCTCTCTTTCCCACACCATCAGGGCCAGCTCTCCCGCACCACCTAGGCAAGGGGCAGGGCCAGCTCAGCCCAGCCCTCAGGTATCAACAAGGCCCCAGGTGGCAGCCCCGACCATGGAGGTAACATGGGCCATGGACATAGACACGGACCCCTGCTAAGGCAGGGCCATGGGCTTAGCATAGGCTGCTCACATCAGGCTGCTCCTCACCATCCTTGGGTCACCAGTTCTGCTTCTCTTCATAGTTCACAAACAGGCATTGGTGCCTGCCAGCCCGCCACCCTCTATAAAGTTCATTCTTGATATCATTTTTTGTTTTGTTTGTTTCATTTGTTTTAAGCGACGTACTGCCAGGCACTATTTTGATTTTCACAAGAGTAATGCAGATGGCTGGTTAGAGATAATGTATAAGTTAGATGCAGTATATAGCAGAGCTTATAAGATCTATGGGTGTGATTGAATTGGGCAGACAGAAAAAAGCTGTATTTATCAGTCATCAGTACAGAAATATGAGCAATATCACTTGTATCTCATGCATGTTGTGCTAGCATACTCTCCTAGCTAATGCCGTGCAGCACAATTGTTCTCATATCTTAGCTGCCCGGCTATGCAAATGCTATAGTGAAAAATAGCAGTTTTGGTGAATCTGAGTTTTAAGTTTCAGACCTCTGACAAAAGTTTACTTGAGACAATGGAATAATGAGTTGGGCAAAAGAAAGACTAATTTTTATGATGTCAAAATAGGGCTAATACAAACAAGTGTCACTTGCTATTGGTAGTTTGTCTTTTAGTAAATTGAGGATACTGGATTTCCTGGAATCCCATCTTATTTTACCAGGAATTTTTTAGTGTCAGTTTACTTTTCAAAAAGTTGCTAATAAAGGCAGTCTTGAAAAATTAAATTGTAACCTCTGCCATATGTAGGTTGGCTCTGGTTTGCTGACTCTAGACAACGTCAAGAGGAAAAAACAGGCTGCCAAGGAGCTGAGTTTATAGGGAACGTGGTGTTATATTAACTTCGTATTTAAAGTTCCGATGCTTCTGCGAATAATAAGCAGGGCTCAATCTGGAGATCACATCGGGTTCCTCGGGTCCTGTAATTTTATGATTCATTTTTGAAATTAGAAATTAAAATTAACCTTATGTAATTACACTGATTTATTAAGATTTCTTGCCATCTGGATAGTTTGAAAATGCATTATTGCATTTTTCCTTCTGTGTCTTTTGTTTCACAACTTCTATAAATTGTTAGCCATATTTTGTCATACCTATGTCATCTATTCATTGAAAAATGGATATCCATTTATATTTTTAACTGTAGTTCTCAGTTTCTAATCTTGTAATTGGATTGGTCTTAGAACATGTTTCGTGTGTCAGATGAGGTAATATTGACTTGCCTCATGAAAACACAATTCTAAAGTGGAAGTCTAAAGCTTATTTTTCACGTTTGATTTTCTTCTTTTTATAGCCTCTAAAAGGTGCAGCTCAGAGCATGTCTCTCATGTCTCTAAAGATATTTCTGTCATAATTATCACCCACTAGGAATCATGCAAACCTGCCGTACCTCCAAGCCATAGAGTGCCAGCTGGATGTCTGGCCTGCCACCAAATGCTGCACTTGGAAATGACTTTTGCCCATTGGTGCCTCAGTCTTCCTGCTTGTAAGATAAAACTATGCTATTATTTGAGTTCTAGGAGTCTTTTCAATACTACTCTGAAATACTGACGTGTTCAACAGCTTTTAAAATAAGAAATGAAAAACTGGGTATAAAATTGTTCTTACATAATAATTTGAAGTGCATTATGATAGTTTTTTTTAACCAAATGCCCCTCGGATGTAGTCATTGTTGCTTCCTCCTCCTCCTCCTCCTTTTAGGTGGGGAGGGCGTCCTGGGGACTGAGAACAGCACCTTGCTCGATGGAAGAATGCACTTACCCACTGAGCCATACCCAGGACTTCTGATATCCCTCACTTTTATTTCAGTGTAAAATTAATAAGTTGGTAGCATACATTAGCTCCTTTCGCCTCCTCCCTCATGGGAAAGTACTGTACTACACTAGTTTTCTCTTTTCAAACTCTTTGATTTCTTTCCGCTTTAGAAAGCAAGGCCTAAGGCTAAAGTTGAGGCTGATCCGATTAATACTGCTGAGTAACTAGCGGGGCTGCTAATGCTGTAGGACTCCACCGTAATTCTTAGTGTATTCCTTCTGCAGTGCAACCTAAAAAGTACCCGTTTCTTCTCTTTGGGTTGCTTATGTACCAGACATAGGATGTCAGCTTCTGAATGCTGGACCACCACACAGGACACGAAGATACCATGCTTGCATTATCTTACTGCAGGTTTGGTTTGTTGGTATTGTAGCTGGATACGGTTTGGTTGTATTCTCAGAGGATCCTTTCCTTCATCATTACCACATGTTGCAGCCAGGATTCCTTCTGGAGAATGCAGTGTCCAGCCACTTGGACTTTTCAGCCATCAGAGTTGTGAAGTGTGTGTGTGTGTGTGTGTGTGTGTGTGTATTCCCCCATGTGTGTGTGTGTATATTCCCCTGTGTGTGTGTGTGTGTGTGTGTGTGTGTGTGTGTATTTCCCCACCCCCCAGACAGGTTTTCTCTGTTTAGCCCTGGCTGTCCTAGATTCACTTTGTAGACCAGACTGGCTTCGACCTCACAGTGACCCACCTGTCTCTGCCTCTCTGAGTGCTGAGATTAAAGGCATGCACTACCACACCGGGCTGTAAATCTACATTTTTACTCATTACCCAGTGACATGTGTTTTGGTCTAGCAACAGAAAATGGACTCATAGTTTCTGAAGGCCTGCATGTAGAATTTGATCCTTGTGTTCTCATAAGTGTCAGTCCTGCTGTTGTGGATACTTTAATTTTATCCCAGCTATGGAGAAAAATGACATGTAATGCT
The DNA here is from genome assembly GCF_964271855.1 of Acomys minous. Classification (NCBI taxonomy): domain Eukaryota; kingdom Metazoa; phylum Chordata; class Mammalia; order Rodentia; family Muridae; genus Acomys; species Acomys minous. The sequence goes on along the minus strand of NC_140487.1, from coordinate 26,859,302 downwards.
GGTTCTGTGAACATATTGTAGCTGCTTTTCTAACTGTTCAAAAGCAGTACTAGGGACCCTGTATCAATCAAATCCTTATTATGGTAATAACACATTACTCAAAACATAGTGTCTTACAACAACAAAAACAAAATACAGTCTTATAGTTCTAGAGGATCTTATAAAGCTAACTGGAAAGCATTGTCTATTCTGTGTTCCTTTGGGAGGCATTTCGTTTCAATCCATTTTTAAGTGTGCACAGAGGTCAGGGGATAACTTGATGGCCTCTTCCCCTGCCATGTGGGTCCCAAGGATTATACTCAGGTCAACAAGCTTGGCACAAGTACCTGGGAGGCCAGGTCCACTTTGGTATGCTCTGAAACCCAACAGCCCAGCCTTCTGTTGATAAAAAATGAATAAGGGATGGCCTATTCATCTATGACTGCTTCCTGTGGCATTGGGGCATCGATATGGGGGTGGGGTGGGCAAAAGGCTGGAATGTTGGCCAAGTGTAGGAAAAGCAGGCTGTGCTACTTGCTGTCCAGGATCTGTGAGACCATCTGCTGCTTGGTAAAGATGAAGCCCTTGCGTTCTGGATGCAGCTCTGGCAGAAGCACCTGGCCCTAACAGGATCCTGGAACGGATATATATTAGGGGCAGAAGATAAAGTGAAGGAGTTTGGGGATGTTTGAAACTGATTGGGTTAGAGGGTGTCCTAAAACCAGGGAGAGGAGAGGAGATCCCACACCCGGGGATGGGCAGGTAGGGAAACAGATGTTAGTGTACAGGGCTTATCTGGAGTCCATTTGACCTGTGGATTCAAGTGGCTTCCCTTACAAGAATCTTTTTAAGTTTCCAAATGAGACAAATTTTAGATATGTTAGCATTACCGCCAGCGTTCATAACTTCCATTTACCAACCTTAAAACACCTTCTTAGACCCTCAAGCACCTTCTTAGAAGCTTACCTTTGTAACTTGCATTTACTGACCTTAAAATACCTTGTCAGACCCTCACACACTTTCTTCGATCCTCAGACCTTACATAAACTTTACACTCTGCTGAGAAGGCAGCTGAGGCCTTTTTTTTTTTTTTTTTTTTGGTCATTAAACTGATCCTCAAAGCCACCAGAGACCTGAGAAGGATAAATTACTGCAGGAAGTATACTCCAAACAGCCTGTTTTAATTAATATGGCAGAGACTTACCCATTCCCTAGATGGTCTTCCCAGTAGGCTCCTGTGGTGTCACTGTCTTTGTTGTGGCTACCAGACCTGGCAAATCTGGGAGGCCTTTCTGTGGAGGAAGAACTTTGGAGAATGACCAACTTTATTATGTCTAGGCAAAATGAGACAGTCAAGTCCCTGGGTGTCCTGTTTGCCCACAATTCATGCAGGGCCTTAACAGCAGGTGAGGCATTGAGGCAGTCTTGTCCAGTGGTTAGAGTACCATAATCCAGGTGGAGCCCTCTGTTGTGCCCATATCTTCTTGGCGGCCTTGGGGTCACCAGTAGAAGCTGGGGTCTCTGTCATAGTGAGCTTTTTCATAAACACTTACATGCCATAGTCTGCAGATTTTCTGACAAAGTTATGGTTTGAGGACAATAGTCTTTTAAGTAAAACTGAGCTAAACAAACTTTGTTTAGATAAAGCTTAATCTTGCAATTAACTACATCAATTCTCAGCATGACTCAAATATACTTCGGAGCACATTGAAAGATTTGATCATTATAAGATGACTATTAACTTGCATTTGTTAATTATCCTTAACAATTTGTAATAATTTTGTAGCTTTAGTAATATTAAAATTAAGTACCTTTTATGCATGGCTTAGTTTTTCAAGCAGCTAAACTAAGCAGAGAAGTTATATTTGGCTTTTAGCGAGGTACTGAATGCATCTGGTAATAAGATGCATTAATAAAGATGGTGGTGAAGCCATGACTTTCCCATAACAAAGATGGCTTCCAGTCATGTGACTGCCCTCAGTCAAGATGGTGGTGAAGCCATGGCTTCACCTTCTTCATCCCAAAGTCAACATGGCAACCATCCACATGTTGTCAGTTGTCACAGTGGGCTGATTTAAAATCTGTCACTGGTGCTGGTACTGCCACTGCCACGACAGCCCTCTGAGACCATGCATGGATGGGAGGGGTGGGATCGGGGCGCCAGGCAGGACCTACAGCTGCATGTGCAGAGAGTAGCCTCAGGATGTGGAGGAGGGGGAAGAGACAAGAGCGCAGTTCCCCAAAGTGTGGACAGATGCAGTTTGGAAAGAATTGAGGCTTAGACACAGTGGCACGCATCTTAGCAGCCTTTGCTGGAATCCCAAGGTCCTGGAAGTAGTGTCCCAGTTTAGTACTCTGGGATCTGACAGTTTGGGCAGGGGTTACCTATGATCAGATGGCCCCGAAAGAAAAGGCTCCTCCAGATCAAAGACTTCTTCAGGGCACACTGATTCTGGTGTGGCCATGGTTTGGCGGAGCAAGTCCAAGGGGTTCTGTTCCCTGGAAGAGCCACCTGGTACCTCTTGGCATCAGCTGGGGGATGGGCCAGGTGGAGAGGGAAATAGGAGGACAGAAGCTGTCCCCATGTGGCCCTGGGTCACCAGGTTGGGTACTCAACTCCTCCTGGGTTTCCAGATGGAGGAAGATGATCAATTGGATCAGGTGGAGAAAGAAAGGTAAAGGGAGTGGCCCCATGTGTCTGGCTTGGCCTGGCCTGCTGGGCTGGGTAAGGCTTAATTTTCCCTGGAGCTGATTGAAATGCTGGAATGAGTTAACTGCAAGAAGAATTTATCGTATTTAAATGCAGGTTTATTGGAAGTGGCTCTCAGCTGCCATGGAGGGGGAGGGGGACAGAGAGAGAGAAGTCCATGCACATAGAGCAGGTGGGGGGTAAGAAGGGGAGGAATGAAAGAGCAAGTGGTGGTGGTGGGGGGCTCCAAAATATCTGGATCATATAGTGAAGGGAAGCCCCTGCCCCTGGGCTGCAAAGTGCAGGGTAGATAGAGGGCAGGGTATGCCAGCCACACTCTGCACCAGGCAGGGACCAAGGAATTCTAGGAGAACTTGGGAGGCCAGGTCCACATTGGTTTGGTCTGAAACTCAAAAGTACCCTAAACCACTGAGCTATCTTGATGTCTCAACCTTTTGGAGGCTTTTAGGGACATTTGTTCCTTGTTTTTTTTCTAGTTTCTGGAGGTTGCCCGTATTTCCTGGCCATCATACCAACTTCATATTGCTCTGCTCTCTACTTTCTTTTCTTTCTTTTTTTGTTTCATATGAGTTGTTTTTATTTATTTATTTATTTATTTTTATTTTTAAAAATAATTTATTCATATGACATCCCAATTGCTGTCCCCTCACTTGTACCTTTTCATTTTCCCCTTCCCCCTTTGCCCTATTCCCCTTCCCTAGACCTCTGACAGAAGGGGACCTCCTCCCCGACTATATGACCACAGCCTGTCAGGTCTCATCTGGATAGCCTGCTTCCCCTTCCTCTGTGTGCCAACAGGCCTTCCCACCAAGGGGAAGTGATCAAATAGGGGGCACCAGAGTTCATGTTAGAGGCAGTCCTCACTTTCCACACAACCGTGGAAAATGAGCTGTCTATTGGCTAGATCTGAATAGGGAGTCTAGATTTACTGCACCCATTGTCCTTGGTTGGTACAGCAGTTTGTTCATGTCCCCCTGGGTTCAGATCCACCAGGCTTGATGGTCTTCTTGTGGGGCTCCTGGACCCTCTGGGTCTTCCTATCTCCCCATTCTTCCATTCCACTCTCACCTGGAGTCCAATACCAAGTCCCAACATCTGTTCTGATCCCTTCCTAAGTGAAGACTCTCAGAGGGCATCTATGTAGGGCTAATATCCACTTACAAGTAAGTACATACCATGTGTGTCTTTCTGCATCTGGGTTATCTCATTCAGGATGATCATTTCTAGTTCCATCTATTTACTTGCAAATTTCAAGATTTCCTTGTTTTTAATAGCTGAGTAGTATTCCATAGTGTAAATGTACCATAGTTTCTTTATCCATTCTTCAACTGAAAGAGATCTAGGTTGTTTCCAGATTCTGGCTATTATGAATAAGGCTGCTATAAACATAGTTGAGCAGATGTCCTTGTGTGATGGAACATCTTTTGGGTATATGCCAAGGAGTAGAATCGCTGGGTCTTGAGGTAGCACTATTCCCAATTTTCTGAGAAAGTGCCAGATTGATTTCCAAAGTGGTTGTACAAGTCTGCACTCCTAGCAACAATGGAGGAGTGTTCCTTGTCTCCACATTCTCGCCAGCATGTGCTGTCACTTGAGTTTTTGATCTTAGCCATTCTGATAGGTCTAAGATGGAATCTCAGAGTCATTTTGATTTGCATTTCTCTGATGACTAAGGACGTTGAACATTTCTTTAAGCGTTTCTCAGCTATTTGCTATTCCTCTGTTGAGAATTCTGTTTAGGTCTGAACCCCATTTCTTAATTGGAATATTTGGTTTGGTAGTGTTTAATATCTTGAGCTCTTTATATATTTTGGATTTTAGCCCTTTGTCAGATGTAGGGTTGGTGAAGATCTTTTCCCAGTCTGAAGGCTGTCTTGGTCCTATTTATTAATTGTTGATCTTAGAGCCTGAGCTATTGGTGTTCTATTCAGGAAGTTGTCAACTGTGCCAATGAGTTCAAGGCTCTTCCCCCACTTTTTTCTTCTAACAAATTTAGTGTGTCTGGTTTTATGTTGAGATCTTTGATGTACTTGGACTGAGCTAACTTCCTGATGTAGCCTGTTCACCAAAGATTTACCATGTAAATATTTCTAATTCAGAGGTGACTGTGGGGGGAAAAGCTATTATAGTCACACAATGGTCTGGGAAGAGTGGAGGGAGAAAGGTTCATTTTAATTGAGATACTGGTTCTGGTAAGTGGGGCTTTCCTTATGCTGTTACCAAAACACCATCTTAGTGCTTTAGGCAACCCAAAGAGCTTTTAGGCAGAAAATAAATTGTCTATCGACATGCCATCCAGAGAGGGCTGGCCTAATGGGAAGACTGCGTCTAGCAAGCAGACAATTTGTAGTTGTATCATTGTTCACTTGTGCAGCCAGGTAATTGATCTCAGCTTCCCAGGGAGCCACTCGGGAAGCAGTGAGTGAGTTCCTGACGCTGGCCAGCACCTCAGCTCTGATATCATCCTGACCTGCACTGAGGAGAGAGATGGAAGACTGGAAACGGAGTGTTGTGGAGTCAGTTTTGCTCCCTGAAAACTCACGTACTGGAGCTGTCCCCTCCAGTGTCATTGTACACAAAGACACAAAGACAGGGCTTTAAAGGAGGAGATTCAGGTTAAATGAGGCTATTAGGCTAGGAGTCCCTAATCCATGAGGACTCCTTTCCTCAGATGAAGAAGTGACTCCGAGAATGCACACACCGGGGCTGTGCAAGGACCTGGTGAGGCCACAAAGAGGCCTTAGGAGAAACTGAACTTGCTAGCCTTTGTCCATGGACATCCATCCTCCAGAATCGTAAATAAGGAAATCTCTGTTGTCTAAGTCAGTCGGGTCTGTGGCCTCCTATTAGGAACTCTTTGGCAGTTTCTAGGGGGCGTGGGTACTGACCTGGGTCCTGAAATTCAGATAAGGTTGCTTTCAGGAAACCACCTAGGTCAGGGATCTGGTGCAGAAAAGCTCTCAGTAGAAGTAGTGAGTCAGAGATGTTGTTCTTTTGAATGGCAGAGTACACGAAAGAAGTCAGTGTGGATAAGGTGTAGCGAGGTGCTTGTGAGGGTGGGAGCAGTGTGCTTGGGCTGGGCGGGGAGGCAGTCGTGGAACTTCTCAAAATGTAGGGATGGGATGGGCACCTTTGGTATAGCAGCAAATGTGCAGCAAGGATTTTCGACAGAACAAAGAGTTGTAAGGTGTGACTCCAAGGACTGTGGTAAAAGAAAGGAAGCCAGGGCTTGGTGGTAGTTGGAGTTAGTTGAGAAGAGCGAGAGGCGTTAGGTCTGACTGACTGATGAGGCTGGCGGTGTCTGAGCGCCTTGTCTTCAGCGTTAGAGGAGGATTGTCCGGCCCATGTTCTCTCAGATACTGTTCAATAGAATCATCTCACTGCTCTGGAAAGGTTTATGATGGCTCGTTAGACCCTCTCTTTTCACCCAGTCCTGCATTCACTGAATGTTTAGTCCAGGGCTGCTTGCAGCTCCTCACTGCCCCTTCCCATGTGTTGGTTCTCACGGAACAACACCGTCAGCCGCATTTACTGTGGGAGGCTGCTGAGGTGGGTTTGGCTCTATGATAACCTTCATTGTTTTTCCTTATAGTAGCAATTAGACATACTTATTTTAGGAAATTAAGCACTTGGTTTTAGAAAATTTAGAATCCAAGAGCACACAAACATATAAACAGAACAGTAACAACAATAAAAATCTGGGAGCCCATAGCCTACGGCTTAGAGGTAACCACTGTTGGTATTGAGGAGTGAAATGGAATAGGCTGTTTTTTTTTTATTTTATTTTCAGTTATTCTCATGATCACTCAATATGCAGATATTAACATGATCAAAATTTAGAGCTCCTGCTGATTGGCAGAGTTCATAGGATGGCAGAGTGAACAGTGATTATTTTTGTCTTAGAAACATTTGGGGGATGGCATTCTCAGTACGTACAACGGTTTAAATTTGCTCTTAGAAAGATGTGGCAGCTTCGGTGAAATTAGATTTCAAAAGCTAGAACTGTAATGCTATTTTAAAAGTATGCACTAGAAGTTTGATGAGGAAGGAGTTTTCTAATTTAGTTTAAATGTCTTCCTTGTAAATTGATAATATTTGCTGTCTTATTTTACTCTTGAATGAAACACAGTTTGCTTTTTGAAGATATAAAGCTGAGCTTTAAAAGAGCTGCTCATAAATTAGAGAATAAGTTTAATGAAGTAAAGTTGGCTATGCAGTGTTTCGAGACAAAGCAGCCAAGTAGAGCCCTTGTCCCCTGGATTGGACGGTAACTAACTTTGGATTGGTGAATGCTTGGCTTCCAAGAAGGTACAAAGTTTTGCTTTAATACGCCATCTCTTATCCTCCTTGTTGAATTTCTTTCTTGCTGTGATACTATGAGCCTTTCAGGATGATTATAAGAAGTGCTGACATCTGATCACCAGGCTGACGACTAAATGCACTTTGCCTTTTTGATATTGCAGCTGACTCACGTGGACAAGGCAAGCTTCCAGGTGGATGCCTTTGGAGCATCCTTCATTCTTGACGTCCGGCTGAACCAGTAAGTGCTTGCTGAGCTGTCTTCACGTCAGTTATGCTACCTAGTGACTTCCAGGTGTTAATAGGAAATAAATGTACATTAGAAATTGAACAACTTTAAACAGATAACTTTTACAGTTATATAACGGAAGGCAAGAGTTCTTCCAGCATTTTGTATTATAAGAATATATATGACCCGAGCATCCTATGAATGATAGATTATGAAAATATACTTAAGGCAGTAAAAGTCTCTTCTCTTTCTATGTGTGCTTGTATGTGTTCATGTATACATGAGTTCATTTTGTGCAGGTGGATGCAGGGGTCAGAGGACAACTAGTAGAAGTTGGTTCTCACCATGTGGGTCCCAGCCCTCAAAATCAGATCCTCAGGCTTGGTGGCACACACCTTTGCCTGCTGAACTTCTGAGTTATCTTACCAGCCCCTCCCCTCTCTGTGTAGAGGTTAGGGGATGTTATTGTAGATATCCTGTTGAGGGTTGAACACTCAGTCCTAGATTCTTGGCACTTTGAGTAGTTATGTATCTCTCAATTGACTGCTGACCACTGAAAAGAAGCTTCTGTGACTTAAGAGCAGCCAGGGTCCATGGGTATAAACATATAAACACAAATATTTAGAAAGCACTAGAAAATAACAGTAGAGGGTTCTATACAGGACCACTTGCCTCCTAACCATGGGCTTTTGACTGAGATTACAGTACCAGAAAAGACATTTCATTTAATGGAGCAGGACTGAAATCCAGTCAGAAAGTTATTACTTACCCCATAACAGTTGTGCCACTGTTGTACCTTAGGGCACATCTCGTCTGACAGGTCAGTTCTGCAACATGCAGGGTCCAGTCCTGGGTAAGATCATTGATGTTCTTTCTCTCCTAGCAGCCTGTGTAGCACCTTACAGATTTTGAAAGCTGGCTTTCAGGCAGGAAACTTCTTGAACATGTTTTGATTGGTTTCTCTGTGTGACAGCTAAAGTGTTTTCATCAGTAGGGTCTCTCCGCCCAGTAAGTCCTCATACATAATGAGGATAAGAGCACAGTTAAGGGAACAGTAAGGGCAAAGACAGTAGTCTGTGCTGCTTCTCACACCACTGGGGTCTCTCTGATCAGTAAATTGTAGGGAGGCATCCTGTGGCTTGCACTGCAGTTTTTACTAAATAATCCATGCACTCTGCAAGCCAAAGTCCATTAAATGCAGGGTATTCCATTTTAACTTTTTTTTTTTTAAGTTGTGTTTGGAAACGAGCTTACTAATTAATAGGTTTCCATAGGTTTTTCATATAGCCTTAGTTTTGGTTAACCCACTCCATACTGATTTTCTCCCTGACCCTTGCCCTCATCTGCACGGAACTCACTAACTCTCAGGATTATCCACCCACACATCATTTTTAATTTCACATGTGTTCTGTGGTCCCTTCAATTATTATCTTCTAGCTGGGTTGTGAGATTTGTGGACTCCTATGTGGTTTTTTTAATACATCGTTCTGGGTTAGCCCTACCTCCACTCCTGGCTTCCTCCATACTTCAACTCCCTCTCTTTCTTTCCTGAGTATCCAACTTCCCTACGGTAGTTTTACCTATAATATATGATCTCTCATCTTGTAAGCATCCTTCCAAAGGCCTCTATCTAGTTTTCTGACCCCCACTTGTGTTCCAAGGTGAACACACAGAAGAGAAGATTTGAAGGCAGGATCTGCATATGAGAGAAAACAGCATTTATCTTTCTGGGCCTGAGTTTCCTTATTTGGTATACTTCCCCCCCCCCCCCCGCCCAGTTTCATCTATTTTGCACATTTTATGATTTTATTTTTCTTCACAGTCTAGTAATATTTTACTGTGTATATGTGCTCTATATTTTCTTACCCATTCATCTCTTGGTGGATTTATAGGGTGATTTCTTTCTCTAGCTATTGCAAATAGCGTATCAGTAGATACGAATGTGCAAGTGTCTGTGTAGTAGGGTATAAAGTGTGTTAGTAGCTGTTTTTATATGCCATAGAAACCACAATAATGTGATACAGCTTTTTAAAATACATTTTTTTTTCAATTTCACAGTTACTCTTTGTCTCACTGCTGAGGCTCTATTGGTTTAGGAAGTAGGAAAGTGGAAATTGAATATGTATTTTAAAAGCGTCGGGGTCGTCTCTCATGAAGCAATTCAAGAGCTGTGGAAAAAGCAAAAAATTACTTTTACTACAGAAAATGTGTAGCTGGCTATCAGTTGCAGAATAGATCCAATACTAGTTATTTTTAGATTGAAATTGAAGGAAAAGAATCATTATGTAACATTCCTTCAAAATATTCAGTAAACTTGCATAATCTGGTATTATACAAGAGTTCATTCAGCCTTTGGGTTGAAGTTCGGCAAAAGGGAAGATACAGAAAGGCTAAATGCAAGAAACACACCCAGTCCCTATTTGTCAGAGTTATGTGTGGGAAGCGGCTTCCTTCATGGGTCATGGCTAGGAAATTTCACTCTTTAGGACAGATACATTAATAACACCAAACATATGGCCTGCTGTGCTACGGTTGGTCCTGAGGCTAAACTGGACCTTCCAGAGGTCAGCAAAGGGTATAGCATTTTACTGTGAAACATTCTTTAGAAAGAAGAGGGCTCAATAAAGAGGACATCTAACTGTATTATCTAATCAATTCAGGCCAAGACTTTTCCTGTAAATTACTCTGCTGTTATTTAATGAGGGAATAATTAAACGCCTTGGAGCACCTCAGGAAGAGTGGGAAAGATTTCTTTTCAGCTCCCTGAGTGTTTTATGACAGGTCACCTGTCAAAACCACCCCTCTATCAACAAACCACGCAGAAGCAAATGCCACGCTTAGAATGACAGCTCTACTAGGATGGGAGCCATGCGAGGTCATTGGAAAGAACTCGTTTTCTGAAGTCCTTGTTCTTGAAAGGGATTCTCCTGTGTAGCTGCCAGATCTCAGAGGATCCAATTCCAGGATGTAGAGTGGTTTTTCTTTCTTTATTTATTATGGATTATTTCCCTCTTATTTCAATACAATCAAAATGTGTTTTCTCTTACTCTGTGATCCGTATTCCAACCTTTCTGTTCCCTGTTTCACAACGGGGGACAGCACATAAGACTCAGGATGTGAGCCGACCATGCTACGGTGTCTTGGAGATGATGCAGGGAGGGGAGGCAGGAGCAAGGGCAGGAACAGAGCACTCAGATTCTGGTCAACTGGGCAAGTTCAGTCTTGTCTAATTTAGGGGAATCGCCTCTTGCCTTCTTTCCTCCAGGACCTTGAATTTCTAGGAAAAAAATAAGAGTCTTGGTAGATAAAAGACAGAAAATGAATTCGGTTGGGACAAAAAACTAGCTCTGGAAGTCCTCACTTATCTATTTATAAAGTGCTTAATACAGATGATAAAGATAAGTGATGAGGATAAGAGCATCATTAAATGATGATGCTATATGATAATAAACAGCAGACATTTCAGTTATTAGTAAACCTGTAAATGAATATTTTGCTCTTCCAACTAATTCATTACACGAATATTCATTCATATGTACATTGTATAGAAGACAAATCAGTATTGAATAATTTAAGATTCTTATTTTCATTTTACATATATACATAAACATGTATGCACATGCATATGTACATAGACCTACAAGTAAATATATAAACATGCATATGTGCATGCAGATAGACATATACACACATAATCCCCTAGGTAGTGCTGAGAATTCTTTTGGAACTGAAGCCTTTGGAGATCATGAAGAAAGAAGAAACATATTCTTGAGTAAATCTGCCTTCTGGTCAGAAAGACAATAAACTTGGCAAATAAGGTAATATAGAAGAGTGGTCTCTTGTTAGTGGAGTGCCTGGGGTAGGGATGAAGGCGATGGTTAACAGTTACTGTCAGGACATGCCATCTCTAAGAAGGGCGATGTCTAAATGTGAGGAGCCCCTAAACAGAAGGAGCAGTAGTAAAAACGAAGGCAACAGTTAGCTTAGCAGGTCTGGGAGAAGGAAGGATAGCTTAAGACCAGGAAACAGTGTTAGCCAAGAGTGTTATTAATGATGTTATGAAAGGAGAAGAAGCCGAAATTCCTGGGGCCTCTTAGACAGCAGAAAGACATTGCTAAGAGTGGATGGTTGAGTCCTTGCACTTTGTTGTATTATTGACTGCTTTCCTCATTGTTTTGTGGTGGTTCATTCAGTTTTTCTATATTTAAACATTTTTTCAAGTGATGTCCTTAAGACTTACTCACTGACTACAGGGTGTGCTGGTTAGGTGTTGCCCAAATGACATAAACTAGAGATACCTGTGTAGAGGAAATCGTGTCTATGAGATTGGCCTGCAGGAGTCTCTGTAGGGCTTTTTCATGACTAATAATCAGTGTGGGAGGGTTCTGTCAACTGTGAGCAGCGCCACTCTTGCACATGTGGTCTTGAGTGGTACAAGAAAGCAAGCCGAGCAAACCTCAGCGAGAAGCCAGTAAACAGTATTTCTCCAACGTAGCTCTGCTTCGGTTCCTGCGCTGACTTCCCCCTCAGTGTTGGATTGTGACGTGGAAGTGTAAACCAAATAAACCCTTTCCTCCTCAAGTGGGTTTTGGTCAGTGTCTCATCACAGCAGCAGAAATCAAACTGGCACACAAAGGGCTTGATATTAACAAACTATTTATTGGTCCTTTATAAGCAGGGTGACCTGGAAAAAAAAATCCCAAAGTTGGATTAAAATCAAGTGATAAAAACCCCAACCCTAATACACCAAAAACCCCACTAACATATACTTATAAAGTATTTAAGCCCTAAAAAAAATCCAAGAGCACTGGGGGCGGGGGGCGACGGAGAGGAGGAGTGCAGAGGCAGGCAGATCGCTGTGAGTTTGAGGCCAGCTTGGTCTACAAAGTGAGTCCAGGACAGCCAAGGTTAACACAGAGAGACCCTGTCTCGAAAAACCAAGAACAAGATAAAACAAAACAAAACGTCCCAGAGATCAGGAATTGGTAAAGCAAGCCTGTAACCTCAGCACTCGAGGGGCAGAGACAGGAAGACCAGGAGTGCAAAGCTGGGCTGGACTGAACAGTGAGATCAAGGAGAGACCTTAATTAAAAAAAAATCATTTCCCTGAAATGCTCAGGATAAATGTAAAGACATGGAAGTGTTTATGTATACATATAAATATATGTGTGTATATATGTGTATACACATATATTACTTTAAATATTTGTGCCCAAATAATTTAAGTAACTGTAAGTATGCCTCCGTTTAGTCTTAAATTGCCTTATTTGGTGACATAGCAGACTTTTGGTAATGGACGTATGTGTAGTAGGCACTGTTAAGCAGAATGTGATTATTTACTTAGCAGGGCTAGTTATCACAACGCCACTTGCAGTCATAGAGGTGCCTTTATAGAGGTGTAGTGATTATCTTAAGGTGTATTTTGCTGCTCACAGAATTTACTCATTTCCAATGCGCTTTTCAATTATTATTTTTTTGAAAAGTAGCTTTACTGAGTGACACAGCAGTCATTGTTGATCAAGCTTTGTGTTTGTTTTGTTTTTGGGACAGATCTGTATTGTTTTTAAAATTTTTCTGTATTACCTGTAGGACCGGCTAGGGATCAATTAAGACACAGACACTTGTTACATTTTAAGATAGCCTTAGTTAACCTGGGGCAGGGCAGCTATCAATCCTCTAAATTGCCTCCCTTAGTGTGGCAGGCATGGGATCCCTGCTTCAATCCCATGCCATCTGCTTCTAATAACTTCTATCCAGCTACCTCCCCTCCATAATCACATATACTTGTTCATGTCATCCACGCCGGCCATGTGTTTCTCCTCCAGCTAACCCATGGCAGCCTTCCTTTCTTCACTTCAGGTCTCTTTTCTTTCTTGTTCTGGCCGTCCTTTCTTCTTCCCAGAATTCCTCTCTCTTCACGCCCCACCTCTCTCCTGCCCTGCTCAGGTTGGACGGGCTTTTTATTAAGCAAAAGGTTAGTCAGAGACCGCAAGCAGTAATTAGCATCAAAATACAGCAGGCCATCCCCCAACAGGTCTGAACAGGTCTGTTCAAGAACTTGCTCTGTAGGCCCGGATGGCCTCTACCTTGTGATGCTCCTGCCCCAACCTCCTGAGCGCAGGGATCACAGGGGTCTCCCCATGCCCAGCTACTGCAGACCCCTTGTAAAAAACATCCACATTTTTCCATTACGATCCCATTCCCCTCTTAGATTTAATTTGTTCCTGTCTCTAGTTTCTAGGCGCTAACTAATTTACTTTGTCTTATATATTGATTCCTCCCTATATATGGCCTGTGCTCTCTGCCTGATTTCCTTCCGTTGGCAGGCTTATGAAGTTCATATAGGGTGTAGCATGTGTCAGTAGTTCATTCCAGATCTTGTTTAGTTTTCCATGTGTCTATATGGGGCTTGTGTGCCCCCCCTCTATATGGTATGTCTGTGTGTCATTCATCCTTTTTATTCCTGAGTTACACTATTATATCTTCTTTTATCTATCTATTCACTTGATTGGCGTTTAGACCCCTCTCCCATTTTTTTAAATCCGTTATGAATCATACTACTTTGGAATTTTCACGCACAACTTTAGAGTTTTCTCCAAAGTAGCTATGCAAAAGGGAAATTGTCGATTCATATAGGACCTTTCTTGTTTAATTGCGAGACAAATGCCTAACTGTTTTCCTTAGTAGACTTTTGAGATTTTAGTTGTGGTATGACAGGTGTTTCTTTCTGTGAATGCTATGTCTAGTATAAACAGTTACTAAGCTTTAGGTTTTTGGTATTATGCCCGTTGCAAGTCTGGAAAGAGTTCTATATTTTTTTAACAGCTATGATTTTATTATGTTCCCTTGATTTATAATGAAACTTTTCCTTGGAAATATATATTGATCTCTTGAAACTTTTATAGGATAAGAGTCTCCTATTGATAGAATACCCTAATTTATACAGACCTCACATATTTTAGCCTTAGCAGAAGCATATTATTTCTCCTCCTCCTCCTCCTCCTGCTCCTCCCCCTCCTCCCCCTCCTCCTCCTCCTCCTTTCTTCTTCTTTGCTTGTTTTCTCCCTTTTGTTTTTCAAAAAGGGTTTTGGTAAGCATCCCAGCTGGCCTCCAGCTTCCCCCAGAACCTCCCACAGAAGCTACTTTGGAAAAGGAAAAGGTACTCAGGAGACTAGTTGCTACTCATTAAGCTTATCCCCTATCCTGGAGGCCTGTGGGAGAACAGAGAGGGCTTTGACCACCCAGGTTCTGCAGCCCTGGAGGATATGGGAACGCAATGCTTGGACAGATAGCCAACAAGGGCTACCGAAGCTTGGATAAAGCTTACCTTCAAAGAATGAACGTAGTGGTGGGTTGTACTGTTCTCTTGAGTTTGTCTACAGACCTGCGGAAATGAGCACCCCTGTGTACTAAGCGTGCACCCCTTCGTACTAAGCGTGCACCGCTTCACGTCTGATCCTGGAAGAGCCCTGTTTATCAACAGTGAGTCATCTGTCAGGGGGACCTGGGATTCTTACAGAACTCTAATCATTGGCAGTGTATGTTCTTACTCTCCAGATCCAGTGAGGGCCTGTGGTTTCTTGTTTTGGTGCTTCCTTCTTTTCATAGCTTTTGTTATAAATAGCCGAACACACAGAGTAGAAATATTAAATGTCACATCGCCCAAGAACAGACTTGGGCATGCTGTGAAATTCAGCATCCAGATGCACGACTGTGGACACAACCCAGCCACGAATTTCAGTACGTAAGTCACCAAGTCTCAGGCCATCTAGCCCCCCTCATTTAGCCCCTCTCTTCATTGTGACCTTTATGTGCACCGTGTCCTGCTTCTGTAGCTGGCTAGACACGATGGTTCCTCCCGCTGGGTTTGTGAGGCGCCAGTAAGCCCAACCCAAAGACAGAAGGATGAACCCAGGTTAATCACCTACCGCCTGTAAGGAGAAGCAGGGTTATTTCACAAGCGGTGCCCTTTGGGAACAAAGAAAACAAGGTTTTATTCAGGAGCAATCATATATGTATTACACACACACACACTTTGGGAGCAGGCACGTTTTTGAACAAGCTTAACTTAAGATGAACATTACTAAATTTGCTGAGTTTAAGGCCTTGATTCAAATAACAAAAGATGCCAGGCACATTCCTTGGCATACTTAGCTCGAAGCCATAGAGCAAGCATAAGGAGACCTTAAATGGCAGACAGGAGCACTTCTGTGCATTTTCAATTGTGTCAAGGACAGCCAACAAGGCATTTTCAGCTTCTTTTCCCCCCAAAAAATGTGTTAGTCACAGGCAAATGTGGGGGCGCTCCCTGAGGAGCCTGCCTCACTTAGCTGCTGGTGCTCTAGGCCATGCAATACCTTCTCCCGATGAGTCAAGGCTGTTGTTTGTTTTTCTCTGGTAAGCTAGTCCATGCTGATGCCTTGTCTGGTTCTAGCCCCCTTGATTGTCCACTTAGATGACTTTTTAGAAATTTCTTGCCTCTAGGGAAACTCAAAAGATTGATTCTGAAAGTCAATATATCAGGATAGGTAGGAGAACATGGTAGGATTTTTGTGATAGTTTTTCAACTTTACTGTAAAATAGAAGGTGTGTGTGTGTGTGTGTGTGTGTGTGTGTGTGTACTGCAAGGATGATTTGATGAAACCGTAAACTCATATCATCAAACTTCCCTGAGAGATTCCAGACACCCAAGCAAGAGAGAGCAAAAGTAAATTATTACAATCACTAAGGACATTATTGATAATGTGTAGTGTTGCTGATCATGAAAGTTTCTGAACTTTCTATTATAAAGAACATGCTAGATACCCTACCCCCTTCTGCATGAAATTTTGTAGTTTGTAGTAGTTGACGCCGATTGTGCAGTTGTCAAGTGGTTGATATCCTCCCCAGTCAATGCCCCTGTGTGGAGAGCGGGTCTCCTCACTGCCCCTGGAGTTAGCCACTCCCCCATTATCCACTCCTTCTCTCCGGACATAATTTTCATGAGGAAGCACATCTCCTTCTGTTCTTTTATCTTTTAAAATGTATTTATGCATGTGTATGGGTGTTTTGCCCGCATGTATGTCTGTGCACCGTGTGCCTGTCTGGTGCCTGTGAAGGCCAGAAGAGGGCATCAGGTTTCCTGGACCTGGAGTTATACATGCTTTTCAGCCACTATGTGAGTTCTGAGGACTGAACCTGGGTCTCCTGCCAGAGCAGCAAGTGATCTTAACTGCTGAGCCATTTCTCAAGTCTGGAATGTTACTTTTTTTTTTTTTTTTTTGGCTTTGGTGCAGCCTTGATTCTTTCACAGAAGCCCCCAGTTTATATATCAGAAAATAAAGCTTAGTAAAGTCACAGAAAGTTCCAGTTTTACTCAACTTTATACCTTGTATTAAAGTACAAATCATTCCAATTTCCTGCAGCTTATCAAATGCATCAACATTTTTAATGGCAGCTGGTGAAATGGCTTTGAAACAGCCCTTCTAGCAATTTTTTAAGAGGTATTTTAGTTAACTGGTAACACATGCTGATGGGTAGGAACACCAGAGGATTTGAAGGAAAACAGATGTTAATCTAGCCTTCACTCTGCAAAAACAATCTTGGGAGTCCCTAGGATGGATGGGCCAGCCGTTCCCTCTTGTTGGCCGATGTTGATTACTACTGGGCAATGTCTCCGATTTCCATAGATCAGAAGCTTTCTGAAAAACAGTAACATTTGCTTTTCGTTGACAAGTTATTCCAGCTAAGCAAAGTCAGTTGTCATTGTGTCTTCCTTTTTAGCGGTTTTTGTTCAGTGGTTTCAACATGGCTGCATATTACAATACTTGAGGCTTTTTTTTCCCTGTTGATTTTCAAGGGCGCATTGTATCTTAATGCCTGAGCTGTGTGACCCATCACGTACTTCACCATATACATACAGACACATAAGCAGAGCTTCATTTCTTTACCTCTCCTCCTTGGTTAGAGACTTGATCTAGCTCTTGGGTTTTACATACTTCCTTGGTCTTAGACCTGATCATCAGCATCTTCACTCAGGCCCCGGCTGCCTCCAAGTTTTGGATGCATTCCAAAAGCATCAGAATGTACTTGTGGTCTTTGTTGTTGTTGCTGCTTCGGTTTTGTTTTTAGACACACTTCCCCTCACCTTGAGATTAGCCTGCAATCAATGCCCGTGATAAATCTTAAGTGAATGGTATTTCCTCAGAAGCCTGCTGCAGGATTTGTACCTTCCTCATTAGTTTACCTTCTGGGGCATTCTAACATAGGCGGCACTCTTCCGCTCACCTGTGTCTCTGTGCCCACCTTTCCAGAGAGCCTGAGAAGATACAATTGCAGGGCTGTAGGTGATCAGCCTATCCTTGACCAGCTTCTGTGTCTTTCTGTGGAAGTTGGCGTTGATGGTACCACTGGTCTCTGTGGGCTCCAGCCAGACCTTCTTTTTGCCACCGTAGAGAAGGCTAGAGAGAATCCTTTTCTGAAGCCTGAGCATACTCATGGCCACAGCTATAAGAGTGAAAGGGAGATAAGCAAGCTGCTTGTTTTGTTTTTTTGTTTCTTGAGACAAAGTTTCTCTGTGTAGCCTTGGCTGTCCTGGACTCACTTGGTAGAAGATGCTTCTGCCTCCCTGAGTGTTTGGATTACAAGTGTGTGTCACTGTGCTTGGCTTTTTTATTTTTATTTTTATTTTTATTTTTTTTTATGGCAGGCTTCACTCAGGCTTGCTTCAAACTCCCTACATAACCAAAGATGACCTTGCACTTCTGATCTTCCTTCATCCACCTCCTGCATGTCAGACTGTATCATATGTTACTACATTTGTTGTAGGTGGTGCTGAAGTATTGAACATGGAGCTTTGTGGATGCTAGGCAACATCTGTCAACTGACCTACATCCCTAAGCCACCTGGCAAGTTTTAATGACTACCAATACTTAGACTCAGTTCTGGGTAACCTAGTGCAGTCTGATGATCCTTGGACTGCTACTAGCATTTCAAACTTCAGAAGTTTTAGAAGTATACCCTTTTAGAGCACTTAGAAAGATACACTTAGGGTCCATATTCAGATGAACGAAATCAGAATCGTTAATGGATAGGATAAAGGAACCTATTTTTAAAGCTTTCTGGGTTTTACATTCAAGTTTGAGGACGACTTATCTAATTATTCTTTTCCTCACTCCTAGCACTTTCTTTGTAATGGATCCAGATGTTAGAGTCGGTTCAGTGGGACAGACAATTAATTGACTATTTGGGAAAGACAATAGACCAAAACACAGAGAAAATGAAAGTAACTTTTTAATGGGGCACAAGTTGATATCCTGTTAGGATGGAGACAAAACTATAGAGTTGAGAGTCCTCTTGGGTGCTCCGGGTAGGCATTTAAAAAAAGAGAATTCTTGGTCTTAGCCATTCTGATGGGTGTAAGATCTAATCTCAGTCATTTTGATTTGCGTTTCTCTAGTGACTAAGGACATTGAACATTTCTTTAAGCGTTTCTCAGCCATTCACTATTCCTCCATTGAGAATTCTCTGACTAGCTCTGTACCCCATTTTCTAATTGGGTTATTTGGTTTGGTGGTGTTTAATTTCTTGAGTTCTTTATATATTTTGGATATTAGCCCTTTCCCAGTCTGTAGGCTGTCGCTTTGTTCTGTTGACAGTGTCCTTTGCCTTACAGAAGAAAGAAGCTTTTCAGTTCCATGAGGTCCCATTTATTAATTGTTGATCTTAGAGTCTGAGCTGTTGGTGTTCTGTTTAGAACTCCTGTGCCAATGAATTCAAGGCTCTTCCCTACTTTTTCTTCTAACAGATTTAGTGTGTCTTGTTTTATGTTGAGGTCTTTAATCCATTTGGACTCTAGTTTTGGGCAGGGTGATAAATATGGATCTATTTGCATTTTTCTATATGTAGACATCCAGTTAGACCAGCACCATTTGTGGAAGATGCTATCTTTTTTTCATTGTATGGTTTTGGCTTCTTTGTCAAAAATCAAGTGTCCACAGGTGTGTGGGTTTATTTCTGTGTCTCTGACTTGATACCGTTGATCAACCAGCCTATTTCTATGCCGGTACCATGCCATTTTCATTACTGTTGTTCTATGGTACAGCTTTATATCAAGGATGGAGATTCCTCCAGAAGATCTTTTATTGTACAGGATTGTTTCAGCTATTCTGGGCTTTTTGTTTTTCCATGTGAAGTTGAAAATTGATCTTTCTAGGTCTGTGAAGAATTGTGTAGGTATTTTGATAACGATTGCATTGCTTTTGGTAAGATGACCATTTTTACTATGTTGATCTTCCTGGTGAGAATGGTATGGAAGAATGAGGGGATGGAAGGACCCAGAGTGTTCAGGAGACCATCAAGACCGGCGGATCTGGACCCAGTGGGACCTGTACAAACTGTTGCACAAACCAAGGACAGTGCATGCAGTAAATCTTGACCCCCTGTTCAGATCTAGCTCATTCCCCATGGTTATGGGGAGAGTGGGGACTGCCTCTGACATGAACTTCGGTGCACCTGATTTGATCACTTCCCCTTGGTGGGGAGGCCCAGCGGCACATAGAGGAAGAGGAAGCAGGCTATCCATATGAGACCTGATAGGCTGTGGTCATATGGTGGGGGAGGAGGTCCCCTTCTGCTAGGAATCTAGGGGAGGGGAATAGGGAGGAAGAGGGAGGGAGGGTGAGAACTGGAAGATACAAGCTAGGAGATAACATTTGGGATGTAAGCTGAGTAAATTATAATAAATTAAAAATTTTTTAAAGATTTCTTAAAAATTTTTTTTTCTTAAAGAAAATTATTTTTTGAGAATTTTTATACAGTGCATTTTAATCATATTCTTTGCTATCCTCCAACTCTTCCCAGACACTACTCCATACCTACCGAAAGTCATGTTCTTTCTCTCTCTTTAAAAAAGAATGAAAAAGCTGGTAGGACATGGGCCACTCCCCTCCTTTGTTTGGGATTTTCTTCTGACTGGAGCTTGTGCAGGAGGCCTGCATCCTGTCACACTCTCTGAACCTAGAAAATGCGGGTTCCTTAAGACCATGTCCCCTGGATGGGGAGGCCTGGTGGCACTCAGAGGAAGGATGGCAGGCCACCAAGAAGAGACTTGATACCATATGAGCATATGCAGGGGGAGGAGGTCCCCCTCAGTCACAGTCATAGGGGAGGGGAGTAAGGGGAAAATGGGAGGGAGGGAGGAATGGGAGGATACAAGGGATGGGATAACCATTGAGATGTAATATGAATAAATAAAATATATTTAAAAAAAACTACTCACCACCTCTGGCTTTTACAATCTTTCTGCCCTTGGGGTAAGCATTTTACAAGAGCCTGGCCTCCTCAGGTCTTCTTCCAGATGGCTGTCACTGTCCCCAAACTGGCCTTTTCCTAGCTTCCACTTTTCCCATGAGAAAAGACTCACCCCTGAGCCCCATTCCCCCCTCCTTGATAGACCCTACGCCCCAGGCAGAGTCTGCCTTTGGTCTCCCTGAAGGCCTGTAACTGTCCTACAGCTTGCTGTTGTTTCTGCTCACCCATGTGCCACCTCTCTCTGCCCTTAAGTCCCAGATCTACTAGGAACTTTAGTGCTCAAGGTTCAGTAATTGACATTGTTTTTACTTATATTCTAGTGAAGATAATATCATCTGGATTATTCATGCTGAACATTTTGTCTGGGTTTTGTTTTTTATAATATGTGTAGCCATCAGGATTGGAGTTGAAGACAATCCCTACTGGGCCTTCTGTGACAGCCTCTTATGGCCTGAGGAGTCACACTCACGAGCTGGAAAATTGTGCATTAGCTGCTCAGTTGCTCACCACCAGGCTATTTGGCAATAATAGGGCCATGGCCAGAGTAGCAGCTTATTTGAGGTTTTAGATCTAACAGTAAGTACCAATTTCCAGAAATCTATAAAGTAGCATAGGAGGAATGGCAGCATGACAGGAGCCCTGGGTGGTAGGTTCCGCAGGCTGACAAATCCAAGGTCAAGATACATGCCAACTATGCAGATGGCAGCCTTGCTATATTGTTAGTGGTGGCACCGGCAGAAGGAACAATAACATCTTATATCAGTTCTAATGAGGACACTAGTTTCTTTCTGTTTTCATGACCTAGTCATGATTCAAAAGCCCTGTCCCATCCTATTCTTACATTGGAAGTTAGATATTCAGTGTGTGAAACTGGGGGAATACAGACGTTTAACTCAGAATAAAATATTACTGGTTTATATTCAGACTTGTGTGACATGATTAGTGCATTTTGTGTTTTATTTTTCTTGTCTGCCAAATGAAGATATTTGACTAAGTTGTACGTCTAGGCAACAGAAGCAACATGGTCATAGTGGTTAGCAGCGCACAATGTGTAGCTAGATTATGTGTCTTTAAAATCCACAGCATTGCCTAGTGGTGGCGGCACATGCCTTTAGTCCCAGCACTCAGGAGGCAGAGGTGGATCTCTGTGAGTTTGAGGCCAGTGTGGTGTATAACATGAGTTCCAGGACAGCCAGGGCCACACAAAGAGAAACCCTGTCTTGAAAAAAAAACAAAAAAAAACCCAAACCACACCTTCAAAATACACACACACACACACACACACACACACACACACACACACACACACATCCATAGCATTACTAGCAGTGTGAGCTCAGCCAGTCCATTAACTGCCCAGTGTGTAGATCTCTCTCCCTATAGGACAAGCTTGTCAAGAATACCTGTCTCATGTGTAGAGAGTGAGAGATCTTGGAACATGTATCACTAAATGGGAGGTCTCCATCAAAACTCTTCCCTCAGGGTTCAGAGAACTATGCTGAGGATAAGGCAGAAAGATCGTCAGAGCCAGAGAGCATGGAGGACACCAAGGCAACAGTGCCTTCTAGAAACAACAGGGCTGATGCATGTATGGACCCCCAGAGACTGTGGCAGTGTACACTGGGCCTGTGCGGGCACAGCTAGATGGGATCCCAGCACAAGAGGGGAACTGGATGTGTGCCTCTGCCTAACACAGAAGCTGTCTTTAGTGGACACTCGCTCACAAAGGAGAAACTAGTTTTCTCCAGTGGAGTCTCACTGGGTATACAAACTCACTGGCCCCAACATGAAACTACCTCCGTTATCCTTTAGGAGATCTTTTGTCTCATGACGCTTTGGGTACTTTTTCCTTTACTTATCTTTTGCTTATCATTGGTCTCCATTTTGTGTTTTTATCCAATATGTGTGAGAGTGTGTGTGTGTGAGTGTGTGTCAGTCTGTGTGTCTGTCTGTCTACGTGTACATGTTTCTTGTGCAGTTCTTTTTTCCTGTTTGTTTTATTTTATTCTGGGTTGTTTATTGGCTTGTTCAAGAGAGAGGGGAGGGAGGGTGCGGGGGAAGGAGTGAAGGGGGGACATGGAGTTGGCTGGGTGGGGGTGAGGGAAGGTTCTGGGATGAGGGAAGGGAAACTGTGATCAGAATATATGTATGAAAAGGATTTTATTTAAAAGAAAAAGAATACTTGTTGCCTAGGATATTTCCCGTAGCTGTGGAAGCTGAGAGATGTGCCTGCATGTAGGAACAGTCATTAACTATTTAATAATAGTTAATTAACAGGAGCACTTTCCTTTAAAGGATGGCTCTGAGCTCAGCTCCCATGAAGGGACTGGCTAACCTGAAAAATTTGGGAAACAAAAGAGAATGATGCACTAAGATCGCTCTCGGAGTTTTTGCTTGTTTGTTTTTGAAAAGGCATATTCAAGAAAGCTTTCAGGAAAGTTCTAAAGCCTTATTAGTGCTTATAGTTCAGTAAGCTCACTGAAAATAACTAAATAACAGTAACACTTCTGAATCATTTCTGTAAAACTCTGTGCAAAGTATCTTCAAGCAGAATCATGTTTAATTAAATAGCCAGAGACTATGAATGTCAAGGAATGTGGTGGAATTGTGTCTACCCTAGTAGCTTGGTATGCTTTAGTCTTTTCTCACATGAAAATCATTTCATACAGAAACCCCGGTATGTTGAATTCTAGGTGGTTGTCCTCCGTTGTGCTGGGGCTTAAGTAACATGAAGTGTGTACATTGCCACTGTTCTAAAATTAAACAGTTTCTCAACTCCCAAACACATCTGGCCACAAGGATTGTTGAAGGGACTGTGGGCGTGTGATAGAAAGTTGCAGGTGGAAGATATTTTTGAAAACATTTGTATTTTAAAGTACTGTGAAATGGTACATATGTGGAATCAGGTCTTGACAGAGGGTAATAATGTGTTATCTAGGTTCAAATTTGGAAAACTAAAACAACCTCGGGAAACAGGTTGCTTGTTTATTTATATCTGACAAGCAGCCTCTCTGTGTAGTTCAAGCTGGTTTGGAACTCACTGTTTAGTCCAGGCTTGACCTTTCTGCTTGAGTCTTTTGAGTGCTAGGATTACCAGGTATGTGCTAGCATGACTGTCAAGATTCACTGCTGTAAGGGTTCAGAGGGAGGCATTGACAGTATGGGTCGGATGTAACACGTGTGCATGTGTGTGCTGTAGTGTGTGTATGTGCATGCATGTGTGGGCGAGTGTGCATGTGTGTGTGTGTGTGTTCATGTGCGTGCGCGGTGTGTGGTGTGTGTGTGTGTATGTGTGCATGCTCACACGTGTATTTATATATCTTTTATAACTCCTAGGCTGGCGCACAGGAATACCTGGTCAGTATGTGAAAAAGGAATTTGAACTTTCATCTGCCGTCAGAGTCTGCTTTATTTGTTAAAGGACGGCAGCAGATCTGGGGTTTAAGTCAGTCTTCTGTCTCATCCTAAAAACAGCCAGATCACCTTTTGTAAACACATAATTACAATTCACAAGTGTCTCTGAAATGTTTTAGACACTTAAAATCTTTTAATGGGATATCATAATGCCTGGCTTGTTACCAGAAGTCATTTTGATTGAGATTTCAGCTATGTGGCAATAAGGATTTCCATTATTTTTGAATCATTTTATAGTAGTGCAATTTCATAAGTCTCAGCTGAATACTATTGGGATAAATTCTTTACTAGACATTATGTGCCATAAAATACTGGCACTGAAGCTGCCACTGTTTCTGGGAGGACAGTGGAGGGGTAGAGTTCATGCCTCACTTGTATGAGGCTGTGGGTTCAATTCCTAGGTCCATTAAAAAAGAGCAGTTTACCAATTTAACAGTCACTAAGTACTGGCAATACTAAAGACTTCTTTTTTCAAACCTGGAGTATTTCTGATGATACAGTGTTTCTCAGTCTCCCTCTTTTTTCTTTACATCACTGTTTGTTCCTCTTGAGAAAGAAATGGATCCCCTGCTATTGGTGCTCCACCTCCCCTCACTGTTTTGATCTCTGTTTTCTCTGTGGAGTGAAGTGTTGACAGAAAGCAACAGTACAGAGAGATTAAATATACACATCAATTAGAAGAGCAAATTGCAGTGAGGTTCTCAAGCGAGTATTTAGCTGCAGCATGAACAACAGTGCAGACGGAACACATGGCTACGGGGTTTCTTTTGACTCATTCAAATTATACCTTACTTTTTTTCGTATCATGAGGAAATCTGGAATAGAGATCTATCAGAATTCTACATCATTCTGAAATGTATGTGAAGCCTAATGATTTTAATGTCCTTATTTTGTTCCAATTATTTTTTTTTTGTACCCACAAGGAAAATACTCTATTTCCACATTATTCATGATTATGACTTTTTTTCTCTTTTTTTAAACCTGAGCTTTTTAAGGACAAGCTTTATGATTGTCCAAAATGGATTCCACCTTAGCTGACAAATTCATTAATAAATGGAAGCTTTGAATTGGATGATCATTCTAATGATGATTTGAGTATTTGGCCTTTCTGTCTAAATCTTAGAGAAATTTGGATTTCTTTCATCAGGATAAATTCAACTTTAATTACTTGCAGTCTGTTGGGGAATAAAACAGTAGAGAAGTAGAAAAGAATAAACCCGGTTCTCATTTTCATCTGGCTATCTTTTTTGTTTGCCATTTCTTTGCTTTCAGCCTCTTAATCCAGGCACTAAGATTGTATTGTTGTTTCTTACAAATGGTTCTATCTTTTGAGAATTAGAAGAACTTGTTAGATTCCATGTGACATCCTCAAAAAGGTACTTACTACTTGGATACCTGCCTGTCTGTTGGCTAAAAGGAATAAAGACACATGCAGAAAAACAGTAGAAGCCGTTGGCCAATAGCAGGAAAAGCTGTAGAAATCCAAAGCGCTAAGATTCAGAAGTAAGAAATCCCTCCAAGCTAACAAACCTCATATACCACGGTCTCTGAGAGAGAGAGAGAGAGAGAGAGAGAGAGAGAGAGAGAGAGAGAGAGAAAGAAAGAGAGAGAGAGAAAGAGAGTGCGCCTCTTGGTTTTATGGATCTGTAGAGTATGCGTCAAATGGGGGTGGGGTGGAGTGATCTTTTTGAGGCTCAAAGCTTTTGAATTCATACTTGACACTCTGTCACCTAAAGACCTTTTGTTTTCAAGACCAAGTTTCTAGTATTGTAGATAGTGGTTCCCTTCCCCGCAACCCCAATGCTATAGTGGCCTAATGTGTGCAACACACTTATTTATCAAGTGGATCAGCCCTATGCAGCCAAGCAAATGGAGATATTCAGGGTCTGGGCACATTGGTTAGACGTGTCTTATAAAAAAGGAAAATGTGTGACAGCAGTGTGACTCAAAAGACCTGGATGTGGGCAGTAGCTCTGTTATGAGTTATGTAACGTTCACTGTGTTGTATAACCTCTGGAAGCCAGTCTTCTTGACTTTAAAATGGCAAGGGTTCCTGTTCTGCGTGAACTGGCAGAGAGTTTATGAGAAGATAATGCACGTTATCAGCATTGCCAAGAAGTCGCAGATGATGCGCATTGGTTGCACATGGCAACATTTTAACTGAACTGTGCAGGGGAAAGGAGCTCTTAGTGAGTGAGTGAGTGAGGAACTAGGTGGTTCTGGTTGTCCTGGTCTGCAGGCTGCAGCTCTGTTTGCCGTGCAGCTCTCTCTCATTCCTCCTGTCTTCTGGCTTTTTTGTAACTCACTGCGTATGTGTGCCTTCAAGTTCAGCCCAGGGGGGAGGAGTGCCCCCTCTGCCTCATTATCTCAGCGGCTCTTATTGAGTCACAGGCCCATTGCTAAAGCAGATACTGTGACCCGGAAATACCTTGTGGCTGCTGTAGGCCAGCCTGATTTTGCATGTGGAATCTGCCCTTCCCAAATCACAGAGGCTGAATAGAGCAGGGATGACTTCCCAAGGCACCTTCAGGGCATACGTTACAGCATCAAAGAATGGCGAATGAACAAGTTACCTTTATTTGTGAAGAAATTATGTATGTGTTTTCAAAAGATAGTAAAGAAATAGCTGGCCAACATGTATAACAAATGAAGAAGGAATTAAATTTTCTTCTAAATAGCAATTTAACCATTTTATTTTCTCTTTTGAAGATCTTTGCTATAACTTTATGTTGTAGAAGAAAACACTAATAGCTTATTTTTTAAATTGTATTAGAATGGAAGGGTAGGCCTTACAACCAAGTACTGATCACATGTCTAGAATTCTGGAATCCAGAGGCTCTAAGAACGGAACTTTGTCTTGCATTTTTACATTTTTAAAAAAATTGTGGTGACAAACCCTGTAAGATTTATCATCCTGACATCCTGAGCATGAGGTTCTGCCATCCCAGTCACCCCTCTCCAGAACTTCTTCCTTTCTGTGGAAGTGTACCTAGAAGAGACAGGGAAAAAACATCCTGTTTGTGACTAGGTCAGATTGTACCAGGGAGTGGCACAAGGCTCCACCCAATCAGATGATGGTGATGATGATGATGATGATGATGATGATGATGATGATGATGACGTGTGTGTGTCTGTGTGTCTGTGTGAGTGTGTGTATGTGTGAGAGAGAGAGAGAGAGGGAGAGAGAGAGGGAGAGGGAGAGGGAGGGAGAGAGAGGAGAGAGAGAGAGAGAGAGAGAGAGAGAGAGAGAGAGAGAGAGAGAGAGAGAGAGAAACTTTGGGACTGAACCCAGGGTCCTGGGCATGTTCATCGAGTCCTTCACCTCTGATCTAGATCCCAAGCTGGCCCTGAATTTACTGTAATCCAGACAGCCCTTGGACCCATATCCTCTTCCTCCAGGCTTTGTCAGCTGGAATTGCAGGCCCGTTTGCCCAGGCCTGGCTTCATAACTATTTTATGAGAGGATTTTTCACTTCTTTCTTGATTTTAACACCAAGACATTATTCATTGTTAAGGAGGTTGGGCTCAGAACAAAGTGGTAGCACCAGCAGCACTCCATCCTAGATGAAATGAGGGAATGCACATCTGTGAAGTGTTGGTGCCCTTAGTGAGAACCAGCAGCTCTTTGTCACGGAGCTGCACAGTACTGCCAAAAAAGTAGCTGCGCAAACTGTGAAAATGATTCCCATCTTCCATGACCATGTGGGGTCAGAATGAAGGGTTGAGCAGAGAAAAGCATGGAAACTATATAATAACATTTATTTGGGAGGGTCAGGAGCTGCAGAAAGCATGTCGTGCTGTGACTGCTGCTGAGGATAACAGGGAGTCTTAGGAGATTTAGAATAAACAAACTTAAAAAGAGACCTCAACAGGCAGGAAGTTAAACAGCTCTAACCTAGGAAAGAAACGGACAGTTCACAATTGCTCCAAATGAAATGGAGAAACATTTCATTCATGGTCTCATTTAAGCTTTATGGTAATTCTTTTTTACCCCAGGAGAAACCAAAGGATAGAGCATAGGGCTCTATGGGTGCTTAGGAACAGAAGTGGGGTGATAAGTAGGAGCCAGGAGGATACGTAGGGTGCTGCCACCATAACTCCAGCGTTCCTCGGTGTTTCTATGGAAGTATGTTTAACTTTCCTCCTTTAAATTTGATGTATACCACTAATCACCTTTTGAGGAGCGAGTGAGATGGGTCAATGGTTAAGAGCATTTGCTACTCTTACAGAGGAACCACATTCAGTTCTCAGCACCCACAGAGGAGCTCACAATGGACTGTAACTCTCCACTGACCTCTGGGCAATCCATGAATATGGTGTACTTGTGTACACCTAGGCAAAACATAGAATACAAATAAAAAAACTAGCGGTTTTGGAATTTTTTTTTCAAAAGACAGAGTTACATGTGAGATTTAAGTAAGATGTTGGGAAATATTTTACTATTTCAAATTTTGAAATGAAGTCAGATTACAGTCTCCCCCTTGGAGGGAGACTGTTCTCTAAGGAAAGAATGCTCTGAGCAAAAATACAACTATTTTCAGAAACTTAAAACCAGCAACTTGTCACTGTTAAAGGGCAGCTGGTATTCTTTGAGTTATTTTAATGTTCTGAAAACAAGATTGGAGAAGTTTGGGAAAAGCAAGCTCTTTATTATGTCTGCCTCTTGGATCTGTATGTAGAGGGGCCATGTAGAGCCTGGGAAGTTGCCTTTCCTCAGCCTCCCTCACATGCCCTGACTGGCTGGGTTGCTAGGGATTGACTGCACTTGAGGCAGGCAGACACAGGGCCTGTGAATACAGAACTGGTAATCTGCTGGGGAAGCTGAGGGAGATGTAGAAATGTTTTATTCCTATGTCTTTATTTTACATCCCAACTGTGGTTTCCCCTCCCTCCTCTCCTCCCAGTCTCTTCCCTTCCCCCATGAGTCGCATCCATCCATCCCATCCATTCCAACTTCATTTCTTATAGAAAATGGTAGACCTCCTGAAGATACCAACCAGCCATGGCATATAAAGTTGCAGTAAGACTAGGTCCCTCCTATTAAGGCTAGATGAGGCAACCCATTAGGAGGAAAGGGTCCCTACACAGGCCACAGAGTCAGAGACATCCTCTGCTCTCACTGTTAAGAGTCCCACAAGAAGACCAAGCTACACAACTACTCCCCTCTTTTCTAGCATTGCCTGAACACCACCTAATGTTTGGCTGTGGGTCTCTGCATCTATTTCCATTAGTTCCTGGATGAAACCTATCTATTGACAGCTGAGTTAGGCACCAACCTATTAAATATAGAATAGTATCATTAGGAATCATTTCATTGACTTTTATTATTTTTTTGCAGTCATGTTTGGTTCTATCCTAGGTCTCTGGGCTATCCAGCCTCTGGCTCCTGGCCCTCCAGGCAGTATCAAGGGTGGGCCTCTCAAGTCGTGGGTCTCAAGTTACTTCACTGGCCACTCCTACAAGAGGAAGATGTATCTTAAGACTAGAAAGTCTCCGAGGGTCTTTTTACAACCTAGGGTGCTGACATCAGTATCTGGAAGGGCTTTTGTGTTACTTTCACTGAGAGGTCCCTTCCTCAACCAGAGACTGGATGATTTTGTTGTGACTTTGCGTGTCTGTTAGTCCACGAGGTTAGATGCTCTGTGAACTCCTGAGACTGAGCAACTCATTTAATCCAAGATGTCTTGAAGTTTCTTGGTTATGAATTATTATCATATTTGATTGAGGGATCTGCTAGCATTCCTCTAACATAGGGGAACCAGGCATCAGTTAGCATACCTCTATAAAAAAACGAATTACTCTTTCTGTATTAAATAATGCACTAAATTATTACAGCAGCACTTTTCTTTAACCAGCTAGTTCCCAAATGACTGACACAGATAGACTATGATTTATTATTAAGCTGTAAGCACTATGCAGGGCAGGCTCTAAGCTACTTTAAATCTAGTACCTTTAAAACCCACATAAAAGCCAGTTACTTGCCAATCTGATGACTCCAGGGACAACCTCTGCTCCACCAGTCTGTCCTTACCACCATTTGCTCACTACCATCTTGCATTATAGTGATCTCTTTCTCTGTCTGTCTCTCTGTCTCTGTCTCTGTCTCTGTCTCTGTCTCTCTCACTCTCTTTCTCCTTCTGTTGCTTTGCTGCTTTCTCCCTTTCTTCTAATCTCTTGAACCCAACCTAGGAACCTAAAACTCTGCCTATCTCTCTTTCACCCAATCATAGGCTTCAGCATCTTTATTTAGCCAATCAGGGATAATTAGGGAACATTCCTTATCATCACATAGTTACAGGAGATAGTTCAACATTTATAATAATGCCCATGTCAAGGCAGTAACCAGATCTCAAGGCACTGGAATTAGCATTTGAAAACACAGTTGAACCTTCCTCCAACATCCCTCTAACACAGGGAAACCAGGCATCTGCCAATATCCCTCTAACACAGGGAAATAAGGCCTGAGATGTGACTAGTGTCAGATAGGGGCTTTGAAACCCATGAAGAACACTAACCCATAAAATAAGGGACATATACAAAGTTCTATTTTGTTGTTTTATGACACAGGCTCTTGCCATGTATTCTAAGCTGCCCTCGAACTTGAATCCTCCTACCTTTGCCTCCTGAGTTACAGGCGTGTATCACGACTTCCCACCTAAAGTTCTAAGTTTTCAGATGCTGAGAGCATTTCCCACTTACTCTGGTTCTTGAGTTGTATAAATGTATTCAGAATTCACCACAGTAAACTGAGAGACAGAGGTTAAGTAAATACCACAAGGCCACCGATGGGATGTATGGTGAAGCCAAGATTGAAACAGTTTATGATGTTTAATACTAGATCTTCAGATCAAAAACTTAGATGCTTTTTGGAAAAAAGAGATGATTTCCCTCCAAAATACAACCCCCTCTCTCTTCTTCCCCCTCCCTCTATTCTCCCCTCTCTGTAAATGAACATTTTCTCCGTCATTTCAGATGAAGGTACAATTCAAGACTTTGAGACTGTGACTCGAAGGTTCCTCTTATATGACAGCCTGGTATAGTGGGAAGGTTATTGCTCCTCATGATAAGGAAACAAGGCTTAGAGAAAACTGAAATAGAAAGGGACAGTTTCTTAACTTACTGGGTACAGTTCAGTGCAAGACTGAGGCCCTGATGCTGAACCCTGAGGAGGAGAACAGCTGGGAATTGAAGGGTGGTAGAAGCCATCTGCATAAGGTTATGGCTTCTATCCAGTAGGCAGGGTCTGGAGATCACAGCTCAGGGACTTCACCATGATTTACTATCTATTACCTTTAAGGAATTTCGGCTTGTTTTTATGGAGGTCTACGTTAGTGAATTGGGAGGCTGAGGTCTTGGTTCTTGGGCTGAATGGATGTGAACTCAAAGAATCCAGTGAGTATTATAGACAGATGTGGAGTAGGTGTGTGAAGGGATCAGACAGAGAGGGATCCTAAATCTGTGATATTAACCATATTCACTAATGTTATACGGAGCCAGGTCCCTGGTTGGACCCAAATTTTATAAAGCATGAAATTTATATATTATTCTTAATGATGATCATTTTAAAAGGGAAATGCAAAATTATTAATACAAATGAGAATGAAGGAGTATATTTTAAATAGATGTTATATATAAGACATTCCACGAACCCCGCAAATATGACATTAAAATCAGTTACCTGACATACCATAATTCTCCAGTTATTCTACATCTTGTATTGTATAGTTTCTCTGGTTAGCTTTTTTTGTCATCTTCATAGAAACTCATCTGAGAAGAGGAAACATAAATTGAATACATGTCTATCAAATTCGTCTGTAGGCAACTCTGTGGGACATTTTCTTAATGATTGACTATCGAAGACCAGCTTTGACATCCGGAGTAAACTGAGGTGTGTGTGGAGTTGGCAGTTGATCAGTTAACAGACTTTTCTCTGAGGGAACAAAGCTTGATTCTCAGGGACCAGTAAAATACTTCCCAGGGCTGCCGGAAAACTCTCTAGGACCAACATATGCCCACAGTTGGTGGATGACACAAGCTTCAACAAGCTCCAACCACTTTACACACACACACACACACACACACACACACACACACACACACTCACACACACACATATTTGATGGATGGAACAAAGCTCCAACAACTTCACACACACACACACACACACACTCACGCACGCATATACGTAATACACACATAACATACACACACACACATACATACATACACATACTTTGTGAATGGAGCAAAGCTCCAACCATCTTATACATATGCATACATACACAAATACATTTGGTAGATGTAACAAAACTCTAACAAATTTGTTTTTCTCTCCCATAGCTTATATATCCCAGCAGAATTTTTGAAGTAGTTAAAAAATCACGATGTGGTTACATTCTGTCTTTCTTTAAGCGAGTGACTACAAAGAACATATATAGAAAAACATGTTCTCCAATACCCTCACACGATCAAATGCTTCATGTGTTATGGACAAACAACAAATTATTTCCAAGAACCCACATACATTCATAAGTGAGCAATTTGTTGTAGATTAACAGAGTGTAAGCAAGCAAGGTAATTTTCTCAGTCAGTTTTTCTTTACTGGCAGGCTGTAATTTGCAGTTACAAAGAAAGGATGAATTGTTTTATTATTTATCTTAAAAAGTGATCTCACAAAGATCTTAAAAGAATCACAAATCTAAACATTTACATTAAAAATAATCAGCCACTTCTACTTTAAATCCTCAGGGTGCATATCTACTCATTAACTTTTTTTTTTTTATTAAATCCTATCAGGAAGCTGAGAACAAAAATGGATACAAGAATTTAATCACCACCCTGATCACCAGCCCACCTATAGCAAGAGAGGCACATCAGCCAATTGCTAATTGGCCCAACATCTTAACCTAACTTTACTAACAATCTACTTCTCTAAAGGATGGTGTTTTAACAGCAATGCTTGAAAAGGATCAATCACTATTATTTTGTGTCAACAATATTGCCCAGTGACGGGCTGAAAGCTCCTGAGACTTTTCATACAAGTAATAGATGATGAGGAATGTGATGACTGAGAGGCCAACAAACAGATAGAAACTCCACAACAGCATGCAGTTCTCAGGACAGGTTGTCCCCTGGGTTCTGTCTCTTCGAGGCACACCCATCATGGTTATGCTAACCATTGGGCCACATCCCATGAGCTCTGAAGCTGTTTTGCTGTTTCCCTTGCATGGCCCTCAACAATTGATGTTGGAGTGCCCAGCCTACTGTGGGCAGATGGGCCTGTGTGGTCTAAGAGTGCAATCTGAACCAGCCATGGAGAGCAATCCAGTAAGCAGCATTTCTCAGCATTACTTCCTGCCCCCATGTTTCTGCTTTGGCTTTGTGCCCTTTCCTCTCTCAGTAATGGACTGTGGTTTCCATGAGTAAGCCAAATAAACTCTTTCCTCAGCACAGAACACTGACTTTATGCCGTGAAAGTTTTGGAGAGAAAGTGACTACTCTTGTATACTTAGAATTGATGACCTCACTCATGGCTTGTTACGTTGGCTTTGACCAGTATGTTATGTTGGCTTTGACCAGTGTTTGTAATCACAGCACTAGAAAGCAAACGTAAGACACTTGCTAATGCTTTCCCAATATATTATAGGGATGACTTTAAAATACATCTATGCAGAGAATGAGTAGAGAGTAAGTCTTTGTGGGACCATAGTTGTTTAAAATTTAATTGGTTAGAAAGATTTCTTTCACCTTTCCACCTTGTTTTTGTCTTGTAAATTTTGTGAAATTTTGGTTAAACTTGGGAAAACGTCTAGCATTAAGGAGCGCTGCGACTTTATATATTACAAATTTTGAAGAGAAAGTGACTAATCTTGAATACTTAGAATTGATGACCTCATTCATGGCTCATTATTGGTGTCTGTGCTCACTGGGTAGCACACTATGAGTTTCATATCATGTCTGTTGAAGTCTGCTCATAAAACATCAGTAAGAATCATACACCGTTTCTAATGTTACCGCTAGACTTACATTCCTGTATGACTTGATTGTTAAAAACTCAAGAGCCTAGTCATAATTTTTAACTTCTTTTTGATAGATTTTTCTGCTTTTCATACCATCTGAAAAGAAATCTGTAGCATTTGTTTCTCAATGTCAAAATACTTTCAACTGGTTGGTTACATGACTGTTCTTGTCACATTTGATCCAGATTTCGTTTTCCCTTTGAAAAAATTTTTTTAGCTTTCAAACAAGTTTTAAAATAGAAAAAGACAATTTCCATATATATTTTATCCAAATACAGTGTCATAACTTTTTGCTGGTTATATTGAAATTTCTTTCCAATTTTCAGCTAAATTGCTATATTCAAACTTTATCTAATAAGGCGTTCTCATTGAGCCAGAAAGGTATAGTGCATTTATATGAAGTAGCTTTCTAACAGGAGAGCACTTTGAGTTTTGACTAGGCATTCTGATAATGGAATCCCTTGCTTACTGTCTTATATGTCTGAGTTCTGAGATTTTTCCTGAGACTTTTGTTTTTAACTTTTAATTTCTACCACCTGTATCCTTCAGTGTTACCATCACCAGAGTGATGTGCGGCTCTGCACTTCTTATGTTTACTGTTGATGGGCTGGAGTGGTGTTCCCAGATTGGTGCTATTCTTGCACACTCAGGCACACATGGAAGTGATATGAGCTACCCAATTATTTCCCATACCCAGAGTCCTATAGGATGTCTGATACTCATAGGTAGCCCAATTTACAACATAGACACATTGCTGGGTGTCTTGTAGGACTTGGGAGGGAGGCCTTGGTAGCAGCTCTTAGATTGGTTGTAAACTTGTTCTGGGTTTGTTTTGCTATATAAGGTATTCAGCTTATTCATTTATTTATTAGATTTTGTAAAATTCCTGCCGTTTTCTGTGGCTTTCTGTCATTGGATGTGATGTGCCTTTGTGCAGTTCTTTTTATGTTTGTCCACTTTGGTGCTCTCTGATTCCTGGATCTCTACTTTGGTGCCTGCCATTAGTTTGGAACACTCTTGGCCAGTACTATTTCCTTTCTCTCTTCCACTCACTTTTTCCCCTTTATATTTTAATTAGGTTTGTAACACTTTTGAAAATTGTCCAATGATTCTTGGATAGTCTATTCTGATTTTTTTATGTTTTTGATTTTTCAATTTAATCTGCAGAAGTTCCCTTTGGCACTTCTTCAGTCTTGTAGATTCTTGATTCCATTGTGTCCCGTGTACCAATGAGACTGTCAGAAGCATTCCTTCAATTCATGGCTTTCTTGTTTTCCTTTGAGTTCTTTCTTAGACTTCACCACTCTGATCACTTGCTCATCAGTTTTGCCATCTTATTTATTTTTCCATTAAAAAGATTTTAGCCTAGTTTTAAAATGAATGAATGAACTGACTAATTTGAGACCGAGTCTCACTTCTTAGACCAGGCTTGCTTCCCACTCACATTCACGTGTCCTTTTCTCCTGAGAACTGGGATTGCAGGTGTGTGCCATGATTGCCTGAAACTTTGCACTGTAGATGAGGATTCTTTACTGAAATCACAGAACATAAATACTTGGAACATATCCAGTGGTGAGAATACTTTGTTAGATGTATCAAACTATCTAGTATTTCATTATTTACTTCATATTCTTCATGAAATTGTTTCACTTTAAGATTTTAAACATCTATTTTTGCCCTCCTTAAAAGGAGTACCAACCGCTGTAACCTCATAGGTTTGAATTGCTAATTGTGTGTCTGTCTTTGATACATATTGATACAAATGTTCTTATGTTCAGCTAAGGCCCATGAGCTCACACACACACACACACACACACACACACACACACACACACACACACACACACACTTTATCCTCTGGTTACTCACTAGATGTTGTGACTATGGCACAGTTGCTTGGGAGCTTCCTGGCTCTGGGAGGCAAACCAACCTTGAATTAATAGCAGCGTAATGTCTACCAATTCATCATGCCATCACACTGTTGAGATAGATGAAACCCCAACACCCCCCCTGTGCTGTGTTGAGATAGATGAAACCCCAACACTCCCCCTGTGCTGCTCCTCAGATTGCTGTGGCACTGTTCTTTGGAGAACTTTTTGTTTGTTTGTTTGGTTTGGTTTTGCGAGACAGGGTTTCTCTGTGTAGCCTTGGCTGTCCTGGATTTCTTTGTAAACCAGGTTGGCCTCAAACTCACAGTGATCCACCTGCCTCTGCCTCGAGAGTGCTGGGATTAAAAGCATGCACCACCAGGTCTTGCTTCTTTGGAGAACTATTAAAGAAATAAATGCCAGGCCAATATCCATACATAGAAATTCCACATAAACCTACTGGGAGTCCTAAGGGGGAACCTGGGTATCTGCAGGTTTATTATAGGACCCCCAGGGACTGAGATAGTCACAGACTATGATAGTCACTCACATGTGTTCTGTTATTTTCAACAGTGATTACTGACATGGTAGAGTTCAGTGTGCACCGCACTACTGTTTTTGCCTTCTTGTCATTCTAAACGAAGTAATAAGGATTTAACTTAAAGATGGATCACAGACACTAAATATGCCATTTGTTGAAGAAGACATAAAAAGGGCTTTACAAGCTGCCTCGGGAGGAGTTAGAGGATGGGTTTAGCTCTACGAAATGTGATCTGTGTGTTAAGAAGCACTTAACAAACATTAACAAGCTGTGAAGTAGATACACTTTGGGCAGCTTTTACAAAGATGTGAAGAAATTAGTAAAATGACTAAATAGTTTCCCTGTATGACAGCAAAACAAAGCAGCCATGGCTTCTGCCTCTGCCGTGTTACTTGGCTGTCTCCATTATCCTAACACCCTTCGTTTTACGTTTGGAGTCAATCATCAAGGCACACAAATCTCCAAGCATTTTGTTTCAGAAAAGAGGTTTAGAAAAGGTTAAGTGGTAAAGGAATATGATTGGATCGAATAAAAAAGCTGCCCTGGTGAAACTCGAGGAAGAAATGGAAGCAGACCTCTAACCATCATATTTCATCTGAGTGCATTAGACGTCTCTGGCCAGAGCCAAACCATGGCCAAGTATTACTGGAAGCTTGGATTTGGACACTGGGCAGATTGGATTTTTCTTCAGTATCCTCTTCCAGTAAATGAGGAAGCTTAATTTTTCTCATGTTCTGTTCTTTTGTTACTCATCTAAAACGTCAGCCTTCCTTTTGTAGTGGTTAAATCTGTGAGTAGAGCTGACATGCTCATTGTTTTCCCCCTCTGCATTTCCCATTGCCAAAGTTGTATATGTGCATTTTGTTTATTTACTTTAAATTTTTTATTTATTATAATTTATTCACTTTACATCCCGCTTGCTATCCTCTCTTCCCACTCCAACCCTCCCTCCCTCTTCTGCCCTATTCTCCTCCCCTAGGCCTTTGCGAGGTGGGATCCTCTTCCCCCATCATCTGACCACAGCTCATCAGCTCTTATCTGGAGAGCCTGCATCCCTTTCCTCTGTGTGCCTGCAAGGCTGCCCTGCCAAGGGGGAGTGACTTTATGTCAGAGGCACAGGGTTCGTGTCAGAGGCAATCCCCGCTCTCCTCCCCCATGCAAACATGGAGAATGAGTGTTCATTGGCTACATCTGAACAGGGGTTAGGCCCTCTGTGTGCATTGTCTTGGTTGGTGCATCAGTTTGTGCAGGGCCCACTGGGTCCAGATCCTCTGGTCTTGATGGTCTCCTTGTGGGACTCCTCACCCCTCCAGTTCCTTCCATCCCCCAGCTCTTCTATGCAACTCTCAGTGCTCTGCCCAGAGTCCAGTTGCAAGTCCCAGTATCTGTCCTGATCCCCTGCTGGGTGGAGTCTCTCAGAGGACATCTATGTTGCGATAATATCCACTTATAAGTGAGTATATACCATGTGTGTCTTTCTGGGTCTGGGTTACCTCACTCAGGATGATCATTTCTAGTTCTATCCATTTGCCTGCAAATTTGAAGATTTCTTTGTTTTTGATAGGTGAATAGTATTCCATTGTATATATGTACCATAGTTTCTTTATCCATTCTTTGGTTAAGGGACATCTAGATTGTTTCTAGATTCTGGCTTTTATGAATAAGGCTACTATGAACATGGTTGAGCATATGTCCTTGTTGTGTGGTGGAGTACAACTAAGGATGTGCAACATTTTTAAAAAGTATTTTTCAGCCATTTGCTATTCCTCTGTTGAGAATTCTGTTTAGGTCAGCACGCCATTTTTTAATTGGCTTATTGGGTTCTCTGGTGTTTACTTTGTTGAGTTCTCTATATATTTTGTATATTAGCCCTTTGTCAGATGTAGGGTTAGTGAAGATCTTTCCCAGTCTGTAGACTGTCATTTTGCTCTGTTTTTGTCCTTTGCCTTACAGAAGCTTTTGAGTTCCATGAGGTCCCATTTATTAATTGTTGATCTTAGAGCCTGAGCTATTGGTGTTCTGTTAAGGAAGTTGTCTCCTGTGCCAGTAAGTTCAAGGCTCTTCCTCACTATTTCTTCTAACAGATTTAGTGCATCTAGTGTCATTTTGAGGCCTTTAATGCACTTGGACTTTAGTTTTATGCAAAATGATAAATATGGATCTATTTGCATTTTTCTACATGTAGATATCTAGTTCAATTCAGTTCCATTGATCAACTAGCCTATTTCTGTGCCAGTACCATGCTGTTTTTATTACTGTTGTTCTATAGTAGAGCTTGAGATCTGGTATGGAGATTCCCCCAGAAGATCTTTTATTGTACAGAATTTTTTTAAATAGTTATTCTGGGTTTTTGTTTTTCCATATGAAGTTGAGATTGATCTTTCTAGGTCTGTAAAGAATTGTGTAGGTATTTTGATAGAGATTGCATTGAATCTTTAGATTGCTTTTCGTAAGATGGCTATTTTTACTATGCTGATCTGCCTGATCCACTAACATGAGAGATATTTCCATCTTCTGATATCTTATTCAATTTCTTTCTTCAGAGACTTGAAGTTTTTTTCATACAAGTTTTTCACTTGCTTGGTTTGAGTTACATCAAGATGCTTTATGGGTTTTGTGGCTATTGTGAAAGTTGTGGTTTCCCTAATTTCTTTCTCAGCCTCTTTGTCTTTTGTATACAGGAGGGCTACTGATTTTTTTGAGTTGATTTTGTATCCAGCCACTTTGCTGAAGGTGTTTATCAGTTGCAGGAGTTCCTTGGTAGAATTTTTGAGTCACTTATGTACACTATCATGTCATTTGAGTTCCTTTCCATTTTGTATTTCCTTAATCCCCTTTAGTTGTCTTATTGTTATAGCTAGGCCTTCAAGTACTATATTAAAGAGATAAGGAGAGAGTATATAACCTTGTTTTTTCCTTGACTTTAGTGCAATTGATTTAAGTTTTTCTCCTGTTAGTTTGATATCGGCTATAGGCTTGCTGTCTATTGTTTACTATGTTTAGGTATGTGTCTTGTATACCTGGTCTCTCTAAGACTTTTAACATGAATGGGTGTTAGATTTTGTCAAATGATTTTTTTGGCATCTAAGGAGATGATTATGTAGTTTTTTTTTCTTTCAGTTTGTTTATATGATGGATTCCCATCGATGATTCCCATATATTGATTTACCCTTGCATGTCTGGGATGAAGCCTACTTGGTCATGGTGAATGATCTTTTTGATGTGTTTTTGGATTAAGTTTGTGAGTATTTTGTTGAATATTCTTTGTTGTTGTTGTTGTTGTTGTTGTTGTTGTTGAGTATTCTTACATCAGTGTTCATAATGGATATTTGTCTGAAAATCACTTTCTTTGTTGAGTCTTTGTGTGGTTTGGGTATCAAGGTGACTGTGGACTCAAAGAATGAATTTGGTAATGTTTCTTCTGTTTCTATTTTGTGGAATAGTTAGAAAAGAATTAGTATTAGTTCTTCTTTGAAGGTCTGGTAGAATTTTGCTCTGAATCCATGTGGTCCTGGGCTTTTTTTGGTTGGGAGACTTTTGGTGACTGCTTCTATTTCCTTAGGAGGTATGAAGTGTCCTTTCCCATCTGTTTTGACTAGTTTTGGTTGAAAGTCTGTTTTATTAGATACTAGAATGGCTATTTCATCTTGCTTCTTGTGTCTGTTTGCTTTGAATACCTTTTTCCAGCCATTTCCTCTCAGCTGATGTCTATCTTTATTGCTGTAGTGTGTTTCTTGTATGCAGCAGAAGGATGAGTCCTGTTTTCGCATCCATTCTGTTGGCCTGTGTCTTTATATTTGGGATTTTAGGCCATTGATGTTGAGAGGTATTAATGATCAGTGGTTGTTAGTTCCTGTTTATTTTTGTTGTTGTTGTTGGTAGTGATTGTGTGTGTGTGTGTGTTTGTGTGTGTGTGTGTGTGGTTATGTGTTTTGTTTCCTTTCATTTGGTTTTGGGGATATGTGTTATTTATTTACTTTGTTTTCCTGGGTAAAGTTAGCCTTCATGGGTTGAAGTTTTTCCTGTAGTATCTTCAGGGTTTTTGGCTAGGTACTCTTAAACTTGGTTTTGCTATAGAATATCTTGTTCTCTCCATCTATAGTGATTGAAAGTTTTGCTAGGTATATTAGTCTGGGTGGGCATCTGTGGTTTCTTAGTGTTTGCATGACGTCTACCCAGACTCTTCTGGTTTCATAGTCTTTGTTGAGACTATGAGGTATAATTTTGATAGGTTTGCCTTTATATGTGACATGGCCTTTTTCTCTTGCAAATTTTAATATTATTTCATTGTTCTGTATGTTTAGTGTTTTGATTATTATGTGGCAGGAGGATTTTCTTTTCTGGTCCGATTTCTTTGAAGTTCTTCAGGCTTCTTGTATATTTACGAGCATTTCTTTGTTTAGGCTAGGGAAGTTTTCTTCTACAATTTTGTTGAAAATATCTTCTGGGCCTTGGAGCTGGGAGTCATCTTTTTCTATATTCCTGTTATTGTTAGGTTTGGTCTTTTCATAGTGTCCCAAATTTCTTGGATATTCTGTATCAGGAGCCTTTTAGTCTTTGACTGTTGTATTGATTTCTTCAATCGTGTCTTCTACCCCTGAGATTGTTTCTTCCATCACTTTTATCCTGTTGGTGATACTTCTGTCTGTAGTTACTGTCCTCTTCCCCAGGTATTCCATTTCCAGGATTGTCTCAGATTGTGTTTTCTTCATTGCTTCTATCTCCATATTTAGGTCTTGAATCCTTTTATTCATTTCCTTCTCTTGTTTGAATGTAGTTTTCTATCTTTCACTAAATTTTTAAGCAGTTTGTTGAATTCTTTCGTCTCTTTCTTTGTGTATTCCTGTTCTAATGTGAGGGATTTGTTTTCCTCCTTTAAGGTGTCTATCATTTTCATAACCTCAGATTTGAAATCTTTCTCTTCTGTGTTAGATGCAGTAGTATCTCCAGTGCTTGCTATGGTCCGACTGCTAGTTTCTGGTGATGTCAAATGGCCCTGAGAATTATTGCTTGCATTCTTACCCTGACCTTTTCCCATTATGATGTCTCTGGTGTTAGCAGGATTGGTGGTCTCTGATGGTCTGAGAGTTTGGGGGTGGATGTAGATAATGGGGTTTCAGTCCCACACCCAACTCACCTCTGGGTTCACCGTCTCTGCTTGCTAGCTGTTTCTGACCTAGGTGGGCCAGGTAGCTGTGGAGCAGGTGGAATGATATCAGAGCAGAAAGTTGCTCCGGTGGCCCTGCAGGCCTCCGTAGGGTGGAGGACAGTGCACACTTGTGTTTTGTAGTCTCCAGTTCAGTCTGCAGTGAGTATGAAGCGGCTAGACCTGGAGACTGTGAACATGCCTTCAGGGACCCAGGGACTTTTCTGTGGATTAGCTGGGTGGATGGAGCGCTGATCCACCTGTGCTCCACACAGTGTGGACCCCTCTCACCTGGGAATCAACAGCACTGGTGTTCTGTAGTTCTTAGTTTGGTCCTTAGGTCACTGTTGCAGTCACTGCTGTCCTGCTGATCAGACACGGCGTGTGGTTGGTGCTGTCATCTTGGATCCTCTCCTTCCATGTGCATGTAAAAGCAATTAAATAGTTGTATACTTTCCTCTTGCAGAGAGTCAAGTGCAATCAGATTTTAAAGATTTTTTTGTTTCTTATTTGTGTGTGTGTTCATGCATATATGCACATGTATACGAGGGTTTGGCTGTACATACATGTGAAGATATGTAGGCAAGAGGTCAATCTCAGTGGCTTCCTGATTGCTTTTCACTGTTCTAGCGTCCCTAGGTCTGTCACTGACCCTGGATGTTCACTGACTTGCTTAGGCAGGCTGGCAGCGGGTGGGGAGTGGGGTGGGGTGGTGGTGGTTTTCTCTGACTGTTCTCATGTTTCTGCATTGCCAGTGCTATGCCTGGCTTTTTTTTTTTTAATGGGTACTAGAGATCCTCATGCTTGTGGAAAACACTTTGTGGACCCAGACTGCCTGAGACACCATCTCCTCTTTTCACTTTTCTAAAACTTTCCCCTCATATATAATAAATGGGGAAGGAATAACCCAGAACGTCTTCATTATTCTTTCCCCTAAAATTGTATTCCTTAAAGCATGTTCTCTAGGCTCTGTCAGCGCACTTTGCTGGGAAAATTCTTTTACAATATGAGGAGTTTTGGGAGTGGAAAGGTGACTCAGTGGTCCAGCACTGCTCTTGCCAAGAACCCCAGGACAGCAGGAACAAGAGGCACCACTGGCTCCTAGAACAGTGACGTATAACTTGAAAATAAAATCTGGATCTAAGAAGTGCTTGCTATGGGTTTATAGCTTCTGAGTGTTTCTGTTGGGAGATTTAAAGACTGTGAGCTAATTATAATTAAGTACATTGTGGCTTTCAAAGGTATAATATGCATTTTCTTATGAGAATCCACATTTCCTAAAACAAGTGACATAATTAATCACCCATTTCTAGTTATAAACTTTTTAATGATATTTGAAATGATTTAATGATATTTGAAAGTGAAATAACACACTATGTTCTGGATTTATTTTAAAATTCTCATCAATTTGCTGCATATGCAGCCTTATTTTCAATAAGGCTAGTGATTTTTCCTATTGAATTCATTTTTGAAATGTGTAAAATGTATGCCTGTACGTTCAATACTATATAACATAGGTAGAGTATAAACTTAGAAAATTTTTTTTTGTATATTTTCCATCCACCTAGCTTTGACCTCCACACTTGCAAGTAATTGTTTTGTTTTAATTTCTAGCCTGTCTTTTAGTTGTTTGTTTTGTTCTTTTGAAAATGTATACATATACATCTAAATGTGTATATTCTTATTTCTCTTCTTTTTTGTAAACACCCCCCCCACATATAATCTACATGTATATCTAGGCTCTCAATGCACATTCTTGGAAACTATTACTTTTTTCCTTAACTACCAAAGAGTGAGATCGTCCTAATGGGCTAATAGATTTTTTTCCTTAGCTCTGTTGTTTTCTTAGTTCTCTCAACTGGACTTTAATAAATATACATGTTATAAGGTCAATAGTTAAAACCTGTGATTAGCCGCATCCAGACTAGGCAGGCAGTGTTGTTGGATGGCCAAGAAGGAACTGATTTTGCCTTCTTTTCTTCTTCTGAAAATATGGAGATACAGCACCTAGAGGCTATTTTATATCTTGTTTAATTTTGTTTAAGATGCCATGATGTATTTAAAACAAAAACAAAAACATTAAAATATTGATGAATCAAAAACACTCAGGAGGTTGGACAGAAGATTTGCCTGAAATTCAGGGCCAACCTGTACTGCTTAATGAGTTTCTACCCTG
This sequence comes from Acomys minous, assembly GCF_964271855.1. Lineage (NCBI taxonomy): Eukaryota > Metazoa > Chordata > Mammalia > Rodentia > Muridae > Acomys > Acomys minous. The sequence goes on along the minus strand of NC_140487.1, from coordinate 26,815,631 downwards.
GCTATTCCGAAACAAAACACACCAACTGCTTGGGTGTGGGTCTCCGCAAATGATTCCATCAGATTCTGCTGGGTGGAGCCACTCAGAGGACAGCTATGCTAGGCTCTGGTCTGCATGCATTACACAGTATCTCTAATAGTGTCAGGGGTTGGCTGTCTCCCATGGTATATGTTTCAGGTTGGGCCAGGCATGGTTTGGACATTTTCTCAATCTTCACTTTATTTTTGTCCCTGCATATCTTGTAGGCAGGGTAAGTTTTGGGTTGACATTCTTGTGGGTGGGTTGATGTTCCTCTCGTTCCTATAGTTAGAGGGAGGCCTTTTCAGTTTCCATGACTCCTGCTGTGGAGTACAGAGAGTCTTATAGAAGAGTCAGGGGAAGGATAGAAAGACTCAGAGGTGACAGGAGCTCCATGACTAGACCAACAGAGCCGAGTAACCGGGGCCCAGGGCATCTGTGGAGACTGAAGCTCCAACCAAGGACCATGGGCTGGAAGTAGGTCCCCTACGCAGATGTAACCGATGGGCAGCTTGGTCCTCATATGGGTCTCCTACTAAAAGGAATAAGGGCTGACTCTGACATGGACTCTGTTGCCTGCTTTTCAATCATTTTTGCTTGGCTGAGCTACCTTGGCAGGCCACAGGGGAAGAGAATGTGTTCAGTCCTGATGCAACTTGATGTGCTGCGGTGAGTGAGTAGGGGCGGCTCTCCTTCTCTGAGGAGTAGGAGAAGGGATAGAGGAACAGTTAGGGAGGGTGGGACTGGGAGGAGAGGAAGGAGGGGGCTATGACCAGGATGTAAAGTTAATAATAAATAAAAGGAAAAAAACCCCAAGAAACAAAACAAAACAAAACAAAATAAAAAACACACCAACTGTCTTAAACAATTAAACCATGTTGTTGAGAACCACTACAAAGAAATGTCATTTATTATTTAAGTTCGTCCTAGACAATGTTTTTAAGTAAATTATATCAAGTAATCAAGGCCCCCAGACACCCTTCTACCAATTAATACACCCACACTGACAATATGTATACAAACAGAGAGAAACAAATTGTACTGAAGAGGTAGTTGAGATTTGGGAAGAACCGTAAAGCGTCAAGTTTTCCCTTTATTTACAGTATTCACTGATATGGCATATTGTAAAGAGAGAAAGCAGTTTGTTTCAAAGGATGATTTCCCATTTAAACTCATTCTCTAAGGCCCCAGACAGTATGCTCACTTCCTCTTTCCATGCTGAGGCACACACACTTGGAACATGAAAACCCCTAGAAGTTAAATATACTTTCAATGATTTCTTAGGAGTGAATATTGGTTCCTTAGCAATATGTTCTTCATTTTTTTATATAGCAGCCTATAGAAAGTACATTGCATACTTAATTTTTTACATAATTAATTTTAAAGAAATGATTGTATAATATTATCCAAGTCTTTGAAGAAAAGTTCTGTGGAGCACATTCCCTTTGATGGTAATTTATTAGCTTTGTGTGGCTGTGTAAAACAGTTTGAGTATATTTATAATGTCAAAGTATCTATCTCATGATATATCTAGTAACTCTCTTTTCTGGAAATATATGTAAATCACTATGCAAAATTGGATTAGTGTCAAAAGTTCCATTAAAAAAATCCTGTGAAGGAAACTCAACATTGGCATATGAAGAGGAATCATTAGCTCTTAACATTTAAGTGATGATTATAAAATCTCATACTTAAAAATATATTTTGTTCTTGAAACAAGGAAAATTAAATCACAAACTACAAGAGACTGGTTTGGTGGTCTGTCATCTTCCACAGTACAAATGAAGGTAGTTCTAAACTTCTGAACTGTTTATAATGACTTTAACAAAAAAGATTGTGAATACCATATTCTCAATGTATATTACATTTTTCTCTGAGGAATGCTAATGCAATATAGTGGTACTGATCTTCTCATGAGTATTGGCATTGTGTTAGTGCAAAGGCACTGGGCATTAGTGACAGTGAGGGACAAATATATGCCCTCTAACTTCCCAATGTGAACGAAGCTGGTGTTGAGAATTGATTGCTTTTCCACCCTTTGGCTGAGATCACACAGGAAATGTAAAGCTTATTCATACATTACCTCTTGGAACTTTACTCAGGGTGGAACCATTTTCCATCATTTGGACTGGCACCTGAAGGCCTGACAGAGTGGGATTTTAATGCCTCAGTTCAGTGTGCTGAGAGGGGAGCTCCAGTCCCACACCCCCACATGATAGCATTACTCAGGATGCCCTACTTTCTTTCTGCAGTGCCCATCTGTGTTTGGAGGAGCATGCTTGTCTGCCAACTGAATAGATGTGTGACTTGTTTGTCTGGGTTCTTACTGGAAAGGTAGGGGTGACACCAGGGCCTTGATTTGCTTCTTCTAGGGTGTAGTGACCTTGGTTGCTTTCCCTTCTTCTCCAATCTAAACATGATCCACCGATTTTTCCTCTTTTTAAAATTTATTATCATTTATTCATATTATATTCCGATTGTTATCCCCTCCCTTGTACATGATTCACCTTTAACCCTTCCATTGTCACTGGACAGAACAGACCCAGGCAGTCAGAAGTTGCTTGGAACATATATTTAAATATATTTAATATATATTTAGTATATTTAATATATAAAAGTATTTATTAAGATATATTTAAATTTCCTGAATTTGTATAGTCTATGATTCAAAAAGTAATAAGGATTGAATCAGGCAGCACCCAGCAGGGAACAAGTAACATTCAAAATAATATTGTTCTGGGACAGTGTATTTATAATGACACCATTTATAAAAGCATGGGAACAAAGAAACCCCATGGTATAATGCAATAACCTGGCTCTTAGTATAGCCTACTTAGAGATGAGAAAGTAGTTAAACATTGGAACTTAGGGGACATGCTCTACCATAGATCTAGAAGCCCTGGGGAAAGGCAGCAGCCTTTTTCAGAGATACAGCCTACTCTAAACTCTTTGACTGAGAGAACAATACACTTTGTTTTTAGCCATCTTTCTTTCTCTGATTTTCTGTTCTGTTTTCCCTTGTCCAATGTTTCAGTATTTCCTGTTGCTATAACAAAATACCTAAGAGATTCATTTGGCCTACAGGTCTCTCCCTTTCCCTCCCTCCCTCTCCCTCTCCCTCTCCCTGTCCCTCTCCCTCTCTCTCCATTTTAAAAGAGAATGGGGCCATGGTATTCATTAAATCTCCATAGGGTCTTTGAGTTATTGGAGACTTGGGAAATTTGGATTGAAAAAAAAAAGAATTAATTTTTTTCCTCTATTGCACATTTATAACATAACCTTTGCTTTCCTAGGTTTAAGGAGACTTGGATTCAATGAGTGACGTTAGACATTTCACGACACTGAAATTCTAATGTTCTCAATAATTTCAAGTAAAAGTCTCTAGTATAGTGAGTTAATATGTGCTAAGTGAGTGTTGAAATGTGAAACAGTGTAATCTTTGTCACCAAATTACATTATGACCGATTATGATAATTTATGTTTAATGAACATATTTAGATTGGATTTAACCAAGTTAAGAAAAACCCTAGCCCTCTGGAACAATGGGGGGTTATAATCCCTGAGCCATCCCTCAAGCTCTTTCAAAAAAATATTGTATTTATTTATTTGTTTATTTAGCTGTGTGTGTGTGTGTGTGTGTGTGTGTGTGTGTGTGTGTGTGTACGCGCACATGCCATGGGTGACTAGAAGAGGGTTGTGGGATTTCATGAAGCTAGAGTTACAGGTAGTTGTGAACCACGCAATGTGAGTTCTGGGAACCAAACTCTTAGGTCCTCTGGAAGAGTAGCAAGCACTTTTAACCACTAAGCTATCTTTCCTGCCCCTTCTTTTTTATTTTTTGTTTTTTTATCCTAGTCTGTTATTCTATCCTAGTCTGTTATTCTATCTATCTACTTATCTATCTATCTATCTATCTATCTATCTTCTGTTATTTCAGGGTATCTTTGTGTGGCCTTTGCTGTCTCCCAATTGTGACATTTCTGTTTCAGCCTCTATATGGGCATTACGGGGATAAGGCATTATGTCTTCATATTCATTCTTTTGTCATTTATTTTTCTTTCATATTAACAAAGACTGTATCAAGTAATGTAGGAAAGAAAACTTTTCTTTCCCCATGTAAGAATAACCAAAGTTCAAGAGTGTGTTAGTTGGTCCAGATGACTGGGCAAATTGGTTTGGCCAGTTTCTTATTCCTTCATAAGATGTAGCTGTTTCTCATATGAAGATTGGACATTTTTACCAGAATATAGAATACAGCGGTGTAGTTGGTGGGCTGGACTAAGTAACAGAAGCCTAGTACTGTGCTTTACTGCAGGATAGTGTCAGAAATACTGCTTTCTAATTCCTAGCTAGAATTGCTCTTTCAAGGTCTGTAAAGAATGTGTTGGAATTTTGATAGGAATTGCATTGACCCTGTAGATTGCTTTAGGTAAGATGACCATTTTTACTATTAATTCTACCAATCAATCCATGAGCATGGAAGATATCTGATATCTTAATTCAATTTCTTTCTTCAGAGATGTGAAGTTCTTGTCATACAGGTCTTTCACTTACTTGGTTAGAAGATACTTTATATTATTTGTGGCTATTGTGGAGGGTGTTCTTTGTAGAATTTCTTTCTTATCCCCTTTGTCATTTATATACAGGAGGGCTGCTGATTTTTTGAGTTGATTTTATATCTAGCTACTTTGCTGAAGGTGTTTGTCAGCTGTAGGAGTTCTTTCATAGAATTTTAGGGGTCACTTATATATCATATCATCTGCAAATAGTGATACTTTGACTTCTTCCTTTCCAGTTTGTATCCCCTTGAACTCCTTTATTTGTCTTATTGCTCTAGCTAGGACTTCAAGTACTATATTGAATAGATATGGAGAGAGTAGGCAGTCTTGCCTTGTCCTTGACTTTAGTGGAATTGTTTTAAATTTCTCCCCACTTAGTTTGATATTTAGCTATCAGCTTTCTGTATATTGCCTTTACTATGTTTAGGTATGTGCCTTATATCGTTGATTTCTCTAGGACTTTTATCATGAAGGGGTATTGGATTTTTGTCAAAGGCTTTTTTAGCATCTAATGAGATGATCATGTGATTTTTTTGTTTACATTTGTTTATATGGTGGATTATATTGATTGATTTTCATATATTGAACCATTCCTTCATTTCTGGGATGAAGCCTACTTCATCATACTGGATGATCTTTTTGATGTGTTCTTGGATTCAGTTTGTGAGTATTTTTGCATCTATGATCATAAGGGAAATTGGTCTGTTATTCCTTTCTATGTTGAGTCTTTGTTGGTTTATGTGGCCTCATGAAATGAATTTGGCCATGTTCCTTCTGTTACTATTTTGTGGAATAGTTTGAGGAGAACTGGTATTAGCTCTTCTTTGACAATCTGGTAGAATTTTTTTTCTTGTAAAGGAAAACATTTATTTGGGGCTGCCTTAGAGTTTCAGAAGTTTAATCCATTGTCATCATAGCAGAAAGCATGGCAGCATACAGGAGGAGCTGAGAGTTCTATATCTTGATCCTCAGGCAGCAGGAGACTGTGTGCTCACACTGGGCTTTACTTGAGCATATATAAGACCTCAAAGCCTGCCCACATAGTTGTGCACTTTCTCCAACAAGCCCATATCTACTCCAACAAAGCTTCACCTCTAATAATGTAACTCCCTATAGGTCAAGCATTCAGACACACGAGTATATGGGGGCCATACCTATTTAAGCTTCCATAAAAGGTAAAAGAAAAAAATGAGGGTACAATTTAAATGTCAGGTGTAATCTATAGGACAAGTAGTGAGGACCTAGACAGATGTTCAATCTCTCTCTCTCTCTCTCTCTCTCTCTCTCTCTCTCTCTCTCTCTCTCTAAAATGTCATCAGATGACATCTGAATTTTTTTGTTTCTTTGTGTGTGTGTGTGTCTGGGTACAAAATTAACTTTAAAAAGTCAGTAGCCTTCCTGTATATAAATGACAGTCATGCTGAGAAAGAAATTAGGGAAACTATACCCTTCACGATAGCCACAAGCAATATAAAGTATCTAGGAGTAACTCTAACCAAGCAAGTGAAAGACTTGCTTGAAAAAAAAACTTCAAATCTCTGAAGGAGATTGAAGATGACATCTGAAGATAGAAAGATCTCCCTTGTTTGTGGACTGGGAGAATTAAATAGTAAAAATGGCATCTTACCAAAAGCAATTTACAGATTCAATGCAATCCCTATCAAAATACCTACACAAAATTTTAAAGACATTGAAAGATTAATCCTCAACTTCATATGGAAAAACAAAATCCCAGAAGAGCTAAAACAATCCTATACAATAAAAGATCCTCTGGAGGAATCTCCATATCTGATCTCAAGCTGTACTGTAGAGCAACAGTAATTAAAACAGCATGGTACTGGCATAGCAGTAGGCTGGTTGACCAATGGAATCGAATTGAAGACCCAGAAATAAACCCACACACATATGAACACTTGATTTTTGACAGAGAAGCCAAAACTATTCAATGGAAAAAAGATAGCATCTTCAACAAATGGTGTAGTCTAACTGGATGTCTACATGTAGAAAAATGCAAGTAGATCCATATTTATCAACACATACTAAATTAAAGTCCAAGTGGATTAAAGACCTCAACATAAAAGCAGAGACACTAAATCCGTTAGAAGAAAAAGTAGGGAAAGCCTGGGATTCATTGGCAGAGGAGACAACTTCCTGAACAGAACACCAACAGCCCAGGCTCTAAGGTCAACAATAAATGAGACCGTATGAGGCTGAGAATCTTCTGTAAGGTAGAAGACACTGTCAACAGAACAAAGCAACAGGCTACAGATTGGGGAAAGGTGTTCACCAACTCTACATCTGACAAAGGTCTAATATCTAAAATATATAAATATCTCAAGAAATTAAACACCACCAAACCAAATAACCCAATCAAGAAATGGGGCTCAGAACTAAACAGACAGTTCTCAACAGAGGAATATCGAATGGCTGAGAAATACTTTAAGAAATGCTCAAAGTCCTTAGTCATCAGAGAAATGCAAATCAAAACAACTCTGAGATTCCATCTTACACCTATCAGAATGACTAAGATCAAAAACTGAAGTGACAACACATGCAGGCAAGGATGTGGAGAAAGGAGAACACTCCTTCATTGCTGGTGGGAGTACAAACTAGTACAACTACTTTGGAAATCAATCTTGCACTTTCTCAGAAAACTGGAAATAGGGCTACCTAAGACCTAGCTGTTCCTCTCCTTGGAATATACCCAAAAAATGTTCCACCACACAACAAGGACATATGCTCAACCATGTTCACAGCAGCCTTATATGTAATAGCCAGGACCTGGAAACAACCTAGATGTCCCTCAGTTGAAGAATGGTTAAAGAAACTGTGGTACATTTACACTATGGAATACTACTCAGCTATTAAAAAGAAGGAAATCCTGAAATTTGCAGGAAAATGGATAGAACTAGAAAAGATCATCCTGAGTGAGTTAACCCAGATCCAGAAAGATACACATGGTATATGCTCACTTATAATTGGACACTAGCCCAACAGAGATGTCCTCTGAAAGTCTTCACTTAGGAGGGGATTGGGATAGATACTGGGACTTCCTATTGGGACTACAGGTGAGAGAGGTAAGGGAGAATGGGAAAATAGAAGGATCCAGAGGGTCCTAGATCCTACAAGAAGACCATCAAGGCTGTCGGATCTGGACCTGGGGGGTTCTGCTCAAACTACTGTACCAACCAAGGACAGTGCATGCAGTAAACCCAGAACCCCTATCCAGATCTAGCAAATGGACAGCACATTCTCCACAGTTGTGTGGAGAGCAGGGACTGATGCTGACATGAACTCTGGTGCCCCCTATTTTACCACTTCCCCTTGGTGGGGAGACCTGGTGGCCCTCAAAGGAAGAGTAAGCAGGCTACCAGGATGAGACCTCATAGGTTGTGATTATATAATGAGAAAGGAGGTCCCCTTCTGTCACAGACCTCGGGGAGGGGAATAGGAGGAAAGAAGGAGGGAGGGTGGGAATGGGAAGTTGATGGCAAAATTAAATAGGACTACAAATGAGAAAGAAGTAGCATGTTAACACTTTCTATTTGGGAATAATTCCTGCATGGGAATTTTCGCTTACAATGGGCTTAACCTACTTTCCTTTTTTTCCAAAATAATCTTCCTTTTTTTTCCTTTACAAGTTGCTTGAAAGCTTCACTAAGGAATGAAAATAAGCAGGAGTTACAACTGTTGCAAAGCTTATCTTCCCTCCTGAAGTACTAGAGAGTGCACTGACTTTATTCTCCTACTTTTTTAAAAAAGAAAGTTGCCATTCTTCTGTGCAGCATTCTGATGAGGCTAAAGACAGATATGCAAAGGAATAAAGTTGGAAAATAGTTTCCACAGTCCTGCTTTTAACACAGCATTTCATTTTCTCACTGCAGCCCTTAAAATGTGTTATGCTGTGTGATGCTTTACTGATACACGAATAGTATATAGCCAGCTGTGTGAATCAGCAGCGCTCGCCACACGGGAGCAAGTTTCCTCGCCTTCCTCCCTGTTACTCTGACACTTTACTCAAATAGTGTCTGTCTGTGTTGTCGTCTTTGGTATGAAACCTCTGGGTAAATTGAGCTCGTCCTTGTTTATTTTAAGAAATCTTTGTCTTTCCCTCCTACCTAACAATGAGAACTTAATGGGGGTAGAATAAGATGAACTGTTCTGATTTAGTCACACATCTTCTGAAGGATTATTTGACAGCAATGTGATAATGAAAACATAAAAAGAAGAAAACAGCCTTCTATCTTATCTTGTTCTTGGGAGCAAACATATGCTTTTGTCTTTCATATCTTTCACGTCTTCCTTTCCCTCTCCTGATTGGAGCACACATGTTTAAGCCACTGTGATCATTACTTAGACTCTATATTCTCCTCTTCCTATTTAATTAGGACATCTCTATATATTCTATGTTTAATTATGGCTTCATAAAATCCTATTTCCCCACATTCTGTAATTTATGATGAAATTCATGTTTTACAAGCCGGGCAGTGGCGGCACAAGCCTTTAATGCCAGCACTTGGGATGCAGAGGCAGGCAAGCCTGGTCTACGGAGCGAGTTCCAGGACAGCTGGGGCTACACAGAGAAACCTTGTTTTGAACTCCCCCTCCCCTGCAGAAAAGCAATTCACATTTTACTAGATGTTTGTATTATCTTTTTAACCTTGGACTTTATAAATGATGCTATTCTGATGCTTCTCAGGGATAAATTCTTCAGGAAAGAAAATTTCAATAATTGAGTTATGGGATCAAAGGGTGCAAGTGCTTTAAATTAGTTTAATGGTGATCTTGAAATAATTTTGAAATTTGAAACTACTATGCATTATAATGATTGAAACTCACAGGTATTTAATGCCATTCTTCATGGGGGCAGCCTACATGTTTTTACCAAATTACCTCTTTTTAGACTATGTCCTTGAGAGATGCAAATCTAAAGCCTAGATTCACATGTGAGTGAAAGGAAAAGACGAGGGACAAGTATTGATTGTTGACCCATCTACCTAGGTTCTGTTGGAGGTCTTCTGTCTTTTTATCTTTTTTATTGCTGTTTTTTATCTGTCAGCCTTTGACCCCAGTGATGATCAATGAAGAGTGATGGCTTGAAATTTGACCACTAGAAGATGCTTGGATGGCTAGAGCTTTTTGTATCCTGGGATTCCTTTTACAAAAATAGATCCCTTTAGTTCTGTGTGATATTGCAATTACATATACTGCCTCTGTAAGACTGTCAGTGGGAAATATATTAATATTCAGAGAAGTAAGTGGTGGAGAAGGTAGAAAACAAAAGAAAGTGGGCTAATGCTGAACTTACATCTCAAGAGCATTGTTTTTTGCATCCCATGGGCAGTGTGACTAGCTGGCATGGAATGTTGAGGAATCATGAACTGCATGATTGCAGGGCCTGAGGAAGCAGAGGGCATTTTATATTTATTTCTATATCGTAAAGAGTTAGTTCTGAGCAAGTGTGACTTTGAGCATTTGTTGCATCCTCAGCAGAGATATAGTACTTCCATTCTGTGGGACATACAGGCTATGATGGGACACATCCTATAAGTCACTGGCTTGTTTTTAACTTAATTTAAAATTGCAGGGGTTGGGAATAGTCATTAACAGATCACTTGTCCAATATGTATGAGGTATTTATCTTCAGCACCCCCAAAATTTATTCTTAAAAAAAATGTAGCATTGTGCAACATTCAGGATATGTTGGCTGATGGTTGTGAGGCACGTTCATTGTCCTGTGATTCACAACATCATTGGATGAAAACTTAGATGTGAGTTTCAGTTTATAAACAAACTCCAAAAATGTAAAACAGATAGAGGCATCTTTGTTATTTGTATAGCAATTCTGCAATACATTTCTTTATCCTACTGGAGAATTCTGTAGCTTTCTATCACTATGATTCTGCAAACTATGGCAACCATAACCATCTAGCTTGTGAGACTAAACTTCATGTTGGAAAAAAAATCATGTAGAGCAGCTATGATCAGAAATCAGTTTTGTGTACATGTCTTTTCAAGTACTGTGGAGTTCAAGGACTGGAATTATTATAAATAGGGCTGGTGAGGTGGCTCAGCAGTTGAGAGCACTGCTCTTCTTCCAGGAGCCTGGGTTTGGTTCCCAGCATCCACATGATGACTTGCAACTGTCTGTAACTCCATTTGTAGGGTATCTGACCTGCTCCCTTGGCCTCATCAAGCAATAAGCACAAACATGACTCATAGACATACATGTAGGCTGACACCCATTCAAATAAAAGAATCTTTAAAACATATAGTGAAAGTATTCTGTATCTTTTAAAAAATTATATTTTTTCTTTTAAAGCAATTTGTGGTGGTCACTGTTACATAAATTTTTTGCTTATCTTCAAAAGCAGATGTGCAAGAGGCACTCTCTGTTTTCTCACTACTTAGCTGTGCTGCTCTGCCAAGCCTACCTGCACTTATGTCCTCAGTGGTGTACCAATCTTTATGTTGATGATGCTATGTTCATTATTCTTCATCTTCTCTGTATGTTCTTGAAAATATCAATTCTCTTGTCCTTGAATCTCCTTCCATTGCACCCATTTCTTTCTTGTCTAAGTGTGAGCATATCCAACCCAAACTAGTATTCTTTTATTCTTTCATTTACATTCATAATCCAACTTTGTAGGTGTCTTCCAAACCTGACCTCTTTTGTATACCTCTCAGTGTCTGGGTTTTAAGCTATCACTTTAAGAACAGCATATCGATTGTTAAATTCATTGTCCACCCTCATGCCACAATTTGTCTCAGTTTTTATGTATCTTCAGGATGGTCTGAAACTGGTCTGAAGAGTAGATGTGCAGTCATCCAAGCATAAGCAACACTGTTGCAGGAAACTTGTGTTGCAGAAGGTCTATAAAGAGAGAGTAGAGCTTTTGATAGGGTAAATTCTCTGTTTAACAAACTACAGAAAATGTAATCCTTCAGGTAACAAGTTGATCATCACAGTTTCTGTGGCCCTTGGATTAACTGGATCTTCTGTTCAGGGCAGGCAAAGGTAATCCGTGGGAGCTGAGTACAGCTGAGATTCAGGGTTCTTTTCCAGAGGGAAGACCCAGTACCCAAGTTGTTGGGGAAATTCGGCATCTGTCATGGTGTTATGACTGAGGTCCTAGCTTTCTTTCTAGCTGGTGATTAGGTCCTCTCTAAGAAACTGGAGGTCCCTCTCAGGTCTTGCCCCGTGATTGTTTTCAGAAGCAGCTTACAATATAATGATTACCTCTGCCACCCACACCCCAATTAACACATTTTTGTTGCTTCTAGCCAGATTCAGAGTTTCGTTGAGTAAGTCAGGGACCACTCAAGAGAGTATCATCCTGTGCATTAATGTCAAGTGATAGGGGCTCAGTTAAACCTATAAAATGCACTCTTCTCTTTGATGTAACTTAGTCACGGGAATGGATCCAATTCCAATGGAGGCCTTTCCCACATGGAGGGGTGGGGTTTCAGTAGAATATGGATACAAGAGAGTGCTAGAGGATTGATCTGAGGCCCTTATGTGGTAGACATTGCTCTGCCCAAAACTGTAGCTCCTGAAATTCTGAAGCATTTTTTATTGGAAGGTGTAGGGCCCTTTTTTAATCCTTTCCTTCCTTCCTTCCTTCCTTCCTTCCTTCCTTTCTCTCTCTCTCTCTCTCTCTCTCTCTCTCTCTCTCTCTCTCTCTTTCTCTCTCTCTCTCTCTCTCTCTCTCTTTCTCTCTCTCTCTCTCTTTCTCTTTCTTTCTTCTTTTTGCTTAATTTTTTGCTATATAATTCCATACAGTTTTACATGCTTTTGTCCCCAGTCCAGATAGGGTGGAATGTAGAGTGACTGTTGTCATTCTTTGTATCAGATAAGGGTAATTGCTTGTGGTTGGTTAAATTATGGCTTCCATCCATTTCATCTCTAACCTTTAGAGGGAGATTATTCCTCTTCTAAGATGTGTATGGACCAAACCACATTTTGAAATGCTATTTTACACAGGAGCAAATCTATTAAAAGAAAGGAAAATATAGCTGTTTGTTTCAATACACAGACTTCTATTCTGGATTCCAAAAAATGTGTTCATAAATAGCATCTGTTTCTATGTAAATATAGAATTGTTGTTAATTATTTTCTCATGTTGCTGAAATTGATGATAGAATACTTCTCTGAGTCATGCCTATTTTGTATTCTTTGCTTAAGCTATTTTTCCAATCTAAGGAGAGGGTATCTTTTCAGGGGACGGCTTTCCTACTGTTTCTTGTTGATTTTTCCAAAGATCTGTGGTTATTGCCAGTTCTTGGCAACTTTCTGCTATTCTCTAAGCAAAACTCAATGTTACTTCTATCTCACAGGGAAGGGAATTCTACATGATTTCCCAAGTACCATGTAAAAATTACATAATTTAAGCAAGGCTTGGTGGCACACGCCTACAATCTCAGTGCTCAGGAGATTGAGGCAAGAGGATAAGGAGTTGTAGGCCCACTTGAATTACACAGAAAGACCTTGTCTCAAGCACACAAACAAAATTACATTAAAAAAAATATATGGTGTGTTAGCTACAATGTATAATAGTAATAAAAGAAGAAGCGAACCTTGACTTGCTTGCTTTATTTATTTATTTGGTTGATTGATTGATCTATCTGGCATCTAGCTCATATGAACTAAATACTAGCATTTGACTTAATGTTTCTGAAATTAGGAGCTACTTAACCATCAAGTCTACTTATCGAACAATCTTCTGTATGCGTATTCACAGATTAGTCTGTATCTCACTTTGTGTTTGATGGAGTGTAAAGTTCAATTTCAAATTAACATCCACGTCTCTTTCTCTATCCATGGACCCACTTAGAGCTCACTCCTCTAGGCTGACTGAACATTTTGTTCTCTTAGGTAGAGAATGGTGAGAAAGAGACAGAGAAAAGCAGGAAAGAGAAGATCTGTAGCTCAGCCAGTTATTGTGTTCACTGTCCATTTCAAGTCTTTCTTGAACTTGTTCCAATCATAGTGACATTTCATCCTTAAAGGAGCCATGATGTAAGTTGACAAAATAATGTCCTGGTTTTTTAATGTAACTAAAATGTGCTTCTTGTGCAAACCCAAGTGCCCTTAACTATCTTATCTGGTCATCATAGTTTCTTCCTATTTCTAGGTCATACCTAAAACAAAATCTGATAATATTAGTAGCCTCCTATGGAATAAGTATATATCATAGCTACTATATCTGTAGGAGGAAAATTTTGTTGCATCTTATAGCAAGAAGAAGAATGAGACAAACTTCCTTGTATGATAGTCATTTTGGAGGACCTTACCTTTTGTATCTGTTCATGAAGGAATGATGTTAGCTACATATTTGAAATCTGAAAACATAGGAATGAGGGATGTAAATTGGGAAAGTAATAAGAGGGAAATAAGTGTTGAAAAGCAATGAATCCATTCCTTAGTTCATTAAATGTGTTCATTAATGTGAACATATGAATGCATAGTTAAAGAATATTATAATCTTCATGGGTTCTACAATTTTAAATTATAGAAAGCTGATGTTTATATTCTTTTCCTATTTGAATCAATAGAAAAGCTGGACACAGGTACAGATAAAATAGTTAAGAAGGTTTACATTATTGCAAATACACTCAAGCACATCCACACAGCCAGTCCAGATGTGGGTGGAAATTGTGAAGGAATTATCATTGGTATGCATACCACTTAAAAGTACAAGGGACCCCAGGGAAAATAATTTCCATCTTTAGTATCAAAGACACTTTTTTTCATCTATTTTTATGAATGTACATTATGCAACTCAAATATGCAATTCTTTTTATTGCTACAGTGTGGTATAAATTAAAACCAAAGAGAAATGCTTTCTGTGTAATTAAGAAAGCTAAACAACATACCATTTATTAAAAAGCAATTTCCTCAGTGTTTTTTAGTATGCTGGTATTTTCACCCTTTACTACTTTCAAATGTTATACTACCATTTCATTCTTGGTAACCTGTTGGGAACGCTGTTATTTAAAGAAAGACTGGAAACTTACATAGCAAGTCTTCTTCCCTTTTGATTAATAGACCCTGCATTTGCAGATCCCATGAGTATGATAAGGATGGTTCTTCTTCTTTCCTCATTTTGATCTTTTTGAGAGAGTCTCACTGTGTACCCTTGGCTGGCGTTAGACTCACAGTCCACCTCCCTGGCCTTCTGAAGTGTTGGGATTACTGCTGTCAGCTTATTGTGTCTGTAGTTTTGCCTCCATCATTTCGTAGACAATGAAGGTAAAACTGACAATGAAAACTGTAAATATTAAAAAATATATATGCATTGTGGAATAATTAAATAAAACCAAGTAATATGCGTGTTTACATATGTTTCTTATAAATATACCTGCTCTCATATATATTTATATATTTAAAAATGCTACTGTGTTTTTACGATGCTGAGGACATAACCCAGAATTTTTGCCTTTATTAGGACCTACCACTGAATTACATTGCTAGCCTACATCATTATCTTTAAAATTAGAATACTTAGGGTTTTTTTTTTTTTTTGAGACAGGACTTCTCTGTGTAGCCTTGGCTGTCTTAGACTAACTTTTAGACCAGTCTGGCCTTGAACTCATAGAAATAAATCTGACTCTGCCTCCCTGAGTACTGGAATTACATATTTAGAATGTTTTAAAGCATGTAACATGTAATAAGAGCAAAGTTCATAGCACTAAGTGCCTTTAAAAACAGCTTGAAAACATCTTATACAAGCAACTTGTATGGCACACCCGAAGGCCCTGGGGGTGGGTGGGGTGGGGGAGAAGCAGAAACACCTAAGAGAAGTAGACAGCTGCAAATAATCAAACTCAGGGCTGAAATCAATAAAAACAAAGAGAACAATTCAAAGAATAAATATGAAGAGCTGGTTCTTTGAGAAACTCAACAAGATAGACAAACCATTAGCCAAACTAACTAAAAGGCAGAGAGACACACTATCCAAATCAACAAAATCAGAAATAAAAAGAGAGACATAACAACAGACAATGAGGAAATCAAAAAAGTCATTAGGTCTTACTTCAAAAGTGTATCAGTCACTAAATTTGAAAATCTAAATGGAATGGACAATTTTCTTGATAGATTCCACTTACCAAAGTTGAATCAAGATCAGGTAAACAAATTAAATAGTCCTATATCTCTTACAGAAATAGAAACAGTCATCAAAATTTTCCCAGTCATAAAAAGCCTGGGGCCAGATGGCTTCAGTGCAGAATTCTACCAGACCTTCAAAGAAGAGGTAATACCAATACTCTTCAAACTATTCCACAAAATAGAAATGGAAAGAACATTACCATACTCATTTTATGAAGACACAGTCACCTTGATACCTAAACCACATAAAGACTCAACAAAGAAAGAATTTCAGACCAACTTTTTTTATGAACATTGATGCAAAAATACCTAATAAAATACTTGTAAACTAAATCCAAGAACACATTAAAAATGCCATTCACCATGACCAAGTAGCCTTCATCCAAAGCATGCAGAGGTGGTTCAATATATGGAAATCCATCATATAAGCAAATTGAAAGGAAAAAAACCCCACATGATCTCTCCTTAGATGCTGAAAGCATTTGACAAAATCCAACTCTGGTTCATGTTTAATGTCTTGGAGAGAGCAGGGATACAAGGAGCATACGTTAGTACAATAAAGGCAATACACAGCAAGCTGATAGCCAACATCAAATTAAATTGAGAGAAACTCAAGGAAATTCCACTAAAATCAGGGACTTGACAAGGCTGCTCACTCTCTCCCTATCTCTTCAGTATAGTACGTGAAGTTCTAGCAGAGCAATACAACAATGAAAGGAGATCAAGGGGATCCAAATGGCAAAAGAGAAAGTCAAAGTATCGCTATTTGCAGATGATATGATAGTGTACATAAGTGACCCCCCAAATTCCACCAGAGAACTCCTACAGCTGATAAACACCTTCAGCAAAGTGGCTGGATACAGGATTAATGAAAAACAAATCAGTCGCCCTCCTGTATACACATGACAAATTGGGTAGTGAAAGAAAGTAGACAAACTACTCCCTTCACAACAGCCACAAATAATATAAAGTATCTTGGCATGACTATAACCAAGCAAGTGACGATTTATATGAAAAAAAAAAAAAACTTCAAGTCTCTGACAAAAGAAATTGAAGAAGATGCCAGAAGATAGAAATATCTCCCTCCCATGCTTGTGGATCGGGAAGATCTACATAGTAAAAATGGCCATCTTACCAAAAGCAATGTACAGATTTAGTGCAATCCCTATCAAAATACTTACACAACTCTTTACAGACCTTGAAAGATCAATTCTCAACTTCATGTGGAAAAACAAAAAAACCCAGAATAGCTAAAACCAATCCTGCATAATAAAAGATCTTTGAGGGAAAATCTTCATCCCTGATCTCAAGCTGTATTGTAAAGCAGCTCTAATAAAAATGGCACAGTACTGGCGGAGAAATAGACTGCTTGATCAGTGGAATCAAATAGAATCCTCTCTAATACTTGTTTCCTTCCTTCCTTCCTTCCTTTTTTCCTTCCTTCCTCCCTCCCTCCCTTCCTTCTTTCCTTCCTTCATTCTCTTTTTTGAGACTGGATTTCTCTGTGTAGCCTTGGCTATCTTGGAACTCACTTTGTAGACCAGGCTGGCCTTCAGCTCACAGAGATCCTCCTGCCTCTGCCTCCCAAATATTGAGATTATAGGAATGTACCTCTGTGTCAGGCTATTTTATTGTTCTTAATAACATCTGCTAGCTGTGTGGTGATATTGCCTTGTAGCCTTAAGTTGCATTTTCTGGCGATTAACTATGTTCAGTACCTTTTCCTATACTGGAATGATGCGTGCATACCTTCTTTGGAAAAGTGTTTATTAAGGTCTTTTGCTTATTTTAAGATTAGGTTACTTTTCTTCATTGCTATTGAGTGCCTTATGCAGTTGAACAGATGTTACCCTCTTGCCTTATGAAATGTATGGTTTGTAAATATTTTTCCCTTTCTTTGCTGATTACTTCTTTTGCTGTGCAGAAACACTTTATTTTTATGTAATCCTACTTGGAAGTTTTTACTTCTGTTGCCCATGCTTTTGGCATCATATCCAAATAATATATTGTTCAGCTCACTGTCAAGAAGCTTTTAGAAGTTTTAACATTTCAGATACTTTGTCTTTTATGTCCCCAGACTCTTTAATCCATTTTAAACTGATCTTTGCATGTGCTGTAATATGACTCCAGTTTTTTCCTTAAGCATGTGGACATCATGTTTTCTAGTGTCATTACCATTAGGTTATTTTAGAATCACTTTCACCTTCGGTGGTCCTTTCATGTTTGTTGGCAATACTGTTATAGGACAAAACTCTCAGTAGTGTTAAGTGTTCTGTTTCCATTTAGCAAAGGAGTCTGCTTCAAAGCCTGCACTTGAGAATTGGACTTATCTGGGAATGAGTCTTGATGCTGTTGTAGACCAGTTGGGGAATTTGGGTTTGACACCTAAACTGTCCAGGGAAACTTCAGACTTTGAACTTGACCCTAAGAAAGCTGTTTTCTTACCAATCAAAACAGATCATATTGTACCTACCTTACGGATTTGATGCTTATTTCTGTGACCAATCAATGAATTTAAAGGGTTTGGCACCACAAAAGAGAGAACAAAAACCTGGCATAGCAAACCCTTTATAAACACTGGCTGCTAATGTTATTTTTTCAGCTTGAATGCTGGCCACTAGGCAGCTTATCTTTTCTTTGACTTTAGAGTCACTCATATTTCTTTTCCTGTCCAACTCTGTTATTATTATCCCTTTCATCTGAAATATGCTTTTCTATTTTTCTCCAACCCATGGACATTTATCTATCCTAACACAGTTACATCTTCCCTCCTCCACTGACCTCGCCTTTTTTTTTTTTTAAACTAGATGTCTTTTCTTTGGCTGTGAGCACACTAGGATGTATTCTTTGTGTTCTCTTGTTTCCTTACTGTGACTCAGAGCGTCACAGAGTCAACTGGCCCTTACCTTCTCATGTCTTCCTACAGTTGGACCATACAGGCATCACTTTTTAATTTGTATTGCGTTTTTAAGAAAAATAATTTTGAATTATTTATCTTGAGTAGTATGTATTCAATAATATCAAATATGCTGCTAAATGTAATTTTAAGACGCTTATAAAAATATATATATATGTGTATAAAATGTATCACATAAATTGATCACTCACTTTTTACAGGTTTTTGACTAGTGATTATTCAATGTGAGGCACTATATATAGAAAGAAATGGACCTAATAAGTAAGTAAATTAAATATGTACATTTAAGTAAGATTATGTATTTATACATATGAAAAATATTTTTAAAGATAAAAACATAAAATTAGGAATAAAAGAGAAGTAAAACATAAGCCAGAAGTCCCTTGATTGCTTCAGGTGCCTAGAATGTCCGGCTGTGCTTCCTGAGTCTTGTTCTGTTTCAGGACTCCAAGCAACTTGGGAGGAGAGGGGATGTCGTCCCTGCCCCACACAGCAGATTTACAGCAGGTTATTTCAGATCTTGTTTGCCACTGTTTACCGTAGAAACACAAAACATTTCATTCTCTAAGATAAAGTGAATGTTCCACGGAGCTGTGCAGAGAAGGCCACTTTGCTTCAGTCATGTGTGGGAGACATGTAGCTTGTGCTGCTCTCTGGAAAGGAAAAAAAAAATGTAAAGGTCTCAGACATTCTTGCTATCAAGGTGGCTACTAAGTTTAGAAATACAGGAATACGTGTGTGTGTGTGTGTGTGTGTGTGTGTGTGTGTGTGTGTGTGTGTGTGTGTGTCCAGGTCAGACATGTGCTCCTTGACTCTTTTGGCCTCCCCTGCATTCTATGATCCTCTTTTATCCCTATCTACTGATACACAATGAGGTCATTAACGGGAGGTTATCACCATGTCGGAGGGAGCTATTTAGTTTGTCATGTAGCCAAATAAGCACAGATTTTTAATTATTAATTTACTCTTAATTTTCATCTTAATTTTAGAAAGCCCTTTCTTATTGAGCAGATAGTGATCCAGATTTTCTTTTCCTTCCTTAATAGTTTTATTGTAAGTCATTGATATTTAGTCCACATAACACACACACACACACACACACACACACACACACACACACAGGTATTAGTGTTAAATCTTTATGACAACATGTCACATGGCCTGGCAGTTGTTCCTGGCAGAGGCTTTTCCCTCAGGATTCACTGACAGACAGGCTCTTGGAAATATTTAACCTCTGTATACCTCAGTTCTCCCATCTACAAGTCAGGAGGTTGACTATTAGTCAAATTGAAGTCTGTGCAGGGTGAATCACTCCTCCAAAGCCTAGCATCTTATCTTAACTGGAGTGGAACTCTTCCACGTGCCATTTTGGTAGATGACATCTAGGGTAGACAGAAACTCATCTGTCTTTATGCTGACCTTAGAGAAACCTAAGACTAGAGTTTGAGAGTAGTATATAAATTCCTTTTTTTCCTTTTTGGTAGTAGATTTTATTTTAAACCCACTGATGAAGTAAATAATTTTATATCAAATGCTTTTAATAATAGATGCTGAAGCACGAAGCTCTCTAGAGGAAGTAATAGCAATGGTGTTTGTGGAAGAAGAAAGGTCAACTCAGAAGTACAGTGTGGCTAGATCTGGTTTCCAAGTCCTGATCAAGTTTAGAAACAGTGAGAAATAGAAAGGCAATGGGGAAACAAAGAATCATTGGTGTCTCTAGAGCAGAGGATTTTCAGCCTGTGGGTTGCATATCAGATATCTTGCATATTAGATGTTTACATTACAGCTCACAACAGTAGCAAAGTCATACTGATGAAGTAGCAAAGAACATCATTTTGTGTTTGGGGTCACTACAACATGGGGAGCTGTATTAAAAGGCCATGGCCTTAGGAAGATTTGAGAATCATTGGTCTAGAAACACTTGTAAAACCTTCTTGCTTATCTACTCTTAAACTGGTGAGGCAGTTGTCCTGGTTTCTAATTTCTAACCACAGTGTATTTACATTTGCTATTTTAAATTTACAGTCTTCTCCTAAGGTTGTTACAGCCTCAATTACTATTCATCTTGGTTTGGGAATCTCTGTACAAGAAAAACTGCAGACTGTTGAAAACATTTAGAGAAATGTTCCTTTAATTGAATGTAATCTCGTGTTCCCACGTATACTTAATTTCATTTCATTAGAGTTTTTACAATGAAGAGTCTTTGTTTCTTCATAATGTGTATGCTTTTGGATATTTCTACACTGAATATTTAGAGGTTATTTCTTCACTCCTTTTGCTTACTGGCAAGCCATTTACCTCAAATACCTAATTAATTTGATACTGAAATCTAAAATTGGAGTTGTCATTAACGAGAGTCCAAGAAGAGTACCAGTTATGTAAATGTGTCTTGTTTTTTATTTTTTTTTTATTTCCAAGTTTGTCTGGAAATTATTTTGTTTCAAGATTTCTGTTTATTCTGCAATAAGTAAGGGTGGAGCCTTCCCAATTATTCATTGACTTCTCACAATATGAAAATATAATTTGATATTTATGGTTCAAAGGCATTGATGAGAACAAAATAGTGTTGTTTTTTCTTCCTTCCTTCCTTCCTTCCTTCCTTCCTTCTTTCCTTCCTTCCTTCCCTCCTTCTTTCCTTCCTTCCTTCTTTTTGTGGCTGGATTGGTGGCTGAATTTAGATAAAGAAGAATACAATGGTTTAATCAGAGATTTGTAAAAAGAATTCCCAGCACAGAGGCCTTAGATAGTCCTGCATGTCTGGAGCACACACAGCATGCTTTCATACCGATACTAAGCTTCATGTGAAAACAGGTTAGCAATTTTTCACAAGAAAATTTGCTCAAAAATTTTTTAGGAATAATTTTGTAATATCTAAGGAAACAGGAGAATAAAACACATTTGACTTTATACCTGCAGACTGGAGACAACTGTCAGTCTTAGAATATACAAGTTTATTAAGGGCAGCTCCTTATGTCATTGCTCTGGTCATTTTCATCGTTTATTGCTTATTTAGGACAATTGAGTAATGATTGTAAGATTTCTTTTGACAAAAAGACTTTTCTCTTTCCAGAAACTCAGCCAGACAAGTTGTGCCTTTCTACATGGCATTGCATTTACTGTAACAACAGCTTGCACTGCTCATACTAGGATTAGCATCTGGGCAGATTTGCTGTCAAAGTCTTTCGTACCTTTGTGTGGCAAGCTGACATAATTCAGATATATTTGTGTTTTGGAAGCAGCCAAAAGCACCCAGAGTCATTGTTGTATGCATAATTAGCCCAATTATAGATTAAAAACTCTAAAAATATGAAATAAAATATGCCCCAACGTTAAAGTACTTACTCAGGCCAGTTGTGGAAAATTCCACATCAGATTTCATGATGTGGACCACAGTGAAGATAGGGACTTAAATTACTGTATAACGTTGCCTTTCGGCTTGTACATTTGGCATATAGGAAACATATGGGTCTTGTGTTCAGACTTGCACCCCGTGCCCATGACATCTCTAGATATTTGCGGAAACCCCCAAATCTGAGAAATATCTAAAAACGGAAACATTTTGTGTGCTCAGAGTTTCAGATGGGGTGCACAGACTGCCTGGGTTACAAGCCTTTGGCAGGCATATTGGTATTTTTCTACTCACGTGTCACTGCAGTTTCCTCTGAAGATGATTCCAAAAGAGAGATTTTATACATGTTTTGAACAACTGCAGTATCACTGAGTGAAATGTAGGTAATCTCAAGATGACAGTGTGGAAGTTAACACTCACTGAATATTTAGTTCTGCTATGGTTAGTTTTTTTAAAAAAACATACCCATTATTGTAACATTCTGGTACTGTAAAGAGGAGGAGATTTTAGTGGAAACAAAATAAAATGACTTGATGTGATTATCCCTTTGTTCATTGAAAGTCATTGTATGCTGACTGCTATGTCCTGGAAACGGCCCTTGGGTAAGTGACAGCTAATGGAACAGACTGAAATTGAGGTGGCAAAGGTCACCTTTTAAACACTGCAGTCTTGAGACAAATGGTGAGCTGTCAGCTTTTGTTCTTTGGTGTCCAGTTCATGCCTGTATTACCTAGGCTTCCCTGGTTCTGACTTAAGCCAGTAATATTCCAGCACAAAAATTATACGCTCTGTGTAGAAAAATGAAGATTTATCTTTATCTCCTGCTGGGTGTAATGATCCAAAGTTTTAATCCTACTGCTGGTTACACAGAGGCAAGTAGATGAGTTCAAGGACAGCTTTGGTCTTTATAGGGAGTTCATGGAGAGCCAGGCCTATGTAGCGAGACCCTGTTTTTGTTTTTTAAAAATAAAACCTCAGAAATCTTCCTACTTCTAGGTAGTGCTAGTGTGTTGAGTCCCTTGCACATTGCACGTATCTTTGCTTCATCATAGTGGCAGGAAAGATATCCAGATACAGGAACAGATAAAATACAGAAGCGGTAAGAAGGATGGACAGTTGTAACTGGCTCAACAGGGTGGAATGTTGATTGAAGCAGTCTAGGAAGTGTTCAAGAATCAGAGGCACCAAATGCCTAAAAAAAAAAAAAAATGACTATTCTGGATTTCTGGATGATTGAAGATTATTTTAATTTTCAAAAGATTGAACTCCAAGGCTTTGTAAGATGGCAAATCAAGTGCCATAATTTTGTGTTTTATATATATATATATATATATATATATATATATATGGAAGTGCCCATATTTCTCTTTTGAGTTAGCAATTATTCATGCTTTAGAGCAAGAGAGTCGTCTGTACAAATACTATTAATAGGATTGCAGATTATTAATGACACAAAAAGGAGTTACAGACTTTTTAGAGGTTCCACACGTTCAGAGGACATGGCAGCAGACTTTCCTGTCTGGGTTCGTGACAGGCGAAAGCTGAAGGAGGTCATCTTTGCAGAGCCCACTCTGTGCCATGAGTAGTGTTTGCTCCTCTGCTGCTTTTACGGCAAAGGGCATTTACTGTAGTTTACCAAAAGCTGCAAAAATGTGCGTTTGGTGGGGCGGGGGTGCGGAGGATTTTAGTAGTTCGAAACAAAGCAGACTTGGAAAGCATACAATTTAAAGCATGGAAGTAAAATATCTCAGAAAGAAATCTGAATGAATAGAGTATAGAAGATGCAGCAGCTAGATTTTGGCAGGGTCAAACTCTGCAGCCCCCGGCAGGCCTTGAGCTTGTGGCTCTCCTCCTGTCTCAGCATCCCAGGTGCCAGGAATGTAGGCATGACCCACCAGGGCTGGCTCCAGAGTTTAAGTCTCTGTAAGGGTAGCAGCAGTTAGAAGCCCAGCTTTCCATCAGAAGTCCTACCTGTGTATAGGAGGTGGCCACTTCAGGCTCCTTAACACGTCCCCTGCTCCCCACCCCTGCTGCTAGAAGTCTCACCTTGGGTCACCTCCCCTGTCCCAGAGATGCCCCTCTCCCCACTAATTTCCATCCTCTCTCCAGGTCCCGTTCCCTCCACCCTGGACCACACACCTGATCCTCATCTTCTCTGCCACCCACTTCCCTCCCTCTATCTCCTTTTTTGTTTGTTTGTTTTTTCAAGACAGGATTTCTCTGTGTAGTTCTGGCTGTGCTGGACTTCCTTTGTAGACCAGGATGGCCTGGAACTCACATCAATGTGTCTGTCTGTGCCTCCCTGAGTGCAGGGATTAAAAGCGTGCGCTACCACATCTGTCTGGCTTCATTTGTGTCTATGGATTATAGTATGTTTATCCTGTACTATATGGCTAATATCCACTTATAAGACCCATGAGGGTTGTTCTGGGTCTGGGTTACCTCACTCAGGATAATATTTTCTAGTTCCATCCATTTGCCTGAAAATTGCATGATGTCTTTGTTTTTAAATAATATTCCATTGTGTAAATGCACCACATTTTATTTATCCATTCTTCAGGCACATCTAGGTTGTTTACAGTTTCTGGCTGTTACAAATAAGGCTACTATGAACAAAGTTGAGCATCTTTTGGTTTTATGCCTAGGAATGATATAGGTGGGTCTTGAGGGTCCCAATTTTCTGAGAAACCTCCAGATTGATATTTTTACAAGTTGGCACTCCCACCAACAGTGGAGGAGTGTTCCTCTTTCTCCACATCCTCACCAGTATGGGTTGTCACTTGAATTTTTGATCTTAGCCATTGTGATGGGTATAAGATGAAATCTCAGAGTCCTTTTGATTTGCAGTTCCCTGATGACTAAAGGATGTTGAGCATTTCTTTAAGTGCTTCTCGGACATTTGAGATTCCTCTGTTGAGAATTGTCTGTTTATCTCTGCACCGTACTTTTAATTGGGGTGTTTGGTTTGGTAGTGTTTAATTTCTTTATTAATTTTGGATATTAGCCTACTCACTTATAAAACCTTACACCTCAAAATTGTCCTGCCTACAAGAAGTGTAGGGGTAAAGATGGAGCAGACACTGAGGGAATGGCCAACCAATCACTAGCCCAACCTGGGACCTATACCATGGCTAAACATCTAATGATTTCTTTGATTTTCATTGTGAACCCTATATTTCCTAGATGGCTGGTAGTCATGTTGGAAAGATCTTCTCGGAGTAAAGTGAATAAAAATAAGGAAAGGACTTCTGGGTGTTGTGTGCTACGCTGAGGGACCACTTGAAAAGTGTGCTCATAAGCGCAGCCTGTGCTCACTCAGGTCCTGGGTTGGAGAGCAAGGCTCTGACTTGTAGAAGAGGTTAAGTTTAACCTGGTTGACGTTTGAGTGGGCCAGCACAGAAGTATAGCAGAGTACGAAAGAGAAAATACACATAAGAAAGTTTAGAGTATATGCAAGCAGATAATTATTATGATTATCAAAGTATATAAACTGGTTTAAATAGGCAAGACAGAGGTGAACAGCAATGAAAAAAATCATGGGTAGCATTGGTGGTTTAAAAAATTAATACGAACCTGCATATATTGCTCAATAGTTATAGCACTCCTGTTCTTGCAGAAGACTTAGGTGTGATTGCCAGCACCTATATGGTGGCTCACAACCATCTCTAACTTAGACCCAATTCCAAGGGGTCCGATATTCTCTTCTTATCTCATAGACATATAAAAACAAGTAAAAAAGTAAAAACAACCAAAACATTTCAGCTGGGAATTCTAGAGAAAGATTTGCAAATATAAATTAGTGACTAGGTAGAGGTTTGACTAAAATCAAAAGTATCAAAGTCATGTGAGATCACTTACAGGCAGACTTACTATCATATCAAATTTATAATCTCCATTTTAAACATGAGCAAATTATGTTTATAAAGATTAAAAAACTTCACCAAAGTTCCATAGCTAGTAAATGGGAGAGGACAGATGGAAAATCAAATTCTGATTCTCAGTCTCCCAATTTTTGTTTTACACAAGCTATGGAGTGAAATGTACAGTGAAACCTTTGTATCTGGCTTTAAGTGAAATGTTTCAGCAAGCCTTAGCTCTGTTTGCATTTATCGCTAGAAGCTGAAAATTTGTTTTGAGACTGCTTGAACCTTGAAGAAAAGTCTCTTTAGAGAATCTGCATTTGGTGCTACATGGGAGTTTCCAGCTGCACAGACCTTAGTCGTAAGACACTTCTGGTAAACCAGATGTTCTTACTTTTTGGGAGGAGGGCAGGGTTTCTCTGTGCAGCTCTGGCTGCCTTGGTACTTGCTCTGTAGACCAAAATGGCCTCAAACTCAGAGATCCTCCTGCCTCTGCCTCCCAAGTGCTGGGATTAAATGTGTGTGTGCCACCAACACCTGGCTGAGTTTTTACTTTTGATTATGGCTAGCTGTGGTCAAAGGAGACTGAGCTTCACGTGGGCTGTCTGCTCTCATGAGCAGCCAGGGCAAGGTAACTTTGGCAGCTGGAACCTTTCACAGCCTCAATTAACCTTGTATAATGTTTGAAAAAATAACTGGACTGGGCTAGCTGCCTGTTAGTCTTTCACAGGAAATGGGAGCGTAGCATCTTGGTGAGCTTCTCTTTCTACTGCTGCACCCACAACTGACATCAGTCAATAAAAGTACTTCTAATTCCTGATAGTTTCCTAGGAAACAAAGCATCATCATTATTTTGACAGAAAATGTTTGTTATTGTTGTTTGGATTCTTGAGGCAAGGTTTTGCTTTGTAGCCCAGGCTGGACTCCAACTTGCAGCAGCCCTCCTTCTTTAAATTCTTGGATGCCAAGATTATAGACACGTGCCACCATGCTCTGTGGTGAGATTGAAAGCACTTACATTGTATTTGTTTTACTATTCTAGCCTTATAGCAGGTAATTGAAGAGTGGCACTCAGAATATATTCCTAATTAAAAAAGAATCACTTCCTTCAGAAAATAGCTTTTAGTGCTTGATGGAAAATTGTTTTTAATCTTTTAAGGTTCATAAAGAAGCATCCACACACAAGGTATTAAGTAAGCTGCCAGCATAGAGTCAACTTGTCTATGTACAGTTAACATTTTCTATATACAGTAGAGGTCCTCTCATTTCCTATGAAGATTGTTGCTTTACAATAAATAAGCAATAATGTCCAAAGAAAAAGACAAGATAATCTCGATTATTTCTATTTCATGATACTTTGTGAAAATGTACTTAGACTCTGCTGATGCTAGTAAGTAGTATTTTATACTTCAATAAAAGGAACAGTGACATTTTTAATAGAAAGCTTTCCAACCTAATCCTTAAAATAACAGTATTTAGCCTACTTTCACAATACAACAAACAAACAAAAACAGAATTGCATCTGTTGTTTCTGGTGTAAATTATATAGGGCATTTTCCAGCAGTGCACGTAGCTATGGCTGTTTATAGGAAAGGCTGCATAATTCCCAAGCAGAGTTGTTTTTCGATGCTATAATTGCTCTTGCTGTGATTCACATTGTCTTATTGCCAGATTTTATAATTCAAATGAAAATATTTCCTTGACATTTGAAAACCTGGACGACTTTAAAGTTGTTTCAAAGGAATTAAGATCATTATTAACACCATTACTGCTGTTGTTCTTCTAAACACTATTTTTAGTACTTGTTTTTATTATCATCCATTCCAACTTGATAGTGGAGATTTATCCAGCAGCAGTGATGGGAGCAGGACCCTACAGACACACAGCATCAGTGCTGGACTGTTCTGGATCTGTGGACTTTTGCTGCAGAGATTTGGAGCTTACATTCTGGTGTTGGCCACTCCATTTCTCGCCTTTGCTTCTTTCTGCCTCCCACCTTCAATTTCCTTTACCAGTTGCATGGCTTCCTCCCCTCTCTTTCTAGAATTTACTATTTCAGATTCCCAGGAGCTGGAACGTGGCTGGATCAGCTAATAAACATTGCCTCGTTATGATAGTGTTTCTTTCCCACTTTCAGGGAAGATGTGTCATAGAGCACCAGAGTCAAGAGAGAGTTGGTTTTTTGTTTTGTTTTGTTTTGTTTTGTTTTTTTCAGAATTCTGGCCAGCACCTATCCTGTTTAGGACACAGGTTGAGTTAACCAAGTGTGGTGTGGAGACTGTTGCCATCCCCCATTTGCCTGAGGCAGGTCCGCACTACACAGATTCCCATTTTGTCAGAAACACTTGGAAATGTGTGAAATATTTGATATACCAAAAAAAAAAAAAAAAAAGAAGAAGTAAGAAAGACTATTGTTGGTTGTCTGTTCAGCAGTTATTCTTTCTACTGCCCTTCTGTCCTTAGCTTATTCAACTCTGAGTGCTCATGATATCTCACGAGGAAAAATATTAATCATTTAGTGATAAATGTCCTTGTCAAAGGGCTGGTTTAGGTGGGGCCATGTAATGTAATTCTAGAAAAAGACACAATAAGGAAATGAAAAGGTAAGTTTGTCAAACATTTGCCTTTTAAAGATGCCTTCCTTCCTTCCCTCCTTCCCTCCCTTCTTCCTGTGTTCCTTCCTTCCTTCTTTACTTCCATCCTTTTGTTAAGTCTTGGGATATATTTGTCTTCATGAAGTTCATAGAAATTGCAGCAACTGCACATTAGGGGCATTAGAGGAGCCAATTAGGAGGACAGGCCAACCATTACACTGATTGATGGGAGAGGAGAGATTTGAAAATTCTCTTGGGACTGGAGAGATGACTCAGTAGTTAAGGTCTTTCAGAGGACCTGGGCTCAATTCCAAGCACCCACAACATGGCTTTCAAGTTGGTAACTCTAACTTCAGGGGATAGGATGCCCTTTTCTGGCCTCTGTGAGCACCTGGCATACATGTGGTATACAGGCATACAAGTAGGCAAAACACCTATACTCATAAACCAACAATAATACATTTTTGAGAAGAAAGTACCCTTGTGGGAACTGGACAAGGGTTAGCTTCCCTGGGCAGAAGCCCCCCTCCAGCCCTGTGCTTAATGGACTTAAAGTCAATTTCCCTGGGAGCTAGATGTGGGGGTCGGGGGTAGGGGGGAGTGGGGGGTCACTTCCCTGAGATCCAAACAAAAGCTCACTCTTTCAGATTAGGGCCAGCTTCCCCCTTACCCAGTGTGGGAGACCAGC
Source organism: Acomys minous (assembly GCF_964271855.1). NCBI lineage: Eukaryota > Metazoa > Chordata > Mammalia > Rodentia > Muridae > Acomys > Acomys minous. The sequence continues at coordinate 26,786,536 of NC_140487.1, read as the reverse complement.
AGTGTAACAGCTATAGCAGATGAAAAATTTAGATAAGAATCCCCTTGGAAAGTGGGACAGAGGGGAGGACATCCTATTTGGACTCTAGGTGAGAGAATCATGGGAGAATGGGGAAATAGAAGGATCTAGAGGGTCCTAGAAACCTACAAGAAAAACATTATGATGGACGGATCTGGGCTCAGGCGTCCTGCTGAGCACCAGCCAAGGACAATATGGGCAGTAAACTTCGAACCCCTTCCCAGATCTAGCCAATGGACAGGGCATTCTCCACAGTTGAATGGAGAGTGGGGACTGACTTTCACAGGAACTCTGGTGCCCCATATTTGACCACGTCCCCTGGATGGGTAGGCCTGATGACACTCAGAGGAAGGATAGCAGGCTACCAAGAAGAGACTTGATACCTTATGAGCATATACAGGAGGAAGAGGTCCCCCTCAGTCACAGTCATAGGGGAGGGGAGTAAGGGGAAAATGGGAGGGAGGGAGGAATGGGAGGATCCAAGGGATGGGATAACAATTGAGATGTAATATGAATAAATTAATAAAATATATTAAAATAAAAAGTCCCCCTGAAGACTAGCTCCCTCGATACCCCTTACTCAATTAAGTAATGCCAAGGCTGGGAAAGTCCCACTTGCAGTTTCTGCCTTTATTAACCTTGTATCCTAAGGAGACAAGGCCGCCCACCTTCCTCAGCCTTTGGGGAATGGACGGTCCTTGCTCTAGAGCTCGATCAATAAAAAAGGCCCTGTGGACATTGCAGCTGGATGGTCTCTGGTTGTCTACGGAGGTTTTGTGACTTTGGCATTTCACTCTTAGTCTCAATGGTGCTGAGTCACTGCATGTACCAACTCTATAATTACCCTGATATGGCCAGTGGCAGTCTCCAGGTAAAGCTGTCTCAGAGGTAGAACAGAATTCCACAAATCAAATTAATCCTTAAACCAGAGATAAACCTGTTTGGCCAGGCAGTGAGGGTCCAGAGAGATAGATGGTTCAGCCCATGTAGAAGCGGGTATAAACTGGGGAGAAGGACTACCCTAGCACTTTCAGCTCATTCTGGGGTGTAGGGCATCCACACATAATTCTCTCTGCATCTGCCTTCCTTGCTGATGGTTACAAGGCCCAGAGCTTATCTCACAAAGGGAAAAGACTACTAATTGCAGTTACCTATGCATCACTTACTCTTTCAGTTATTAGATAAATCCATAGATAAGTGACATTCTGTGAATTCTAAATATAGCACAATTTGCCTACTACCTACTCCATAACTTAAAATATCTCAAAAGTTCACAAACTATATAATTTTAAGGCTCAAGTTTATTCATTTAAGAGAGTTCAATGTTGAGTGAAAATTCAATTATAATTGCCCTGGAATTTCTTTTTTTAATATTGATTTTAACTTATTATAATTTATTCAGATTATACCCTGATTGTTATCCCCTCACTTGTATCATCCCATTCCCTCCCTCCCTCCCTCCTTTCCTCTTCTGCCCTATCCCCTTCCCTAGACTTTCTGACACAAGGGGGCCTCCTCTCCCACCTGATAGACCAACAATCTATCAGGTCTCATCCCTATAGCCTGCTTCCCTTTCCTCTGTGTACCACCAGGCCTCCCCACCAAGGAGAAGTGGTCAAATTGGTGCCCTGGAATTAATAATAATAAGAGAACAAATATCTTGGTAGCTTAAGTAAGTTTTTAGATGTTGTTGTTGTTTTATCTGCAATATACAACTTAGCACATCTTAGCCGGCTCGCCCATAAAGCCAATAGGAAAGTGTATTCTAGGGATTGATCAGATGGCTCTGTGGTTAAGAGCACTTGCTCTGCCATTGTGAAGTTCTGAGCTCATCCTGAGTCGTCAGGACCCACCTGAAAAGCCAGGCATGGCAGTGTGTTCCTGTAGGGGGCAGATACAAGGGGATCTCAGGAGCTCACTGGCCAAATAGCCTAAACAAAATGGTGAGCTTCATGTGTACACACACACACACACACCCACACACCCACACACAGACACACACACACACACAGACACACACACACACACACACCACACAGACACACACACACACACACACACACACACACAGACACACACACACACACACACACACACACACACACGATGGGGAAGGGAGAATATGACTGTATTTTCAAAGGCAAATGACACAAGGACTTAGTTCCCTAAGTAGAAGTTTAATCATAGATTCTGGAGCATTATGGGTCTGCTATAATATAGCAATTGCTTGCACATGTAATTTATATCTCAAACAAGTGTAGGCACGGTGATCATCATGATGGGCCGGGGGCTCTGAAGTTTACAATTGGGACAACTTTGGCTTGATGACTCATAAAACATTTTTTAGAAGATTTTTAAAACATTGACTCAATGTGTATAAATAGAGTAGCATTATAAATTTATGTCATCATGTATTCTTTTTAGTTATTCATGAAAATTTTATTTATATTTTAGTGCTTTAAATATAGTAAAGACTTTTTGGGCCCATGAAAATGGCTCAGTGGGAAAAGCGTTGACTGTACAAGGCAAAGTTGTCTGTAACCCCAGCTCTGGGATTAGGAGACAGGCAGATTATGGTGCTTGCTGGCCAGCCAGTCTGGTTGAAATAGGTAACTCCTGTTCAATGAGATTAGGTTTCAAAAGATAAGGTGCAGATCAATAAAGGAAGGTACCCAGTGTGAACATCATGCTTCTACATGAGTTTGCATATATTAGCACACCGTCATCAGACACACACACACACACACATACACACACACACACACACACAAAGACAGAGAGAAAGACAGAGAAACAGAGAGAGAGAGAGAGAGAGAGAGAGAGAGAGAGACAGAGAGAGAGAGAGACAGAGAGACAGAGACAGAGACAGAGACAGAGACAGAGACAGAGACAGAGACAGAGACAGACAGACAGAGGAAAAAAATAAAGACTTCACGAAAGCTGTCTTGAGATATCACACTAAAGAGGACATCTACACATATAGGAAACAACTTTTTAGTTGTTACCTGTGAAAGGTTTTATTTTTATTTTTCTTAGTTCAAAAATTGCTCATACAACACAATTTCAACATATTGTTTCCCCTTCCCACAACTGGCCTTTCACATTCTCCTGGCAACCACCCACCTAACTTCATGCCCTTTTTCCTTCTTAAAAAAAAAATAAATAAATAAAAAGGACACACACCTGTGATAGCAGCACTCTGGAGGCAGAGGCAGGCTGATCTCTGTGTGTTTGAGCCAGCCTGGTCTACAAAGTCAGTCGAGGACAGCCAAGGCTACACAGAGAAACCGGTCTCACTGCTTCCCCGACAAAAGGGTACAGAGCTACATAGAGAATCCTTAACAGAGGAATCTCAATTAGTTGAGACTTAGAGAAATGCTCAGCATCCATAATCCCCAGGGAAATGCAAATCAAAATGACTCTGAGATTCTATTTTATAAAATCACAATGGCTAAGATAAAAAACTTTAGTGACAGCACATGCTGGTGAAGTTGTGAAGAAAGGGGAACACTCTTCCTTTGCTGGTGGAAGTGCAAACTTGTACAACCAGTGTGGAGATCAGTCTGGCTCTTTCTCAGGAAATTGGGAATAATACGTCAAGATTCAGCCATACCACTCCTGGGAATATACCCAAAAGATGCTTTACCATACAACAAGGACATTTGCTCAACCATGTTCATAGTAGCTTTATTCATAATAGCTAGAATCTGGAAACAACCTAGATGTCCATCAACTGAAGAATAGATAAAGAAACTGGCACCGCTATACAATGGAATACTACTCAGCTATTAAAATCAGGGAGTTCATGAAATGTGCAGGCAAATGGATGGAACTAGAAAAGATCAACCTGAGTAAGGTAACCCAGACCCAGAAAGACACACATGGTATGTACTCACTTATAAGCAGATTTTAGCCGTATGGTATAGGATAAACGTACTCTAATTCACAGACTCAAAGAAGATAAGCAAAAAGGAGGACCCAAGGGAGGGTGATTATATCTCATTCAGAAGGGGAAACAGAAGAGACAGTGGAAATGGTTAAGAGAGGGAAAAAGGTAGGAGAGGGAATGCAGAGTGAAATGAGGGTGGAGATCAGACCTGGGGAGTGTGGGGATGGGAAGACAGAGGCCTGTAGAGAGAAGAGAAACCATGCGCAGAAGGATCTCTGACAAGCTGAAGACACAGGACAGGGTAGTCTTCTAGGAGGATATGGGGGCGACTCTAGCTGGGACCCCTAGTAGCAAGGGTGTTGTGGTTAATTTAAAAGTAGAGCCTGTAGTCTAATAATGTTTTTATTAGCCTTATAATTATTACAGCAGTATTATGTAACCCGCTATCACAATCAATAAAGACCCAGACACGTGATACATTTTAGAATAGCCTTATTTCACCTGGGGCATGGCAGATATTACCTCCTAAGCTGTCTTTACCTCCCAAGCCCCAATCCCACACCATCTGCTCTAATCATTTCTATCTGGGCTACTTTCATGCCATAAATGCTTATTTTCTCATCTGGGCCACTTTCCTCCATCCACACTGATTTGGCCACACTAAGCCATTTTAGCTCCCTCCTTCCTTCCTCCTTTGATAGCCGTCTGCTTCTCCTCCTGTGATCTTCTGTCCCCTGGGAACCGTCACCATGCCTGCCTTCCTCCAGCTCTGCCCAGGTATTGTTAAACAGGAACAATTTCTTAGGCAAGGTTTACATAACAAGGAAAGGTATACATGAGAATGTGCTCGACTGGGCAGCAACCAAATCTTGGGGGCCAGTGATTACCACTAGAATATATAACACTAGACCAACCCCCAACACAGGGGTCATGGAGACTGAAGAAGACACCCTCTAACTAGACACGATTCCTAGTGGAGGGAGGGGAACACCAACACACCCACAAAAACTTCGACCCAAAATGTACCTTGCCTACAAGATGTGCACGGATAAAGGAGAGCAGAAGTTGAGGGAGTGTCCAACCAGTGTCTGGCCCAACCTGAACCCCAACCCATGGGAGAGAGCCACCCTTAACGCTGTTGATGATACTCTGCTGTGCTTGCAGACAGGAGCCTAGTGTAGCTGCTACACCCAGCAGCAGATCCAAACAGAGGCAGAGACTTATTGCCACACTTTTGTGGGAAAGTGGGCAGATGGATAGAAGGACCTGGAGGTGACAGGAGCTCCACAAAAAGACCAACAGAGCCAACTAACCAGAAGATCTTGCAGAGACAGAAGCACCTACCAAGGACCATGTATAGACTGGACCTAGGCCTCCTATACTGTTGTGTCGGGTGGGAAGCTCAGGCTTCATATTGGGTCCCCTAGTAAGGAGAGCACGGGTTGTCTCTGACATTGACTCCGTTGCTTGTTTTTTTGATCACTTCCCCACCAGGCCACTTTCCCTTGCCAGGCCACGGCAAAAGAGGATGTGCTCAGTCCTAATGAGCTGGAGTAGGTGGGTGGGGCTCCCCTTTCTGAGGAGTAGAGGAGGGGTGAAGAGGGAGGAGAAGAGGGAGGGGGCTATATTTTGGATGTAAAGTGAAAAAATTAATTAATTAAAAAAAGACCCAAACCCAACGAACTAAAAAAAGCACATACACACATTAAAACAAATTGTTGTGTTGGCCAACAATTTGTAAGTATGAGGCTTGCCCTGGATTGTGTCATTCCATCAAAGAAAATTGATTTTCCCCTCTTCTAGCAAATATCGTTTACATATAACTTCTTGGTTAGGGGCGTGACTTTGTGTCCACTTTCTTGTCCTCACTGTTGGGATTTTGACTAGCTTGAACTTGTACAGGTTTTATACATACTATGACAGTCTGAGTCCATATGTGCATCAGTCCTGTTGTGTCTTGGAAATGCTGTTTCCTTGAGGTCGTTCATTACTTCTGGCTCTTACAATCTTTTTACCTTTCTTCTTCATAGATCCTTGGGCCTTGAGAGGAAAGGAATGATAGAGACATCACGTTCAGGGCTGAGTGTTGCAAGTCTTTCACCATGCGCATTGTCCATTTGTTGGTTTCTGTATTAATTATCATCTACTATAGGAAGAAGATTCTCTGATGAGGGTTGAACAATGCGCTGATCTATAGATATAGCAATATATCATTAGAAGTCATTTTATTGCTATGTTTCTTTAGCAAAATAATAGTTCGTGCTAAGGTCCGTAGCCTATCTGGTCTTAGTTTCTTGGTCTCATTAACAGAGTCAAGTATTCATTCCATCCCATTGAAATGGCCATAGATGCAATTTTAAAATTGATCTTAACTCCCCTAACTGTTGTACCACTATAATCCTGGTGGGTGTGTCTTTTAGGCCAGTCACTATTACAGCTTGTAGGGCTTATAGCTGGGTGAGAGCGATGATTATTTTTCTCCTTTGGTAGCATGTATACATACCATCCAGCACTAAGAATGCTAGTCAGTAGGGATGAGGCTTCTGGTAGAGCCCAAGCTCAATTTCCCCATGCTCAATGACATACACATGTAGTGTCTTCAGCAGTAGGTTGAGGAGGATAACCAACAGCATTGGCAATAGCCTATGATGTTTTTAGGTACAAGTTCTGGCTAGACAAAATTCCAACACTGAGAACTCCTTTGACAATGACTGAAAAAAGATGTAACCCATTCATAGTACTGGGGATGTTATTTGGTAGCAATGATATATCCATCTGAGTCATTCTCTCCATCCATTATATGTGATTCTATTTGAATTCATTTTATACAGGCGTCCATTTTAGAAAGCTTCTACAGTAGCAGATTTCCTTATGTAGAATGTCTCAGCGGTTAAGAGCACTGGATGCTCTTGTAAAGAACCTGGATTCAATTCCCAGCATCTACATTGTGGGTCACAGCTATCTCTAACTGTAGGTCCATGGGATCTTATATTCCCTTCTGGCCTCCATGGGCACTGCATCCACACATTATATAGACACACACGCACATACAGTAAACTAAAGAAGAAGATGAATATCTAAGTCATACAAGAAGGTTGTTTAGAAGACTTTAAGCAAATAGCTTCAAAATGTTGATGATGTTTTGCTTTTCATTTCTGTGTGTGTGTGTGTGTGTGTGTGTGTGTGTGTGTGTGCGCGCACACACACACACACATATGCATGTAGAGTTCAGAGGACGACTCGGGAGAGTTTGTTATCTCCTTCCACTCTGTGAATCCGAGGACTGAAGTTAGGTTGTGAGGCTTGGCAGCCAGTGTCCTTATCCACTGAGCCATCTTGCCAGCTCCTTTTCCATTCCTTTTTATTTTCTTTGCTCTGTCTTTTTCTGTGTGTAATAGACTAATAATTGTAAGAAAAATAATATACATGATACCTTAAAATGGTTAAGTTATGGGTATCAAATTAAAATTTTCTAATAGAAAGCTGTAGTAAAACATACCTTTAACATGTAATTGTGTTCTTGTAATTTCCTAGGCCTGGTGCTGGATGGAGAGTTGGCTGTGCTCAGCCATGGAACAATAGGTGGTAGAGGCAGTCCAGCTTTCTATTTTTGTAGAAGCACTATTTGTGTAGCATGTTCGCTCCCTCCCTCCCTCCCTCGTTCTTCTTCCTTCTTTCCTTCTCTGTAAAGTGTTGATGTTGTTTTAAAATCTGAAATAAAGTGGATAAAGTAGGTATGTGTGAACTTGATGCCAGTTTTCAAATGTGATGGATATTCAAAACCACATCTTTCCCCTGCAGCCCTAGGGACCAAACCCAGGGCCTGGAGCGTCCTGAGCAACCTCTGCTACTGAGTTGTCTTCCGCTGCAGGACCGTCTTTAACTGCTCCTTCTTTTCTGTTGTTGCAGTGAGCTTCTGTCCTCTAGTTATGTGGAGAGACATATAGAACACGGAGGCAAGGCTGTGGAAAACAAAGTAAGTCAAATTTCTCTTCCTTTGTGGGGAATCTTTTTATACACTGAGTTTGGGACCCAGGACTTCAAGCTTACTAGACATGCATTTTACCAATTGAGCTGTACTCCTTTAATGAAAATTGTGCCTGATTTAAAGAATGCCAAAAATCAGTCTCTTAAAGGGACACAGTTGTCAGTGAGCAATCAAGTATAAAACCAAATGTAGTGCATCTGATTTAGCGTGTGAATATGAATGTGAGAAGAGGAACACATTCATATGAAAAATTCAATTGCTGGTTGGAAAAATCTTTAAAATTGTCATTTTAATTTAAAAACAGTTAAAAAGGTAATCCTAAGACAGAGATGCACATAAAATCATGGGTGGACTGAGAAGTTATTCAAAGGAAGCACCTATGACTTCCATCTCGTTCTAGCCGGATGATCATTGAGCCCAAGTGTTGATGTGCACACCCAAGTGCTGCCTCCTTCCCATCCAGAGCCCCGTGAAAGGACCATGCTCACTTGTGATGCTGTCCTCTTAGTACTGTGACGTATGGTTTTATTACCAAAGCATGTGTCTATTTAGTTTAGGTTTGTCTACTTGTGTTTTAGAGTGTCTCAAAATTTATTTTATCTTTTTGCGCCTCATAATTCACTTGCTGAAGAAATGAAATTGTTTATCTTACCCAGTTTCTTAGAGTCCGCATTTTAGTGTTAATTATAGTTTTACATTGAGAGCAAGTTAAAATATACCTTAATGATTATCTTTAAAAGAACAGTTTATTTTGCCTTTACTGCTTTTAGGTTTCATTGAATGCAGTTTTATCCTGCACAATCTAATTTGATTGATTGATTGATTGATTGATTGATTGACTGATTGATGATTTTTTTTTCAAGACAGGGTTTCTCTGTGTAGCCTTGACTGTCTTGGACTCACTTTGTAGATCAGGATGGCCTCAAACTCACAGAGATCCACCTGTCCCTGCCTCCCTGATTTCTGGATTACAGGTGTGCGCCACCACACCTGGTTTATAATCCTGATTTTAAAGTTCTATTATAGCTGTTTTTATACCTTTCCCCCTCAAGGTTATAAAAAGTCTTTATGTACAAAAGAGATACATATTTTTGTTCTTTTAATAGGACAAAAATTTCATCTTTACCATTTATTTATTTATTTACTTATTTGATTTATTTAAAAACTAAGTTCCAGGAGCCAGGGAGATGACTTAGTCAGCAACAAGCATGGGGGCTTGTATTTTGGTCTCCAGCTCTTATATGTGAAGCCAGGCAGGAGCCACACCTGGAGCCCATCACTCGGGAGACCGACACAGATTTCTAGGGCCAGTGGCCAGCTAAGTCTAATTAGGTTGTTCAGCTGAATGTTCATTGAGTCTAATACTCAGTCTCAGAAACTAAAGTGAAAAGTGATTATAGAAGACACTGATGTCAGCCTCTAGCCTTTACACACACAGGCGTAGGTGTGGATGTACACTTATACACATGTACACATATATACATATGTACCCCTTGCAATAAAAATAAAATGAAATTCTAAACATAACCCTGTATTTAGAGTATACTTTTTTGTGTTTGTATGAACTTTTTTATGTCTACACCTGTGTTCTATTTAAATTGTGTCCTTTATAAATAATGATAACTGCTGTCTGAGTATCTGCAACATGCTAGAGACATAATTTTCTCTGCCTCATAATCAATACAGCATTCCTTGGAGATATGTATTGTCTCCTTTTTATAAGGGGATACAAGTAAGACTCCTTAAAGTATTAAATTCTGCACAAGACAATTACAAAGTAGCAAACAACATTGGAATTTAAATCCAAGATCATCCAATATTAATTTATATGAAGAATTGTGTATACATATATATATATATTTAAATGTACTTTTTTTTTTTTTTTGAGAAAAAGAGATTCTATAGTCTGGGCTGGCCTCAAATTCACTTCCATCCTTCTGCCTTGGCCTTCCAAAAGCTCAAATTACAGGCATGAGCCACCATACCTGTCACCAACAAATTGAAAGCATTTAAAATACAGTAGGAATACAGCTTTTAATTTTGAATGTAGAGGATGACAACTTTGGATCTGAGAGTAAGCAAAATGGAGGTAATGACTAGAGACAACATATTCCAAATCATACAGTTTGCTGGTTTTAAGTTACAGGTTTTTTGCCGTTTTTGTTGTTGTTGTTAACTTTTTTTGAGGGGGAGGTCTTTGAACCGAAACTGGGTAGCTGAAATTTCCAGTTACATAGGCACAGTATTACAAGACTACTAATGATAAAACTAGTGTTCCTTGCTAATGATTTGGTTATGCACTCATCTGTGGTCCACCCTCAGAGTGACCTGTGGTCATCAACAGATCATCAGTGGAGCTGCCGTCCTGCTTTACAGAAGGTCTCCCAGCTGCAGGTAGAGGCTAGACCCACTACCTTCATGGACAGGCTTCTACCAGCCCATCTACCAGATCGGCTGTAGTGCATAAATTAGGAGGGCCATGAAAAGTGAAGTGGGTTGTAGTAGTCCTTGTGGTATGAATCTGTAATTGATTTTGGAGGTTTCGAAAAAAACAGCAACAATAACATTATTGTCTTTAATCCACAAAGTAAAGTGGTAACTTACCTAAAGACCCTGTAGGTTTTATCTCAGCTTGGGTTAAACTAACTTTCATTAGCTTTTCTGGATTGGCAGTTGCCTTAGGGCAAATGGTGGTGACACATCTGCTTTATTTTCCCTACATGAGCATCTCAGGAAAATAACCCTAGCACAAGGTTTCGAAGGGGAGAGATGGAAAACCATTTTCATGTGCTAGAGACTTGACCAGTGGGTGAGGGGTCAGGTTTCCTCAGGGCCAGAAAGCAAAGTTGGCAGTGCTGTGGAGATGGGATTTATCTGCCACTGATGAGAGGCCGTGGCCATTCATTAGTGTCATTAGTTCTGATAGTACTTTTGTTAAATTCTTTTATCTCTGATGATAATAACAAAAAACAATGGCAATGAGTGTCTATTTTAATTAGCCTAGGTTATCTCTAAATATTATTATCCCAGCTTGCTTTTGTGTTAGAGTTCTCAACAGTAAGGTTAAGTGTGTAGAGAGAGGATCAACTTTGGCTTGTGTGCATTTGATTCTCACAAGAAATCATTGCATCAGCGTCTTGATTGGGTTTTCAGTGGCAGAGGAAAGATGGAGAAGAATACAAAAGAGTGTGGGTCAGGGCTAAAGTCTGGAACCTGCTAAGAGGTGGAAGAAGGTGCTGTGTGATGGGTAGCAGGTGTCAGAGGACAACGTGCTTAATCACAAGAAAGGTTACAGTGACACTAGAGGAACCTTTCACTCCAATGAAATGTGTTCTAATTTACATTAAAAATATTTTAAGGCAAACCCAATGGCCCTTGTTTCGGAAGCAAATGGGGAGTTGATACAGAAGCAAAGAGAATGTCTGAGTTTTTCTACAGCCTCATAGGGTTAGAGTGCTATATTCTGTCTCTGTCTGTCTGTCTGTCTGTCTGTCTGTCTCTCTGTGTATGTGTGTCCCCATGCCAGAGCGTGTTGGAGGTGAAAGCTGAACTCAGATCCTCAGTCTTGGCAGCGCATGCCTTTGATCCGTAGAGCCATCTTGCTGTCCCACCACTGAATATTTCCTCCTTGGCATAGTATCATCTTCCTGCAGACACCTGACTACTAAATTCCTTTAGCATTCATTTTTCTAAATCATATTTCCAGAAACATTTCTTTGTTTCTTAAAATCCTACCCTAATCTTTTCTTTTCTTTTCTTTTTTAATGAATAAGTTAATGACGGGGGGGTGGGGGGGGAAGATACTGTAAGGACAGTTGTAAGAAATCATTCTGAAAAAAAAAATTAAATGTGGCAACAGATATTTTCTTGTTTGTTTTGCTTTTTTGTTTTTTCAGACAGGGTTTCTCTGTGTATCCCTGGCTGACCTGAGCTTGCTCTGTAGTCCAGGCTGGCCTAGAACTCACAGAGATCCACTTGCCTTTGCCTCCCAAGTGCTGGGATTAAAGGTGTGTGTCACCACCGTTCTCAGCAACAGATATTTTCTTAACTTTGTATTTTACACGAACCTAAGCAGCACTAGTAGAAAACTCCACTGCATTTTAGGTTCTCTTGTCTCCTTTTCTGGACTACTCTCCAGGCAGCCCAATTCCTAACCTTCAAGCAATTCAGAAGTGTCTAAATTGCTGAAGGAATAGTGTTCTGGATATATATTTTAAGGTGTTTATTTGTAAAAAGCAAACCTAAAGTCCCATTACAAATAATTCTTCTATAGTGTGATGCAATGTTGTAGACTTTTTTCTTTTTTCCATTAATTAATTAACTAATTAATTAACTTTATATCCTGATTGCAGCCCCACCTCTCTCTTCCCAGTCCCACCCTCATACCCACCTCATACCCTGTCTTTCCCACTTCCATTGGTACCAGCCCACCCTGGCACATCAAGTCAAAGCAGGACTAGTAGATTTCTTTCTAAGTTGAACACAATCAGCTTTCTTCGTGATAAAATTTAGATAATCTAAGATGTCATTGTTTATTCACTATATTCTATTATTTCTACTTTTTGGAAAAATGACAGGACCTTTAGTTCATGTGTTTTTCAATATACAACTCAAATTCTTTCATATAATTGAATAGTATAAACATGTTTCCTTTTGATCTCAGGAAGTAAAAAATTAACAGTCAGTATATCTTATAAATATATTTGTTGCATCAGAAAAGGTAAACACAGAAGTCAGTCTGCTTTTGTTTATCTGGGACATCAAATTTCTTTATTGATTCTCAGAACTGTTTTAACCTTTGAGATCCCTTCAATAAGCTACTAAGGAGGAAAGAAAAACTGGCCTTTGTTGTGCAGTTAATTTTGCTGCCTGTGTTAGAGCAGAGTTGTCCTCAACATTGCGTCAGTTGTAAATCGGAAGCAGAAACCTGTCATTTTTTCAAGTAGCTTCTTAGTGTATCTTTGACTTGGGAAGCTGCCTTTGAGATATAATGCCAAGTGATCTATGCCAGGCTATTCTTTCCATCCCTACCCTCCTCTCCCTTGTCCTCTCCTCCCTTTCCTTCCTCCCCCCTTCCTTTTTCTTCTCTCATCTCTTTCTTCCAGGCTTTACTATGTAGCTCGGGCTGGCTTTGAACTTAGTTTTCCTGACACATCCTACTGAGTACTGCCACTGCTGTGAGCGAGTGTGCCTCCATGCCTTGTTTACTAAACCATTTTCTATTTCATTTTTCTGGTTTTTTTTTTTAAGAACTCAGTAACAGCCCTCCTTTCCCAAATTGCAACTCTTACCTAAACTTTATCATATATTTGAGACACATCTTTTTTTGTCTAGAACTCTAAATGCAGCAGCCTTTCCAGAGACTCTCGGGTAATACTTAGTTACCTTCAAAGTCACTGAGTCATATGGGCTGGGGAGATGATTTTAGAAAGGAATAGAAAAAAATGGATCTATTTATAGAGGCTGTTACTTAAGCATATATTTAGATCCTAGGCTCTGTGGAGATAGGGAGGCCTCCATCCAAGTGAAAGGAATTCAGTGATGTGCACTTTAAGGGTGACTGTTGGGGAATGGCAGCCAAGGATCAGCAGTCCTTGGAGGTGCACTACCATGGAGCTCAGTCCACAGCCCTGGAACATAAACTCTTTAGCAGAGTATGTGTGTTCAAAGTGTGTAAAATGATTGTGAATAATCAATGAAGCAATGATGGGAATATTTGACAAGTGCAGCCACCATGGGTTGGAATCTGTAGTTTTGGTTGGTTGGTTAGGCTTTTTGTTTTGTTTTGTTTTGTTTTCTAGCTGTACTTCCTGGGAGATTTAGGTTAAGCACTCACCTTGGCGCTAAGCTTGACTTCTTATTGCAGGACAGAAGGCACGTTTCTTTGGATGCGGGAGATACAAGTCTTGACATGCACATCCGCATGCCCTACCTGAGTTCAGAATAGGAAAACTTCAGATTCCATTGATCAGATGTGGAATGTGTCTCAATTACTTTTCTATTGCTGGGGAAAGACACCAACCAAGGCAACTTATGAAAGAAAGCGTGGACCCGGGGGTTTGCCTGCTGTTTCAGAGAGCAAGTGTATGGCCCTTATGGAGGGAGGCATAGCAGTAAGCAGCCGACTGGCGCTGGAGCAGTAGCCAAGAGCTTGCTTCTGATCCACAAGCAAGAAGCGGGGAGGGTGGGGGATGAAGCACTCACTGCTGTGGCCTGGGCTTTTGAAACCTTAAAGGTGTCACGATGCTATTATTTTATTTTTAAGCCTAGGTCTTACTGTGTGGCTTACTTACTGGCTCTGCCTCATAATGCTGAAATTTTAGGCATGCTCCACCATGTCCCTGCTTAATTAATTCTGTTATACTTTAATCATTATTCCTAAACTGCTGACATAGTTTTTTTAAAATTGTTAAATAATTTTATTAGTTCTTTGAGAATTTCATATAATGTATTTCATATACTGTATTTTCACACAATGTTGCATTTACTCTCTACTTGTTTCTCCCAGTTCTATCCTCAACCTCCTTACCCACCCTCCAACTTTGTGCCTTTTTTTTTTTAAATGCACCATGCGAAATTTCTGCTGCTCATATACTCAGTGGATGTGAGGCCAGCCAGGAGAGCATTATCAACCTACCAGGGGCCACGCCTCTAAAGAAAACTGACTCTCCTCCAGAAGTCATCAATAGCTCCTTAGTTAGGGATGAGGATTCCTGAACCTTTTTCTCCTCTATGCTAGAATGTTAGATGACTTGTCTTATGCAGACAGCCACAGCTGCTGTGAGTTCGTCAGTACAGTGGTCCGGTCAGCTAGAAGACACTGTTTAATTCTGGTCTTCCTCTGGCTCTTAAAGTCTTTTCTGTACTCTCATCTTCAATGGTCTGTGAGCTTCAGGTAGGTGTGGGGCATGATATTGGTGACTCATTTGTGGCTGAGCCCTGCACAGATCTCTACTTTGATCAGTTATCAGTTTATATGTTGACCACAATCAACTGCACAAAGAAAATTTCCTGGTAAGGACTGAGCGTATGGGCATGGAGATGCAAATTTAGACAAATTTGCCATTTGGCAAAGTCATAGTAGGTTTATCTGGCATCTGTGAACTCCTCAACCATAAGTTCTTGAGAAGAGTTACAACACCAGATATGCATT
This sequence comes from Acomys minous, assembly GCF_964271855.1. NCBI lineage: Eukaryota > Metazoa > Chordata > Mammalia > Rodentia > Muridae > Acomys > Acomys minous. The sequence continues at coordinate 26,771,488 of NC_140487.1, read as the reverse complement.
TTTTAATTTTTAGTTTTATTTATTTATTTATTTTGTGGAACAAGTCTTAACTCAAGCAGAAAGTGGTTGGTTAGCACCATAACATCTGTGCTGCTATTGCATCCATGGGTTTATTGCCATACAAGTCACTGTTGTAGTTCACAGGGTTCACAGCGGGGTTACTCTATTGACCTTTTGGCTCATCAGTAGCACCTTCCAGTTTGATGAAATCTAGCCATTAGGGAAGATGCTTCCTGGTCAGTACCAACTTTATTTCTCTATATACTATGACCAAAGTATGTGGTAGCTTCAGCAATAAGGTCTCACCATCAAGTTCTGGTGGCAACAAAAGATAGTAGCAATCGCCTGTATTGTTGTAGCAGTGTGGGAGTCAGCTCTGACCAGCAGCTTAAGGAGAGAGAACCCATACCTGGCCCTGCATTTTCATTTGGTAATCTGTGGCTTCTGGGAGCTGCATTATCCCCTGTGTGGGATATAGTCAATTAAAATTATTTATATGAATACATATTTATTCAGGGAGTTTACAATAGAAATTTTCCATATGGCTTTTTAAAACATCCTTATTCTTAATTATCTCTTCCCCAACTCCCCCATCTGCTCCACTCTCCTATCACTGTCCCTTACATTCCTACCCTTTAAAAACTTGTTGTTAGTAAAATATAATCACACTATTTTCCCCTTTCCTTCTTCCAACTCTTCTCCTGCACTCCTCATTTTGCTCTCTATCAAGTTCACCCTCTCCCCTTTCCTGAGACAAGGTCTTACTATGTAGCTCATAGTAACCTGAGCCTCACTATGTAGCCTAAGATAATCTTAAACGCTTAGTAGTCAACTACCTCTGCTTCCCAAGGGATGAGATTATAAGCATGAGCTATCACACTTGGCTCATAAGAAAAAAGATTATTTTTTGAAACTGTGGCTTATGTGGCCCAGGCCAGCCTTGAGCTCAGTTTGGCCTTAGACTGCTCTGGCTACCTTCATCTTCCAAGTGCTGGGGTTGCAGGCATGCATGGATACTCCTAGAATTACATGTACATATGTATTTATTTATGTATATATATAATATGTATTTATAGTATTAATTTTTATAATTTAATATATAAATATAATATATTAAATCTATGTTATATTAAATATATAACTTCAAGGTAGAATTATTCTATAAGAATGAGAACTAGACTTTCTAAATGACAAATATAAAGTGGGTTTAATCTTATGACCATTTAATAAATAACTGAACTGAACTTCATAGACAGTAGTGGGGTGCAGTTCTAGAATATCCTTGTTTAGAATCCACTCTGTAATGGCAAATAGGGCCAGTACTGGGAACTTTGTCCTGTGAGTCTTGTGGGTGTGAACTGATGCTCATTTTAACGTACTTTTGTTTGAACTAAAATGGAAAACTCAGTTTTCTTAGTTATTGGTGAAAGAACCATGGCATTTTCCAAAAGTATCTTAAATTTTCAATAAAAGTATAGCTGGACTAAACAGTTTTCATGATCATTGAGTGTTGGGGCCCTGGTTTTTGTTGGCTAATAATTACTAAGTTAGTATCCTATAGAAAGAGTGCATTTTAATTGGCATTCTACTAACTCAAGCCTCAAATTAAGTCTTATTTGGACTTATTTTAGTTGTTTAATGTTATTTGCTTAGGACAGTTAATGGCTTTTCCTGCTAATACAAACCTACTGTGTTCCCTTAATGAGGCACATTTTATTCAGTAAATGAAACACTTGTTTTCAGTGTCATTAAAATATAAGATGATTAGGCTGGGTATGGTGACAGACTCCTTAAATCCCAGCACCCAGCAGGCATAAGCAGGTGGTGCTCTTGTGAGTTTGGGCCAGCCTTGTCTACACAATGGGTTCCAGGTCATCCAGGGCTACATAGTGAGACCTTGTCAGGAAAAAAACAAAACCCAAACAAACAAACAAACAAACAAATTTGTTTTATTAGAGTCCCCAAATGTTATATCTTATAAATTAATACTTATTATAATGCTAGTGTTACTACTGCAGAGTTCCTATTGTCTTAACACTGACCTGATACTAATATTAATAACTGGGCTGAGGAATAAGAAAAGAACTCACAGTGCTTGAAGTAGTAACAAGAGTGAGTATATACTGTGTAGGGACACTGGTGGACATGTTTCACTATGAATTAAGCAATCTTTTCTTTGTCAACCTCGATTTGCATATGAAGAGACTGAGACATAGGGGGCTGAATTTAACTGGCTCAAGAATTTGGAGTCAAGAAGTCTGGTACTAGGATTTGTGCTTTTATCCATCACAGCCTCAGGCTCTCTGGAAATAATCGTAGTAGCAGCGGAATTAAAATGTAAATTTTTTGACTCCAACACTTAAGTAACATCTCCTTTGGCAGTTTTATTTAGTAAGCCGTAATGTGGAGATGTAATTGGTTCAGATGAGTCTCAATTATCCCCAATAGAAAATTTCTATTCTTTCAAAGACCAAGTGCCTCCAAAGGATGCCCTATATTTTCAACCATTTGTTCTTGCAGTTATTTTTAGTCCCTCTTTGTTCTCTATAGAAGTTAAATTGTGCATTGTTCGTTACAGGGGAACATAGTGGCTTCCAAGCCATTATGTCTGAAGTATGTTGCTGCCTTGCACATGGCAAACACATGCTCCATTCTCCTGCCCATCTTGTGCCTACATATACATTTATCTGCCTCTGGAGAAAATGTGCACTTTTATGAGCAAGAGCAACGAAGCTGAAACATATCATCCTCTTGCCAAAAGCTTGAAGAGATTTGATTACATCCTTGCCGAAGTGCTTTAAAATGTCCACCCTCCTCCCCCATCCTCTGCTTTCTTCTCAGCGCACAAAGGAGCTGCACAAATCTAATAAACAAATGGAGAAGATGTCTGGTTCTTCCGAGCACATACATTATTCAGGCCAGCATCCGGACTACTTTTTGTGTACTACCAGGCATCTGTGTATTTTGTGCCTCCTCCCTGGGCTTGATGGGGTGTACACTTCCTCCCTGGCAGGCGTATGCGAGCATATGCTCCTCTACCATCTTGTAATCAGTGTGGTTTCACCCATTTCACCATTTGATTCTCTTTGAGTTACAGGGAAAAGAATTCTTGGGGGATTAAGTAAATGTCCTTTCCCTTTGGACTGAAGCGAGGTCGAGGTCACTCTAGGTCCATCATCATAAGGCCGCGTAATGCATCGGCTGTCTTAATGGCTTCATAAAGATTGCAAGTCATCTTAACTATTGGCCTGTTACCAGTTGATACAGGTCAGGCATCCTAGTGCTGGGAGTACAGAAAAATGGAGTGACAGCTGCTGGCAACATGAGTTCTGTTCCCAAGGTTTGCTTGGGCGCTTTTTAGTAGAAAGTCCCCCTTATTTTCTTTCTAGTGTAAAGTTTCTCTTTGTCCAATTAAGTATCAGAAGAATTATCTCATTTGTTGGTATTCAAGATCTTATCTATAGACGTAAAAGACATTTTCTGCATATATCAAAGTAACACCAGCAATTGTGTTTTGGTATGGAATTAATTATAGCAGAAGGAGCCTTACTCTTGTAATTCTGAAACCAACCTTTTATTGCACAGTGTTGCTGAGTCTGCACTTGGGAATAGAGCAATTATAATAAAACAGCAAGTTGTTTTAGCTAGCTTGAAACACATACACACACACACACACACACACACGAGAGAGAGAGAGAGAGAGAGAGACAGAGAGACAGAGAGACAGAGAGACAGAGAGACAGAGAGACAGAGAGACAGAGAGACAGAGACAGAGAGACACAGAGAGAGACAGAGAGGAGAGAGAGAAGGTGGGGGGGGGGCGGGGGGACTGACTGTTTTCTTGGTGTTGTTCCAAGATAGAGTTATTTTCTTGTTCATTGTTAAGTTCTTGATATCCAGAGTATTATTATAAAAATAGAAACACATAGTAAAGACCAGAGAATCAGTATCCTAGGTATTGAGCAGTTTGAATGTTTATGAGTATTTTAAGTAGTAATTTATCAAGGGTCCAGCTGATATTTTTTTTTCATAAAAGTCTTGCATCAATGCAGTAAGAAAGGAATTTGATGCAGGTGTACTTGATATTTCCAATAGGAAATTCCTAAAAGCACAGACATGGCATTTTAGAGGCTAGAGCACTAATACTAGGCATTTATGGCAAAGTAGAGAGAAGCCCAGTTTCTCAGATAACGCTTGTTGGCAATGCTTATTTCTTTAGTGAACGCTGAGGGTCATGTATATAGTACAGGTGCACGCAGTACATAATACAGTTCTTGCCCTTGGGAAGCTTGCCTTTAAGGGGTTACCGAGATCTTTTAAATACATACCCCAACTCCTGTAAGTTATGTAATTAGTAAGTGACAAAAAATGCACATTGCTCTGGGAGCAATCTGGGGTAGGCTCAATCTGGGCAAGCGGTGGGTCAGAGAACTGAATTCAGGACCTTCCTGGAGCCTGATAGGCAAATCCTCTATCATTGAGCTGCACTTTGGCCCCAAGACATCCTTCATGAAATGATGTTAACTTTGAAGTTTGTATAATGGGTATTTGGCAGGTGGGATGGGAACAGTTTTCTGGCAGTAGGATTAGCATGTTCTGATGCCCCTGATGCCCCCAAGACCTTTGTGTAGCATCTTGTAACAAGGGAGCAGAAAGAAACCAGAGGGGTGGACAGTGAGAATGGAGTGAGTGGACCAGGGGGAGGAAGGATGCATGTGCATCCGCATGTCTCTCACACTTCTCCCAGCCACCTTTATATCAGGGGCCATGCTTGCAGCTGTATCCAGAATGCTGAATGTTGCCTTGGTGAATCCAAGGCATTCCACAGCAGAGCGAGCACTTTGGGTAAGACCTGTTTCTGAGGAGATGTTACTGCTACCATTTTCACTGAGTGAAAATCGAAAAATGTCTTCAGTAGTGTTACAGATGAGACCTCAAGGCAGATCTGTGGTTTAGGAGCAGAAAAGCCCAGGCACTATGAATACTGTTAGGGCTAGGTGGACTAACCTTAGCTTCTGATTGGGCCGGTTAGTATCTCTGGCCTCAGACAAGTTACTAATGCCTGTGTCCTCTTCTGATTAGAGAGAGAGAGAGGGGGCGGGGAGGGAGAGAGAGGGAGAGAGAGAGGAGAGAGGAAGCAAAGAAGCAGACACGGCTTTGGCTGTGGGAGGAGCACTGGAAATGTCAGTGAGGGCTCAGGAGCAAGGCAGAGTAGCAGTGCGTAGAGATCTCTGGCCACATTTGTCGTGGCTTTTGCCCATCCTTACTGCCAGCTTCTAAATGTGCTGATAACACAGGCCGCAGGCCAACTACAGCCCTTCGCTTTGCTGTCGGTGTTTTCAATGTGTGGCATAACATGCATGCCTAGATTACATGCTAGTCAGTGTCCACAGGATGACAACTAATGACTGAACTTGACTGTGGGCTACAAGTGTGGGGGTTTCTCCTGTCCTTCCAACAGTGTGCATAGGAAAGCTCGTTCTTGACAGGTGTTGGAGGATATATTGTTTTTTCCTGCTATGAAGACGAGTGATGAATGTGAACGGGGTCAGTTAGTTCTCTCCCGAGGCTGGCTCATGTTCAGGCTTTAGAGATACTTGTTAGTCAGTTTTCAGTCCCAATCTACAAATTATAACCAATTGAATTGACTTGTGATGAAATTTCAATAATGTTAAGATATTTCCCACATGTCAAAGTTATGCCAGATATTCTTAAAAGGATACTTATGTGAGATTTAGCATGTTGAATGATTATTAATGTTTAATGTTGAGTTATTATTTTAGTAATATCAGCAGTTACTCCTTAACCAGCTTTGTATCCCAATAACCACACGGAGAGACCAGGATCTATTTAATTAGCCTATAGCACAATGCTGCACAATAATTACTCCATCCTAACCCTCCATGCCAGTATAGTTTCCTCCCATTCAGATTTCCCACATTATACTCGCTTTTAAATCATCTCCTAGGCCCGGTTCATCTCTCTTGATGTTTTCTGGTCTCCTCCTTGTGGCTCCATCCCTTCCTTCCTTTTCCTTCTCCTCCCCTCCCTTGATCCGGATGTCCCACCTATTCTGCTATTGCTCAGCATTGGCTAGTTTCTTTTTATTGACATAACAGAGAACAAATGGTGACATGTTTACACATATTTGAAACAGGAGATGCTTAGAATAAACATCACAATGCAGTGTCCATTGATCCTGTGATAGTTTCTGAAAAGCACTGTTTTTCATACTCAGTATCTTTTAATTTTTTAAAAAGATTATTTATTTTATGTATATGAGTGCTCTATCTTCGTGTACACCTGCATATGAGAAGAGGGCATAAGATCCCAGTATATCTGTGAGTAAGATGCCATATGCTTGCTGGGAATTGAACTCAGGACCTCTGAAGTACAGACAGTGCTCTTAACCTCAGAGCCATCTCTCCAGCCCCTTGGCGTCTTTTAAAATCCAACACAACAGTAAATATATTCTTGCCACTGTCCAGTGTGGTAGTGAGTTCTTCCTTACCCTTTGCGCCTGACTTGTCCTGGGCGATTCTACAGTCCTTCAGGTAGGGGAGAAGGGACTTGACTCCTGTAGGACTCAGGTGCAGAAGAGCGGGGCGATGCTGCCAGGGAACCTTCACTTAGCTGCCAGAAAGACTCTCTTTATTTTTCCTTCTTCAAAGAAGCAGTACGTGGAAGAATGATAAAATGGAAGTAAAATTAAAGTAAAATAAATGCAGGGTAAAACAGACCAAAAAATACTGTATTTCCGTTAATGTTTTCCTTTATGCATCTGTTTATTTTTGTTTTATTGATTCAGTATCTCATGTAAACAAAGTTGGCCTCAAACTTGCTATGTAGCTAAGGATGGCCCTGAGCTTTTGACCTTCCTACCTGTATCTCTTTAAGGAGGGTTATGGGAGAGTGGCACTGTGCCTGCTTCCCTTCACTGTCTCTTGTTTTATTAGATGGCTTAGCAGTTAAGAGCACTGGCTGCTTTTCCAAAGGACCCAGGTTCAATTCCCAGCATCCACATGACAGCTTAAAACTGTCTGTAACCCCTGTTCCAAGGAGATCCAGCACCCTCACACAGACATACATGTAGGCAAAACACCAATGTACATAAAATGCAAATAAATAAATTATAAAACAAGAAAAACTAACAAAATTACATTCTTTCTTCGTTTTTAGAGATACCTAATATGTTTTCTTTTGCTATGTGTGTCTTTATTATCTTGTTCATATGCAAATATCCAATAAAGCATAAGGTTTCAGGTAATATATACTTTTTATGCTAAAACTCTATGTAGAGCAACATATTGAAACTCTATTATTTATAAAAAGATGCTGTGATGTGGTAGTTTCCTAGAAATAGTTATAATTTCGTGTTTATAATTGCATAGTCAGGGTCTGTGGCCCATGCTGGGTTTCCATTATCCCAGTTTAGAGCCACATCTTTGTGAAACTGGTGAGAACTGTCTCCACATTGCAGTGATTTGTTACAGGGAGGCTCTTTGTGGGAGCCGGAAGTTTTCAGTAGCCTTATAAGATGTCTGTTGTCTTTGTGGCTGGGTGGCAGTTACCTGACAACTGAAAAATAATTTCTCTTGACGTGGAATCTCTGACTTAATAACAGAATGGGAGATCTGTTTTCCCAAGCTGTTTGGTAAAAGTAAATGAGCAATTTGGTGTGTGTGAGTGTGTGTGTGTATGTGTATGTATGAGAGAGAGATGTGTGTGAGCATGTATGTGTGTGTGTATGTATGTGTGTATGTATGTGTGTGAAAGTGTGCTTGTGAGTGCATGCTTGTGAGAGAATGTGTATGTATGTATGTGTGAAAGTATGTATATGTGTGTATTTATGTGTGTGCAAAAGTATGTGGGTATGTGTGTGCAAAAGTGTGAATATGTATGCTTGTGAGTGTATGTATTGTGTGACTGTGCACATATGTATTGTGCGAGTGTGTGTGAGAATGTGTATGATTGTGTATATTTGTGTGACTGTGTATGTGTGAGTATGTGTGTATATATGTATGTGAGTGTGTGTGCGTTTATGTTTGTGAATGTATGTCTGTGTATATATGCATGTGAATGTGTATTGTATGCAGATGTGCCCAGAGGAACAGGGATTGAACTCCGGTGTCTTCAAGTGTTTCTCGCCTTATACACTGAGCCAGGTCTCCTCCTTGAGCCCAGGCTTACTGTATTTCAGGCCTGTGCAGCAAGTGCAGCCAGGCTTCCTCTGCAGCCACTAACTGAGAATTCCATTTTTCTTTCTAAAGATTTGTCAGTTTCTGTTCAGATGTAGCTGATGGGCAGCTCAGTCTCCGTGAGGGTTCTCTAGTAAGGGGAACAGGAGCTATCTCTGACATGGACTCTGGGATCTGCTATTTGATGACTTTGCCCAAGTGAGTAGCCTTGCTGGGCCACAGAGGAGGAGCATGCAGGCAGTCCTAATGTGATCTGATAGGCTGGGGTCAGATGGTAGGGGAGGCCCCCCTCTCAGAGGACTAGGGAGGAGGATGGGAGAAGAGGGAGGAAGGGTAGGAATGGGAGAAGATGAGGGAGGGGTTACCATGGGGATGTAAATGAATAAATTATACAAAATAAAAAAATTTAAATTGTCAGTTTGTTTTGTTTAGTATGTGTATGCTCCTGTGAGTTTATGTACATTACTTGTGTGCACATGCCCAGGGAGGCCTGAGGGTGACAATTGGAGTTACAAGTAGTTGTGAGCCAATTGATGGAGGGAGCAGAAATGGGGACAGGGACAGGGGGAGGCTGTTAAAAAATAAACTCAGGTCCTTTGCAAGAGCAATAAGAGTTCTTTTTGTTTGTTTGTATTGTTAAGACAAAGATTTTTATTACCCTGTACAGTAATTTCACCCAGAGAAAACCAGCAGCCCACAAGCTGCTCAAAGCACAGCCTCTGAGAGGCTCTGGAAGGCGACTCCTGCCAGAATTCTCTTCATGTCTTATGTACACAGTCAGCAATGCCCTTTCCCAGACAGAGCCCAGACCCAGTGCAGCAAGTAGGCCAGGGGCCCCCACAGAAGAGAGCTGCAGGGATTGTCCCACCGGAGTCCCATCACGCCAGCACCTGTTGCAGCCCTTCCCAAAAGGTCGCCAAGTTAGGAGGCGAAAACAAACAAACAAATAGACCAGGACATGACAACAAATTCTAGGGCAGCAGCCAGTGGGAGCTGGGTTCCTGGAACAGGAAAGTAACCAAATGAATAAATTAACAAATGAATACATAAATAAACATCAATTGCTAGGTGAGAATGTGCCATCTTTCTAAAACAAAACAAACCCAGCTCATAAAATAATATAAAGGCATTTTTTTCCAGTGATATCAGCTACAAATTTTTTGCAGGCTACCATATCAACGGCACACATTTACCGTTGTGTGTCCAGTTGTGTATTGGTTGTGTATTCTGTGTGAGGTCTTGGCTTTGAAATAGTTAAGTAAAAACCAAAAAGACCTCTTCTTTTGGGAGTTTTACTAAAGGAGGCAGAAAAAGGTACAGGTGGCTCAGCAATTCGCCCTGTAGCCACTTCCATGGCACTGTTCATAGGAAATGGGGGGATGGGAACAGGGAAGAAGAGTAGAGGACCAAACCCAGGCAGATTTTTTGAGAAGCATTGGGTAAACATGGCTACTATGGTAGGTCAGCAGTGGACTGGTCCCTGGAGATCCTGCTCCATCCTATGGGCTACAGAGTTATTCCATTTGAACATGATGACAGTGATCATCGAGGGCCAAGTATTCTTCAGGCAAAAGGTCTCTTCAGAATGTCAGCATTTCATTAGATGATGCCTGACCCTGAGACCATCAGACCAGCCATCCTTAAAGTAAACCAGAACCATCCATGGATGCCGGATATCTTCCTACCCTAGGCAACTGCTGAGATTCATCTGCACAACCTGTCACCAGTGTCCAGCAAACAGCAGCCATACTGTCAGATGCTCCAAGGAGGGAGAGCTTCTGTCTCCAGCTTCCAGCAGGGCACTGCTTGATGCAGGAACAGCAGTGACAATTCGTTCCAGACTTTAGGTTCCTGAGAACTCCAGGTTCCCACAGCTGCTTCCCACACGGAGGGACTCTACTTCAAGTGTCACGGGCTCCTACTCCCTCCAGAGACACACTCATGGTGTCTAGTGCTGCCAGACTCCACAGAATCCTGGGGTGGGGAGTGGGAGTGTGACAGAACCCTGACCTGAAATGTTAATCACCACAGAGACTTAAAGGTCACCAAGATGGGCCAGGGCAGGGGAAAACATGTCAGGGGTGGGATAAAACTAGCACCATAATGTACGTCCTTGTCACCTCTTCCAAGTCCCTTGAGTGCCTTCTGTGGGCAGGGGGAAATACTTGAACTTGCCTCTTACCTGCTGCTTCTTCAAAAATCTGTAGTAGTAAGTGCTGTTTATGAGTAAGCCATCCCTCCAGCCTCTAATCGAACAATGGTAAGTGAAGCTATAAGACGTTAGCATAGCTGGCTACCGGTTTGAGAGTTAGGGTAACTGTATGCTAGTGATATTTCAAGAGAGAGAGAGACCTCCAGATTATAGAATGAAAATATCTGAGTATAAAAACTTGCCTGGCTATATTTAAAGAGGTGAGAAGTGGAAGAGTATTCCCACAAAATTCATGTCTGGAAGCTGGAATGTTCCAGGTGCCATCAGGTTTCCATGAAGCCACACTAGACTCAACACCTGGGATCCTTCCAAGGAGGGAGTGCAGACACTGAGACACAGCGACAGACACCCAGGGAACACTTGGTGTGAAGACCCAGAAAGATCCAGAGTCACGTCTACCACAGTGAGGTCGTTGGCAGCCACTGTAGGTTAGAAGAAGCCGGGAAAGATTCATTTCCCCAGAGCCTTCAGGGGAAGCACAGCTCTGCCAGCACCTTCACTTCAGACTTGGGAGCTGGGAATGTGAGGAACAATTAGCTGTTGTCGGAAGCCCACCTGGTTTCCATTGTTTGTTTTGGCAACCGAAAGGGGCTAGTAGAGAAGAGACTTGTCTTTATTTCATTATAAGCCACGTAGTATATCTAGTGGAGATGCCGAGCCTGCATGCAGGAGACAGGCTGAGTTCACTTCTCTGGAAATGCCTTTGCGTCTCAGAAGACTTTAACAGTTGGTCACTAAGGGCACTCATGAGCTGGAGCTCCTGGGAGTCACCATGTCATAGTAGTCTTCATGCTTTGTTTTCCATACCTGACATCACCCAGGGGAAATCAGTGGAACAAAAGACTCTTGCACAGCAGTAAAAAATAGATGCAAGCTTGCTGTGTCCCCAGTGTGCGACTTGTTGTTGAGCCAGGAGCTCCTAAGAAAGTTATCTGCCCATGTTGTGTGATGGTCACCCTCTTCTAATAACACTAACTCCTTCCTTATTACTTTAATTCATACCACACTGGTTTTTTTTAGTTTTGCCTATTTCTTTTGGGTGGAAAATTCTGCTACAGTAATACTTTCAATGTAGATTTTTCTCTCTGATCAAAGAACCCTGAATCTTTTAAAATGAAACTTTTATTATTTTTTTTTTTGGTCAGGTAATTTTAACTCATGAATTTTTGAAATGTTCCCCCCCCCTTTTTTTTTGGAAAATAGCTCCCCCACACACACATTATATATCCTGGTTACAGTTTCTCATCCCTCTACTCATCCCAGTCATCCCCAGCTCCCATCCAGATCCACCCTCTTTCTGTCTATCAGATACTGCTTGGTTATTCCCACAATCTTGGTTTCACCATTGCACTAGTGTGTAGGCTCAATTTTCTTAACAATTATATTTTATTATGAACTTGTTAGCCAAGCATACTTCCTTTACAACCCAGCTAACCCAAACAAGAGGAAAAAGAGATTAAAGAACACAATAATGAAACTGTAAGGATATCAGTTCCGAGGAATGACTTTCCTGGTGCCGTCAGCAGGATTTCTTCTGCTGGAACCTGGAGCAACTGGAACCTGGAGCCCGGAGGCCTGAAAGCCTTTCCTCAAGCGGTTCTCCCTAGGAGTGTCTCGAAGTGTAGCAATGAACAGTCAAAACATGTCAAGTCTCCAAAGACACCCCTCCTCCTGTTTTTGGCTAACATATATACCACCTCTCAGAATTAGTTTAAGGATGTTTTTCAGCTGGTAACAACCAAGCTCCCCTACAAAGTGATTTGACTTCTAAGGGGATGAACATCACCTGCTCTCTCACAAGTCTGTTCCTCATCCCACACTTAGGATCTAAACAAAAAAACATGTTTATCTTTCCTTCACTAGTATGTCTTGCAGGCAGAACACCATTGTAGATCAAAGGGTTTGTGGCTGGCTCGGTGTTTGTGTTTTGCTTTTCCTACCTTCCTGTACCAAAGATGCTGGCACATGGGTGAAGGCTCTGTAGGCACCAGCTTGACACTTCTTGTTCTATGAGTTATGTTGGCATTTTCTTCAGTAGTGAGGACTTGTCAGCAATTTACATGCATACATACACACACATAGAGACCCCTCTCTCTCTCATAAAGTTAAGACAATTCTAACTATTGAATGACTTAGATTTTGATAGTGGAAGGAGGCTAATTTGAATGCTGCTTGAGCAAAACTGTATCCTGGAATGAGGTGCCAAAAACAGTTAGTTACTCAAAAGTATCAGCCAGTAGCATAAAGGAGTACAGAGCTGGCTGTGATAAAATAGACAGTGTTGTGTTTCCTTCAGCTGACTTGTCTTGCAAGAAAACAGAAATGAGGAAAAGGAGCCTTACTGTTCAAACTTTTCACTTTTGAGGAAAACTGGAAATTCAAGTTTGACACTCGTGTCTGAGATCGTATCCTGTTGGCAATATCATGTAATTAGGCAGATGACAGACCTCAGGGAGACAAGGCACCTGTGCCTCATGGCATTAGCAGTAGCCACATGCAAGGGTTAGTTTTAGTCACCCACGTCATGCACTCTGCACAGCTGGAGTCTCGCTGAGGTACTGTCCTGATTAGTTTGGCCTGTGAGGGATTTCCTTAATTACACTAAATCAGCTAGAAGACTCACTCTGAATGTGGGCATCACTATGCTTGGATTGGGCCCTGGACCAAATGCAACTGAGAGAGGAAGCTGAACACTAGGCGTGCATGCATTGATTCTCCTGTTGCAGACCTTGGGTGTGACTGGCTGCTTCAAGTTCTTGCTGGCTTAAATTCTCTGCAGTGATGGACTGTACCCTGCAACTGTGAGCTAAAGGAAACCCTTTCTCTTCTAAGTTGCTGTTGTCAGAATTTTTTTTATCACAGCAGCAGGAACAAGACTAAGACACCACACTATCAACATTTTTCTAAATGTGTATCTTCAGCCTGGATTCCCAGAGGCCAATAGTGGAAAGTGCCAAGGTATCATTGTGCACATAGCGAGCTTGTTACTCAAAAGAAATATCCCTCTCTCCTCTCTCCTCTCTTCTCATCTCTCCTCCTCCTCTCTCTTCTTCTTCTCTCTGTCTCTCTCTCTATCTGTGTCTCTGTCTCTCTTTGTCTCTGTCTCTCTCTCTCTCCCCCCACCCCCATATATATTTGTGTTTACTTGTGGCAAGACAGTGTTGGGTGTTGGTCTTCACTTTCCCCCTAATTTTAAGCAAGGTCCTGTGTGTGCTCCTGCCTATGCCAGCCTATCTGACTCATGAGTGTCTAAGGATTCTCCCGCCTCCTGTCTCCTCCATTACTCTGCTATGGTGTTACAGACATGTACTCTAACACATCTCATTTTCTGTTGGTTCCAATCGGGTCCTCATGCTGGGGTGGCAAATACTTCACCCGCTAAGCTGGCTTGCCAGCCCAAGTGTTGATGGGTGCCAGGTCTGCTCTTTGAGAATCACTCATGTAAAAAGATCAGACCCTGTATCAGGACTGCCTCCATGGGAGGGAGTTCTGGATTTTTTTTTCTTGTAAAACAGGAGAAAGAATATTTGTGTCAGCCATCATGAACTATGCCATATGTCACCAAGAACAGTGACCAGGAGATGCTATGCTTGGTTATTCTCTGAAAGATCTGTCATTCTCATGTCCACTGCATGAAGTGGCCTCATATTAACTGTTTTCAGAATTTATAGTACCAAATATGGCTTTCCATGCATGGAATCTTGTACAGCTAGTAAAAAAAAAAAAATACCAAGACCTAACTTCCCTGAGAGTCTGATGGAGGCCCAAGGGACATCCTGGGAATCTGTTGTTTTCCAAGTGCACTGTGACACTTCTGAGTGAGCTTTGGTGCCCTGCTATTGAGCAGCTTTTCTCTCATGCAGTTTCTCAAGCACTACACCACAGTGAGGCCCCTGGAGCCTCGACGGCATACTGATACCCATCTTCCACCTTCAGAGAGAACAATTGAACTCACTGGAGGCTGGACCTGGGCACCGGTATTTTTAAAACTCTTGGAATGAAGGCATGACTAAGTGTTGTCTTAAAACATTACTACAGTGTGTGTGTGTTCACGATGACCTGTGTGTGTTTTGAGGTGGGATGACAACTTGTAAGAGTTGGTTCTCTCCTTCCACAGTGACGGTCCTAGAGACTGAACTCAGGTTGTCAGACTTGGTGGTAGGCATTTTTAGCTACTAAAGCCATCACACCAGCCCAAGAGCCATCACACCTCTCTACTGTAATCCTGGAGTATGGAGAATGGAGAGTCTGTTAAAATGCATGGACTGGTATTTCACCTCAGAGCTAACTAAAGAAAGTCTCTAAGCAAGACATTTTATAATTTTGCATTTTAAGTCAATGTTTCTCTTCTCTCTCTCTCTCTCTCTCTCTCTCTCTCTCTCTCTCTCTCTCTTTTTCTCCCCCTCCTCTCCCTCTCTGTCTCCCTCTCTTCCGTCTCTCCCTCCTTCTCTTTCTCTGTATCATTTTGATACTGGACCTTTCTATATTTAATCCTCATGCCTTTGTACTGCTAAGTGCTGAGATTCCAAATGTACAACACATCTGGCTTTTGAATTAGTCATAACAAAGAATGAAATTTAGAGCTTGAGGGACACTGCAGCTTCCCTCAATGGGAAATGTGACCTGACTGGACACCTCAGTTTGCGCTTTCTCTCTCTCTCTCTCTCTCTCTCTCTCTCTCTCTCTCTCTCTCCATCTCCTTTCCTCTCCCCCTTTCAGTCTCTCTCCTTTCTTCTGTCACCCCCCCTTCATTTTGTTATGTGATAGAATCCCCTGGTGAGGCATCTTAAGTAGCTATGATGTCTGTTTTACTGATGAGCATCCTGAGATTCAGGGCACATCTCTCTTTTAAAAAATGCTTGGGATCGTGAATATATATCAGGCAAGCGCTAATCTGAAAGACGCATAGTCTGCTTGATTAAATAAGACAGAAACAGGAATGCAGGAAGAGGAGATAAAGCAAGATTTAAAAATTACAGTATCTAGAAAAGGAGGGGAATTTGTGAGAAGCGGGAGCTCTGAAAAGGCTTTGGAGAATGTGACAGCTCATAAGAAACGGTCCCTTTGAAGCTGGAAACATTACCGATTTCCACTTGAAGATCCAGGGGGCAAATGGTCTTGGTGCTGATGGTTTGCTCCAGGGCATTTCCTGCTTTGAGTTCTTATCATTTTATAATCCAGGCCATGTAACTTCCTTATGTGTTATCATCCTTTTTTATAATGAATTATATTTTTCTCTTGAGAGCTTGTGGGATAACTAATAAAAGTATTGGCTTGACTTTGAATTTTATAAATAAATGATTGTTTTGAGTTTCCTAGAATAAAAAATTCTAATAAGTTTTTGTTCAAAGGAACCAATAAATAGACACAAAGGTGCAGATCTTTTAAATAGTACTATCTAATTAGTTAAAACTAAACATCTGTACTTGTATGACTGTGTTATCGTGTCAAGACGTACAAAGGAACTTTTATGCACAGTGGATTTAGTCTTGAACAAATGACAGCAAGAAATAGTGCTGTGACTGACAGCCAGATAAAGAGCCTGTCTCTATGAGGATCCACTGGAATTTCCTATTTCTGCAACATCTGTCTTAGATTATTAGATATGATATATATAACGCCTGCTTCCACAGCAGCTGGCTCCTTAATGTCAGATGAAGCTCTGCAGAAACTTCACACTTAGTTAGATTTGAGAAAGTTAGTATAAGTCAATGAGTGTTACTGAAACATGTGCTTCTAATAGTGTGTGTGTATATGTGTGTGTGTGTGTGCGTGTGTGTACACATGTAAGCCACAGTATGTGTGTGGAGGTCAGAGGACAACTCGTAGGAGTTGGTTCTTTTCTTGTTTTTAAATTTTTATTAAATATTTTTACATATCAATTTATCTTATTACATTTATATACAATAAACCACCTATAGCAAGAAGAACCACAAAACAATTAGGAATTATATATATGCTACATTCATAGTGTTTTGGCTATTTGTATTTGGCAGCCTTAAAGAAATCATCTTTCCTATCTTGGTGAATCTTAAATTCTGAATGTAAATCATTATCTGTCATATCTCATCATTATCAACTTAAAAGATCTATATAGACCTAAAAATGTCTTAACCCCTAAACAACTAAGCTTAATTGTAAAACTAAACTATCTGGTCTTCAACCCCATCAGAGACTTGAGAAGGGATAAAATTGATTACCTGAGTAAACAGGGAGTGCAGGTTAGCAGCTTCCCAAATGAGATGACAGAGACAATTTACTGCCTGAACAATCATCCAGAACTCTATAATGCTGGGGCATCATCTTCAGCCTTCTGGCCCAGTATATCCGACAGACATATTTGTGAGGCAAGCACTATTGAGGACTTGCTTACCCTGTCTTGGCAGAGTTTGGCAGTTGACTCTGTCTGCGTCCAAGCTTGCCTTTTTTAAGGCAGAATTCTGTCTGTGATACAAGCAAGAACATCTTATACCATGTGGAATTAAACTGTGGTTATCAGGTTTGGTAGCCCATGTCTTCTCCTCATGCCTTCCTGTTAGTCCAAAACACATAACTTTAAGTAGAATGCAGTTTCTTATGTTCAACTGCAATATATAGTATCATACATTGAGTGTGTGTGTATATATATATATATATATATATATATATATATATATATATATACATTTGTCTCTATAGTTTATGAAATTTAAAATGCAATTGCTGTTTAGGGCACTAGACCAACATTTATTAACCCTATGTATAGGCCGTCACAAGTACATATAAAGACATGAAAGGGTGTTTGTTGCATCATTGTTTACAACAGCAAATTTTATCCAACTGTGTTTTGGGACAGGACTATAGTGAATTATTATTGATCCCATAACAGATCAAGTTTGCTTTAAAGGAAGAGCAAATCAGAAGATAAATGCTGTGAATGATGTGCATTGAAAAGGATTTCTTTGTTTTATTTAAGTTTTTTCATGTAACATAATTTAGTAGTGTTTTCCCCCCTCATTCTCTCCCATTTCCTTATCACCTTTCTACCTGCCCAACTTCATGCTCTCTCTCACTCTCTTTCAAAAAATCCACACCAAAACACAAACTCTAAAATCAAAACAAACAATCAAAAGCTAATAAGACACACATACACAAAATCCCCCCACCCCCCACATGCACAGAAACCACAAAAATATGATCCACTTCATTTTGCGTTGGCCTACTAGTCCTGGACGTGGGGCCTGCCCTTGAGTGTGGTTGATATACTCAGTGACATTCCATTGGAAAACTGGATTTTACCTTTGAGAGCAGATACCATCTATTATAAATAGCTTCTTAGGGGTGGGGCTTTGTGTCTAATTCCTATCTCACTGCTGGGGCCCCTTCTGGCTTGAACCTGTGCAGGTCTTGCGACTCTTCTAGCCTTGCCACAGTCTCTGTGAGTTTATATGTGCATCAGCCCTGTTGTGTCTAGAAGGTATCTATTTACCCTGGCTTTTACACTCTTTGTGTCTCCTCTTCTGCATAGAGTCCTGAGCCTTGAGGGGAGAGGTTTGGTGAAGGCATCCTGTTTAGGACTGAGTAATTCAAAGTATCTCATGTCTGCGTAATATCTGGTTGTGGCTCTTTTTGTTAATTACAATATACTTTTACTTGAGTGATGCACTGGTCTATAGGTGTAGCAGTGTGTCTTTAGGACTCATCTTCCTGCTGTGCTTCTTTCATAGAATAATAGTATTAGGTTTTCCCCTAGGGCTCAGACTTATCTAGTCTCAGGTTTTTGGTCACCTTAGCAATACTTTAATCAGGTTTGGGCTCTACCTCATGGACTCGGCTTTTAATCCAACCAGAAAGTAGTAAATTAATCCCGTGACACTTGGGCCATTATTGCACCAGTATATCTTGCAGGTTGGTTGCTGTTGCAGGGCACAGTGTTTGCAGTTAGCTGAGTGATCGTCATGACTCCTTTTCTCCTCCTGCACCGTGCCTGGTGCCTTCTGGCGCAGGACAGCAGGAGCAAGGCTTCTAGTCGGGCACCAGCTCAGCGTCTCCATGTTTGATGATGTAAATAAGTGTTGGCTTCAGCGATAGCCTCTTACCATCAGTTTTTGGAGAGCAACCAATACTCTTGGCAAGAGCCTGTGATATTTGGGGGGGAGGAGGAGGGTGGCATCTGTGAGCCAGCAACTTAACCAGATCAAACCCATTTGTTGTTGTTGTTGTTGTTGTTCTGGAGGTTTCACTTGGTGACATAAGATATCTAGTTGGGGAATTGTCTCCCCCATTATATGATAGCTCCATTAAAATTCCTTTCATATATGTATATATTTTAGGGAACTTCTGCAGTAGGAGGTTCCCACATAGTTTTCACAAAGGCCTTTAATGTTGGTTGTCCCTCCCCATATTCCCCGCCTTCCCCTGCTCTCCCACCCCCTTCCCCTTTCCCCCTCGTATTCTAGTTTCTTCTGTATCTCCTTGTAACACTTTGCTCTATTCCTCCTTCCTTGGAAGATGCTCCATCCTCTCTGGTCACTCACTGGCTACTTAACCTCTGTGATAATGTCTCTTGTAGCACACATATCAGAAGCCTAAAATTTAACATTCAGATATAAGAGAAAACATGCGTATTTGTAAGCAGTATAGGGATTGCAGGATTTCTTTTAGGATGGCTATTAGAATTTAATCCTTATGTAGATATTCTGTAGACACAGTATATATGGTACACAAACTCTAAAAGCTTTTCCTATTGGAGGTAACTATGGCTTGCAGAGTGTATGTGAGGGATGTAGTTTTTACTTTTTACCCTATACAGTATGAATTTTTAGCACTTTCATCTAAATATATATCATTTAAAAATAATAGACAAAATACTTCTTAAAATATAAAATTGGTGAAGTTGATCATTTATAATAGAATATAATACATATAAATTAAGACATTTCATTGACATTAAAGTATTTTATTTACAACAATAAGTATTATCAGACATATTAAAAGAAAATCAACATTATTTCTATCTATCTATCATCTGTCTGTCTATCTATCTATCTAATGTTTAATGGTGCTTTTCCTGCATGTATGTATGTGTATCGTGTGCATACAGTGGCAAGAAGGGGACATCAGATCTCCTAGAAGCAGAGTTACAGGTAGTTGTGAGCCACCACACAGGTGCTGGGAATTGAACCCAGGTCTTCTGTTAGAACAACCAGTGCTCTTAACTTCCCCTGCTTCCCTTACTGTCTCATTTAAGTCATTGTTGATTTGTGGTAAATAGCATCTGATACATTTATAAAAGTAAAAACCTTTTACCATTATTTGGATGAATTGCATATGCTACCAAATGAGTTTATAAGGCTACAATGAAGGCCTTATAAACTGAACTGTGATAGGCCAGGCTGAGGAGGTCTCTCCCTTATAAACTGAACTGTGATAGGCCGGGCTGAGGAGGTCTCTCTCGCTCCTGTTTATGCTTCTCTTGAAGTGTCACAGAAACATTCAATAATGAGTCAGCCACACTGAGTTCCTCTTTGCATTTGCAGTGCTAGGCTTGTGCACATGGGCTCTGATCATATGCTGTGTTTGGATTGACTCCCATTTTTTCTGAATTGGAAATTAATTGAAGATCACTCTCTATTTCTAATCATCTAACTCTTCCCCCAGTGTAGTATGGGGGCTTTAAAAAATGAATTATTTGTTTTCGTTACTGTTACACTAAGACATGCTTCCAGAGTGGTGGGTATTTAAACAAGACTTTAATAACTTATAAAATATTTTTTGTAGCCTATTCCATTAGCACCTATCCTCATACAGTGATTGGTGAGTTCTGTTCTTTTCTGATCTGATACCATGGTTATTATGGAAAAGATTATTTTCTTTTTTCATCTTTCTGCTTTCTTCTGAGACCTCCGAGGAAGAAAGCTGTTGAGTGGAAAGAAACACTTTACCCAGAGCCTTCTCTTTCTGTACAGACCACCTCATTGACTATTGATTTTTTTGGTATGGTCTGTTTGAAGCTAGTGTTCTGATTTCTTGTACAATCAGATATGTACAGAAAATAAGAACTATCTGAGTCATGTGTTATTCACGTGTTTGCTTGCACATTTGCAGTGGAATCTATGGAAAGTTCACCATTCTTGTAGTCCAGTGGAAAGTATTTATACTTAACCTATCCCTAAAAATAATAGAGTAGGATGAAAGTGTGAAGTAAATCAGTCAAGGAGAAAGCTTAGATGTGGAGTACATAAACCACAAGTCCTAGGTCCAACTCATAAGTAGTGTTTGGAAAATAATACAGGGTTTGTATTTATCCAAAGTTTGCATCTCTCCCTGGTGTCTTCCTGGGTAGACAGCATTGAAGCTTAAAAGTCTATAGCCTGTCAGAATGCATAGTAATAGAGCCAAGTCCCAATGGATACATGTAAAAAGCACTCCTGCACCTAGGCTCGGGAAACATTGCAGAAAGATTTTTAAGAGCCAGAGTATCAGGGAGTTTTCTGGGAGATTGTTTTTCACAGTAATGTTAAGAGCTAAACTCATAAAGACTGACCAACATGAATGCTTTACCATGAACCAAGCAAAGACAACAGGAGTAGACATACCAAAGTGGACAGGGGTAAGCCTATAAGGCCTCAACCCTACACAAAGAATTATGAGCATCAGAGGAATGCTGAAAGTAGGAGATAGAGTCTTCCCCAGGAAAGTGTAATTGGATAACACCAATTGACTCTCCAATAGCAAATGGTCAGCCCTGAAAATATAGATAAAGGTAATATTATACAGACTAAGAAGGTTATATTTAGGAATATATATATATTCCTATATATATATATATAGCAAATACACATATGCTTGTAACAGCAATTAATAAAAAAATGAAGCCAGGAATTCAGGAGCGAGCAAGGAAGGTATATGGAAGGTTTAGCAAGAGGAAAACAAATGGAAAAGTGAAGTAATTATATTATAATCTCAAAAATAAAAGAAAAAAGTTACTGCCTTCTGAATAATGTAGAGATGGGACAGTTTCTTTTGGGATTGATGTTAGAATTTAATATGATTATGTGTGTAAATCAAAGGAGAAATAATAGCAGTAATGACAGCAGATGCTGAGTGCTTATCGTGGCAAAATATGTTCTAAACCCTATGTGTATTAGCTCACTTAATCTCACAACTGCCCAACAAGATAATCCACTCTAGTTGGTAAATACAGAGACTGAGCGTTCCTAGCTACTATGGGGTTGGTTACTCATGAGCAGCGGCATCAGGCCTGCAGCCCCACTGCCTCCCTCCTGTGTCTTCCTCCACTTATTCTTACCTGTTTACTTGTCAAGCACTGGGAATTATAAGTAGGGTTAGTTTTTTTTTCAGGAAAACTAGAGCAGGTAACATTTCCCCTTCAGTTACCCATTCCATCAGTCCATGCTGGGTCACTCTTTTTCTTTTTCTTTTTTCCTAATCTTATATCAATCTAATGAGAAATTCTCTGTCACAGAATAAATAAATTAGTTGGAGAATGGGAAAGGCAATGTAGAGGAGAGCTTTTCAAAATTTTATGTGCATATAAATCACTACAGACTGTGTTAAAATGTAGATTCTGATATGGTAGGTCTGCTGGGGCATGGGGCCTGTGTCTCTAAGAAGCTGTGATCCCCTCCACACTGCTGTGGTCTCTGGACCATGCTCCCAATATCAAATATTTAAAGACAACACCATAGGATGCCAGATCATCGGAATGCCATTTCCTTTCTAATGGTGTTTAAAGTTCCTACCAGGGTGTGGCGACTCACGCCTTTAATCCTAGCACTCAGAAAAAAATGGTGGAGGGCGGAGAGAAAGTAAAACAAAAAGAAACAAGTTCTTTAGTTGAATTCAGTTGATATGAGCAATTGCCGAAGACACGGAACTGTTTAAAACTCTGCCCCTAGACTGCTTACCAGGAAAGCAACTCCCAGTTTGAGAAAGAACACTATACACTTAGCAAGAACACCACAAAAACAGACATTTTCCTGCATCGCAAGAATCTAATGACTGTCAAATGCATCCAGTTTCTTTTTGTTCATCTGAATGTTAAATCACCACCTCAATCTTCTTAACATTGATTCTCTCAGAAGGTTGATTATTAAAGCTATCCTGGGGCAAGGGCTATCTACTTACCTTGGCTCTTCTGGTAATACCTGCATAAAAGCAAAGTGCAGCCCCTCCTTATTACCACTCTTTTTGCTACAGTGTCTGCTTGGTAGGCACATTTATGAATAATTCTCTTGGAGTTGGCTAGATAATGCTAATCTGGGTGATGGAACATGGTGCCGAGTAGCATACAGGGAGGTGCAGTGTGAGAGCAACACAGCAGGTGTCCCTGGCTGGCCAGGCTAATGCCTTCTCTTTCTGTCCCCAGGGAGGAGAACACTGTTACTACCAGGGCCAGATCCGAGGAAACCCTGCCTCATTTGTTGCCCTGTCAACATGCCATGGACTCCAGTAAGTGCCACATTAATTATTTATACATTTGCTATTTCATAGCTTTTCCTTATGTTTAATGTACTAGTAGAATATCTCAGCGTTCCAGAAGTCAGGGGCCTTGAAATTAGGCTGCGGTACAGTGATACTTGAAACCTGTTTCTAGTTTCATCTGGATTCAGGCAGGAGTGGCCTGGGTCACTTTCCTGTTCCTGGTGATGGTTAGCCCCTCACAACCAGTGCAGCCCCCCACTTATCCTTGATTGAAGTCCGTATATTTTCATGGAATGATAGAAATTCTAGGAGATGAAGATCGTGGCTCTCTGCACAAAGACAGGCTGCAGAGGACCTTAGAAGATCCTTGTTCAGCAGGGACCCACAGTAACCTACAGCAGCTGAGGGAGGACACAGGGCCCCAGAAAACGCTGCAGAACAAGTTTGTCCCTCCTCACTTCCCCTCTCACAGCTTTCACATTGCCTCCGAGTGGAGTGCTTGCTGATGGTGAACCCAGAGGCCACCTCTCCCTGTTCTATCCATTAAAATGATGCTTACAGGGCCATTTGATTTTTCAAAAAATATTTTATGGCCTGCTGAAGACCAACCCATCTCCAAGCACTCTATTTAGACTAAATCATTCAATTCCTTCTGGCTTGTTTTACTTTTGCGGGGGCGGGACACAGAGTGAGCTAGGACTTAAATTACTTTTAAGTTTTGTTGGTAGATAACAAGTTTTTTTTTTAAATAGTGAATTAGAAATATAGCCTTATTCATCTAATAAACTGTCACTGAGCATCTCCTGTGGACGAGGCAATTTTAACATGTGTGAGTCCCGAGTCTCAATGTAGTGTGTAGGACAAATGTAGCCTGGCTTCATCTTGTGGGAAATGATAGGTACACTTGTTTTCTTTGAGAAATGAAAAAAAAAAAAAAACACATCCGAGCAAAGGAGCTGAGGTTTGGCACTGAAGGATAGGTAGATCATGCGGGCTCCAAAGGTGTGTTACCTGCAGAAGTCGAGCGGGCCCTGTGATAGACTTTGAGAGACTCTTCCAGTGGAAGTTATAGATCTTAAATCTACAATGGTGATGAATTGAGATAGGCGGGAGAGTTTGGCTAGTGGCCCAAGTGACACTCTGGCCAGGCTCTGGGGAGAAGTACATTAGACCCGTAGATGGAGAGACTGCCACCCAAGACAATGGCTCAAAGAGGCAGCTGTGTGGTGGCTGTGCAGTGCAAAGCTTCCGCATGCTTCTTATGATAAGTAAATGGATATTTATTTTACATGTCACTTGAGTAAAGATTATTATGACATGGTGTCTGTGTTTATTATGTGAGGGCTTTGGTTTCCTTACCAGATGAAAGAAATGTTGGAGAGCTGGGCATGGTGGCGCACACCTTGGGAGGCAGAGGCAGGTGGATCGCTGTGAGTTCGAGGGTAGCCTGGTCTACAAAGCGAGTCTAGGAACGCCAAGGCTACACAGAGAAACACTGTCTTGGGTGGAAAAAAGAAAGAAAGAAATGTTGACATAACTCTCATAGTAAAACCGGTGTAGCTAATCTCAACACAGTATGGCTGTCAGCTAGGGATAGTATTTTTGACCTTCATGACATTTATGACAGCAAATGTGTGTTGGAGAGAGTAGTGACATGGAAATAAGAGGCCTTTTCCCTTCTCTCTTTTACTCCTAGAATCTCAGCCATATCATAATGTTAGCATCATGCTCTTTGCTTTTCACTTGCTTCCCCGTTTCCCAAATGGACAGGGTGTTGTGAGAACAAGGAAGACGGTATGAGCCTGTTTATGGCTCTGCCAGGCATGGGAGTCTAAACAACAGCTGGGTTCCACCTTTACGCAGTCATTTAAAGAAAGTAGGAACAATGTCTTTCTGGATCCTGCCTCAGTTGCTTTAACTCAGTACATTTTATATCTACCTTTAAACACTCACTTAAAACTAAGCAGAATGAAGTTAAGGGAAAGTTGGTGATGTGTCTACACATACTGACAGGATTGTGTACAACCATGTTTGGGCTTTCTTAGATGGCTTAAGCAGGTTTTGTACTTTTTGCTATTAATGAACTATTATCATCATGGTTTTACTTCTGAACACAATGCTCCTAGTAATATTTTGGAGACATGTTGCTGAACATTAAACGAAATAGGCTATCTCTGTGCAAATGGTTTAGGTATAGACTATATCTCTTCATGCATAATTCATCTTTTATAAATGATCAAGTGTACACTGAGGCTTATTCATGTTTCTGATTTGCTATATTTAGTTGAAGAACATAAAATGGGAAAATTAGATTAATAAACCTTTCTATAGAATCAACAAGGGTACTTCTGTACAAATTCAAAGGATTAATAGGCAATATTTTGATCCATATATGTTTGATGTTATGACAAAAATCTTGTCTATGAGAATCTTTAAAAAAAAAATCAAATATAAATTTGTTGCCCTCTTGTGGAAATTTGCAAGAATGGCTGCTGTTTCCTTTCAAAGTCTTATTTTGATTCAGCTTTATAAAAATTTAGCTCAACTGTGTCAGGTTGGCTTGGTTCTAGCTATAGAGTTTACTTGTTATAGGCTTACTGCTTATTATTATTATTATTATTATTATTATTATTATTATTATTATATTATCATCATCATTATTTATTATTATTAATTATTGTGTTAGTAACAGCATGTTATGAGGAATCAGGATTTTCTAAGTACAGATAATTTCAGAATCTTTCTTCTTTATGGTGCTTTCTTATACAACACTTGCCGAAAACGAATGAAAACATCTGATTTTCCCATTGCTATGAAGAAACACTGACCAAAAGCAACTTGGGGAGGAAAGGGTTCATTTCATCTTAAAGACTATAGTCCATCCATCCATATTAAAGGGAAGTCCGGACAGGAACTCAAGGCAGGAATGCTGCTTGATCTCCCTGGCTTGCTTAGCCTGCCTTCTTATAGAACCTAGACCCATCTGGCCAGGGGTGGTACTGCCTACAGTAAGCTGGGCCCTCCCATGTCAATCATTCCTCAAAAAAATATCCCATAGGCATGTCTCCAGGCCAGTCTAATGAAGGTAGTTCAATAGAGAGCCCTCTTCCTGAGTAGGTCTTGGTTTGTACCTAGTTTGTAAAAAACTATGAAAAATAGTAACACTGTATATAAACAAAACAGTCTCTTGCCATATGAACTTTGACAAAGGTTAATGGTTATATAATGTAGATGGATGAGGCCAGTTCCTAGCAGGGATGGAGAGAATAATGTCTGTCATATTAGGTCTGTTTGGAGGGGAGTTCCATATATATCATATTATAGTATATTGCTGACTGCATCTGTTTATATATAAATATGAAATTCAGTATCATCCAAACTTAGAAGATACATTTATTTTTGAAAACTGTGCAGATGAGATGTGAGAATTTAAACCATGTTGACAACGTTCCAGCAGGAATGAAAGAATTTAAATAGAGGCAGACCAGCTCAGAGAAACCAGTAGATTTCATAACATCATTAACGAGAGACAAATAATATTCTGTGTTGAGCTCCTTGGGTGTCATGTAAGCATTTTGACCATAAACCGAAAAGTTAACGTGGAGGATGATCACAGCTCTGACACCTGATTTCAGTAGAAACACTATTTTAACCAGAGTGGTGTCAGGACCTTTCTGAATAGGAGTTGAAAACATATGTACTTCAAAGCCCCTGTGGTGGTTGGTGTGAGAACGACCCCTATAGGCTCGTGTATTTGCCTTCCTAGCCCCTAGCTGGTGGAACTATTTGGGAAGGATTAGATGTGGCCTTGTTGTTGGAAGAGGTGTGTCACTTGAGGTGGGCTTTGGGCTGCCCCCCCCCTCCCCCCACCTCCTCTCCTCTTCCCTTTCCCCCCTGCTGCCTGAGGATCAGGATGTAGCTCTTAGTTACTTCTGCAGCACCATGCCTGCCTGTTGCTATACTTCTCGCTATGATGATCATGGGCTAACTCTGAAACTATAAGCCAGCCCCCGATGAAATGCTTTCTTCTATACGTGGCCTTGGCCATGGTGTCTCTTCACAGCAATAGATCAGTAACTATGGCATGCCCTTTGTAGGATTTTAAATAGCAGATAGTCACCCTCCAGCTCCTTCCTGTCCCCTGCCTGCTAGGACTGCCCGCTGTGTTTCTTTTGCAGCTGTTGTTATTTTGTCTAATGTCAGTGCTGTCTTTACAGTGCTCAGGTGATACCTTTGGAGTCCTTGTTGATATGTTTCAGGCAAAGTCCAAATCAAGTTTCTCAACCAATCTTTTTGGTTCTACTTTTAAAATATATCTAGGCTGGGCATGTGGCTCAGTGATATGACATGTGCTAGCCTGTGAAGCCCTGGGTTCAATCCTAAACAGTAGAAAGAAATACGTTTCTTCAAGTGTATATATACTCCGACACATAGACACATAGACACACAGACACACAGACAGAATCTGGTCAGTCCTCATCACTTCTGTCGTTACCACTGCCTTCTTTCTCTTGGATGGATGTAATAACCTACTCTAGCAATCCTCACCTTCAGCCTTGCTATCCTAAAGAGTATTATAACACAGTAGCTGCAATAATTATTGTAATATGAGGGAGAACCATGCATAAGGGCTCATGCCTGGAGTTCTAGCACTTGGGAGGCAGAGGCAGAAAGATGGCTGTTAATTTAGAGCCAGCCTTGGGGAAAGGCTGACATTCTGTCTCAATAAACAAACAATAAAACAAAACAGGGAGAAGTTATTTCTTCTGCTTAGAAGCTGGTATGACAATCTTATCTCTCAGAGTAACAGCCAAGGCCCTCAGGAGAGACAGCTGCTCTGTGCCACCAGGCCTCTGGTGGGATGTTTCTATTACTCTGTCCCTGGCCATTCTACGCCCACCATGTTGCCCTGTTGCTGTCCCTGCATCATGCCAAGGGTTTTCTTACCAGACAGCGTCTGAAATGCCCTATGTACAAGTGTAGGTCGGTGGTCATCCTGAAGCCTTGCCCTGAACTCCCAGGAGAAACCAATTGCCTTCTCTCTCGGCTCTCCCACACCATCTTCCCGTGACAATTCTTGATTTCCACCACGAAATTCACATTTACCTAACATACTTCTTTCATTATCATGTGTTTACTTTTTGTTTTCTTTTCTTTCTTTTCCTTTTTTAAAAATTATAATTTATTCAGATTACATCCTGATTGTTATTCCCTCACTTGTATCTCCCTATTCCCTCCCTCCCTTCCTCCTTCCCCCCGCCTCTTCTTCCCTCCCTCTCTCCCTCCCTTTCCTACCCTATTCCCCTCTCCTAGGCCTGTTCCCCTCTCCTGTTACTGTTTTTCCCAGGACTGGAAAGCTGTGTATGTTAGGCAAGCACTCAACCACCAAGCTGTATACTCACCTGCCTTCTTTTTACATTAGAATTTGAGGCAGGAGCTCAGGAATTTGCCCAGGGCAGCCTTGAACCTGTGCTCTTCTTGCTGCCGCCTACAAGTACTCGGAATTGCAAGCATAGGCTACCATTTGCAGCATCTCAGACTTGTTTTAATATTTGAGGCAGAACTAACAGAGCACACGAGGATTAAAGGAATATGCCACTACTCCAGCTGGAGGCTTGTTTTAACTATGGCTTCAAGAGCCCTAGCCTAGAAATCCAAGGAAGGTTTTTCGAGACCTACACTTTCACAGATACTCTAAGATGGCCTTCATACAGTAAGTCCCATAGTTCTGTGTTAGAACAACAGTGGCAAGCAGCTGGAAAATGCAGCCTTGAGCACAGTGTTCAAGATGGGAGGATCTGCCTTTGGGGAGACAAGACTTCCCTCACAGGAATGTGTGTGTGTGTGTGTGTGTGTGTGTGTGTGTGTGTGTGTGTGTGTATGTTGTGTGTGTGTGTGTGTGTGTGTGTGATGCCTGTGCAATGTGCCACATATGTAGGGATGGGTAGGTCTGGGAAAATAGGCACTGAATATGACTATTCCTGTGCTGCTGACCCTGAAATGATCTTGCTCTGGATGAGACTTGATAGCCATGTCTAATTATTTTCTTGTACTTGACAGTGGGATGTTCTATGATGGGAACCACACATATCTCATTGAGCCAGAAGAAAATGAGACCTCCCAAGTAAGTGCTCTGCTTGCCATGCGAATGTCGGCATTCATGTGGGGGGCAGTTATCTCATGTGTTTATATTGTTAGGGCCATGACCACACACAGTTTTTAATATCTAATTTTTTTCGCTCTTCCACTCTTCTGTTGGAATTACCTTCCCTGTAGTCTGTTCTGAAGCCACCACTTCTCTGTGTCGCATCATGTGCCTTATCTTAGACAACCACACCAGATATCATAGGCCGTGTGGCTTATACAACAGAAAGTATTTTCTTACAGTTCTGTAGGCCATGACACTAAAAATCAAGATGCCAGTAAGGTTGGCGTCCTATGGGGTTTCTCCTTGGGTCGCCTTCCTGCTGTGTTTTTATTTGGCAGAAAGAATTCTCTGGTCACCTCTTTCTCTCCAAATGAGGCCATGAGTCAGGTTGGGTCAGGGTGCTGCCCCCCAGGCTTCACTTAACTCTATTTCCTCATTGGCCCTATCTCCAGCCCTCAACATGGGCTGCTATGAGCCTGGGGTGTGATACAGACATTCAATCCATAGCAGATAAAAGCCCATCTTTTCTAGATTTCACATTTTTCTACTCTGCATGTTGCTTTCAAGGCTTGATGCCAGTGAAGTTTACAGAAACCTGGGACTTCTTAATTTTCTTTTATTAGGAGTTGATACATTTATTTGCTACAAATCAGGACCATAATGGCCTTGTTGGCCTTTGGCTAAGGACATATCCATGATAGACTACGGGGAAATCACATAGATTTAAATCCTTGCTTTGCATATACAAATGAGCTACCTTGTTTCATGCAGCATTGGTCAAAAGTTTACAGAGGAGGTAATTTTCCAGGAATTCACATTGTTTTGCTACCTGTTAAACAACCCTATTTGGGCAACCATCTGACTTGTGTACCTACTAAGACAGCTCTATCACTATACATGGTACTGACATTTTAGAAGTTATATATAACTTACATACTATGACATTCTAATTTTTTTTTTTTTAGCAGTTAGATGCAACCAGATGAAGTCATTTGAATGTTTTTCTTGGAAGAAAAAGTATTGCATTGTCTTTTGCTTTCTAGAACTGTCCGGGTCAGAATTCTGGGCATGCTTGCATCTGTCACCTTGCTCACAGGTGTCACCAGGATGGCTAGTAGCTTTGCAGTCACTGCTTACCTAAGCTATCTGGCCCCTAAAGTAAGGACAAGGATCGTGAAAGGAGCCAGGCATTAGCCCATTTTCCTAGATGTCTTACATTCCCTTGGGGGAAATGCAGCCATTTGTTTACGTGCCATTACTTCCTCTTTAGCTCCTAAGCCTGTTAGGCATCTTGATTGGAATCATGGCTGTAGTGCTGGAAGAATGCAGTGAAAAGTAGGGACCTGGAGAAGCTATGGTCAAGCTGCAGCTCTCGGAGGGTCCCAGCTCCTCGAGCTGTGATTGGCCGGAGCCAAAGATACGCACTTTACTTGTGCTCAGTCTCTGTCCTTTGTGTTATTTCAGGAGGAGTCTCGTTTTCACTCGGTTTACAAATCCAGACTGTTTGAATTTCCCTTGGATGACCTTCCATCTGGTATGGTATTCATATTGGGGATTTTAAGAAAATTAGAATCCAGTCGTTCAGTTACTACTTGAGAACCAATATATATGCTAAACAATAATTGGCAATTGCTCGGGACGTTTTAGAGGGGCTGTCAAGTTGCACCAAAGGAGAAAATAAAATGCAAACTGGCTTCTTGTTTACAGTGGAGGCATTCGGAAAGACATGGTTTAGGCACACAGAAGGAATACTTAAAAATTTAAGACTTGACATGAGGAATTAGAAGAGAAATAATTGTAGAGAAAAAAAAAAAAGGAAAATGGTGTGAAAATTCATCCTTGTGGTGAAGTGAGGGTTTCGTGAACACAGGCATGAATCATCTGCCCATGTGTTGTTTTCTTCATCTCCCCTTCTCGCTCTAGCATTTTAAGCAAGCTATTATAGTTTAACACTTTACATAATTGTATGCTTCTTGTGAAATTGGCACACATGTTCCTCTCATTTATGTTTATAGCTTAATCGCTGTACACGTTGAGTGGTGATGCAGATCCACATGTCATGTGACAAGCAGAGTTGACCTTGGTGCTAAGGCCCCATGTTTGTGGAGCATTGATTATACAAGAGCCGTTTGTCTTTTGCTTCTTTTAATTAACTTAGTTTTTGCAACAGCTTTGTATGGTAATATAACTCTGGTTTCTGTTTTTTGTTTTTCTTTTTTTTTTTTTTTGTCTGATTTTGTGGATTAAAAATAAAGGCACCAGTTTGCCTTTCCTAGGGTCCCACAGCTAGCCACTAAGGGCAAGGATTATGATACTTTGAAAGGCTGCTGTAAGAGAGTCGCAAGAAAGCATGAGAAAACGGCCAGTCTAAGAGCAAATTAAAAACTGATGTCAGAAAAGCAGTTATTAGTTTATATTGTCTTGTTAGAAAACGAAGTGAATGCTAGCTCCTACTGCCCCTGCCTCTCTAGAATGAGCCTGTCACTCACTGGCCTCCTGCGGTTCCCCTAGAGCAACCAAGCTTTCTACTTTGGCGAAGGGATGGACGATCCACTGTTTTGGAGGCCAGTGAGACTGCTCAGTGGTAACGGCACTTACTATACAAGACTAGTGAGCTGACTTCTGTCCCCAGAATCCACATGAAAGCTGGAGAGAACTGACTCAACAAAGCTGTCCCGTGACTGCCATGTGAGGTGTAGCACATACGTGCCCCCAACCACAGCACATGCACAGTAATAGAGTGAGGGATCCACACACAGACGCTCTTACTTTACAAAGACTCATACTGTCCTTTCACCAACTTTATGAAACTTTTTATCATGCCAGTTATAGGAACAAAATAAATCATGAATGGCCGTGTGAGAATAAAGCTACAGTGTAATAGGTCTTACTGGAAGCAATACACATTGATTAATATTTAAAGTAATAAAGATTCCCCACCAAAGACTTAATGTAGGAATGGTACAATGTAACCTTACAATTCTTTTAAGCTTTGTTCAGGGTTCTTTTTAAAAAATAATTATGGAGGTGACTTGGCACCCTTCTCCCTCTCTCCCTCCCTCCTCCTCCTCCTCCTCCTCCTCCTCCTCCTTCTTCTTTTCTCTCTCTCTCTCTCTCCTGACAGGGTCCAACTTTGTAGTACATCCTGGTCTCACACTTGCAGTGGTCTTCATATGCCGGCTTCTCCATGCTGCGTTGCAGCTGTGACCCTCAGTGCTCAGTGCATTTCTAGCCTATTTTCCAATCAGAGGTTGCCACAGTCAATTTTAAGAGTAGCATTGTCTTTGAAGATTACTTATAATTTACCATCACAAACTAGAACAAAACCAGAAATAGTCAGAAGTGTGTGTGTGTGTGTGTGTGTGTGTGTGTGTGTGTGTGTGTGTGTGTGTTTAAACTTTAGATTTAATAAAATTGAACAGGGTTCTGGGGCACCGCCACGACCTTCATCTTGCCTGCTGCTGTGCATTTCCTAGAGAAAGAAATAATATCATCAGACATTTGCCAGCTTGTTTGACTATAGGATCTTTCATTTTCCATGACCTGTCTTTTGGGAATATTGCTCCTTAGACCACGTTTGGGAGATAACAGTTGTTTTCAATGGACCAGTTGACACTTTGGAAACTGTGTGTGCCACTGGGCTCATTGTGTCCCCCTGGGATATAGCACTTTTATTACTGAGACACTTCTTGTACAGTTCCTACTCCTTGCCTTCTGCCTCTGCAGTCTCTTTCCTGCCCATTTTTCCTGTTGATTAGTCTGGCCTTTTGTAGGACTTCAAACATATAGAACTGTTACCATATTTCGTTTCTTTTGCTTAGCATATGCCATCAAAAGTAGCAGTCATTTATTGATTTTTATCATTGAATGTATTCTGTGGTATGAGTACATTGTGATTCTTATGAGTGTGCTGATGGACACTCAGGTTTCCCCAGTTTGAGGCTATCAGTAATAAGCAACCATGAACAGTTTCATATGTCTTTTCATTTTCTTTCCCTTCCTGTCTTTCTCGCTCTCTTCATTTCTTTCTTTGTAGAAGCATGTTTTTATTTCTTCCTGTAAACACCCTAGGATGGCCCGGGAAGGTTAATGCGTAGCCTTCAGGGATCAGTGTCATCAGTCTTTAGCCTGTTACCAAACACCTGGCACGCTGGTAGCCACACACTTGCTGGCCTCATCCCAGGGCTTAAAATGTAGTATATTTTGGGTCAGTTCTGAGCACTGACCCTCAGAAGTTGTGAGATTATTATGTTTCCAGCATGTCTCCAGGAGATGGAAATTTTATTGGTCTAAGGATTCTACTCTGGAAACGGTTTGATGAAAAGTTGTCACATGGTTTCTTCTGAGTGGTTATGTCATTCTCCTGTCACATCAGCACCATGTGGCAGTGGTAATCGCTCCAAAACTCGAGTACCAGATACCAAGATTATCTGTGCTGCGTGTGGATGCCAGCCAGTCTAGTGTGCATGGTGCTAGGCCCTTGTGCTTTGATCAGACAGTTTTTTGACTGGTGATATATAGGGGATGCTTACTAGTCATCAGTCATGTTTTTCTCTTTCAGTTGTTTTGTTGTGGAAGGATTTACATATTCTGTATTTGATCTCAGCCAAAAGTAAAAACAAAACAAAACAAAACAAAAATGATTACATAGTCTTGTTAAAAGGCTTTTGTCAGATGTATTGCTAATGCTGAATTATTTGAATTGTCATAAAGTATTAAACTGGGTCTCTTCCTCTGACTCCATTCATTTAGCTACCTATATCTACCTTTTTGCTTACTATGGCTTTATAGTGTATTGTGAAATCAGATACCATATATCCTTCAGTTTTTTCCTTTTTCCAAATTAATTTAGCACTTCCAGGTCCTTTGCATTTTCATACAGGCTTTAGAACCAATTTGTCAGTTTCTACAATCCCTCTTAGATTCTTACTAGATTGTATCCAATGCTTAGATTAACTGTGGAAAAACAGACAAGTTAGCAGTGACCCCTCCAATCCATGGGGCCAGCATAGCATCCGTCCTCACAGATTAAGCATTCACTGTAGCTGGTTTTGCATGAGGCCCTGATTTAGTCTCTAGCACCAAGCATAACAAAAATAAATTCAGCTCCTTCCAGACATGCTGAATTACATGAAAAAGACTAAAGTGAACACTTAAGGTATTGACGGTTTCTTGTTTGTGTTGGTTATTTTTGGCTCAGAGGTTTCTGTGGGTGAACATTTATGGTCCCACGACTACCAAGAGTCAAGTGCCTGACCACAGCTGAGCTGAGCTCTGCAGTGTAACTGGGGCTGGAGCTCTAACTTGCTCTGGAGGCTCTAAGGCACTGCTGGGTGATTGGCAGAAGTGTTAGCCTTTTTGGTGAACTGACCCTTTTATCATTATGTACCATGACTGCTTCTTACTGATGATATTTATTGTCCTAAAGCTGCCTATCTGGAATTAGTGTTTCTAAGATTGTTTATGTTAATTTTTTGAGAATTTCATACACGCGTATAATATTTTTGATGGTGTTCATTCTCCAACCCTACCTCTGACTCCTCCCAGTTCTATCCCTCTTCCTCCCTCCCCACTCTCTCCCAATTGTTTGTTTTGTTTTGTTTTTTCAAAAATAATAACCCACCAGGTTCAGTTTGTGCTGTTGGTATAATCATGTGTGTGGGAACAACCACTTAGCAGCTAAAATCCACTTATAAGTGAATACATACCATGTTTGTCTTTCTGGGTCTGGGTTGCCTTACTCAGGATGATTTTTCCTCCTAGTTGTATCCATTTGCATCACTTTGTAGAAAGTCCTCCCTTACAACTAACCCAGGATCCAGAGATGAATCCATATGCATGAATAGTTTGTGTGTGAGTCTAACCTGCAAGTTAGAGGGACTCAGATAGTCCCATTGCCCTGAATGAACAAACAAGGCCTTAGGTAAATTTTGTCATGGGCTGAGAAGAGTGGACACAATTGAGTCATAGTTTTGGTGTCCTGTATTATTATTCTAATATGGCGTGTTAAGAGTGTGTTATATTTGCTTCTATTTTTCCTCTTTGTTTTACTGCCTCTAGAGAAGGTTACTGGTGGAAGTGACAATCAGGTTGGCTATTTAGCAGGTTTTAAAGAAAGAATGTGTTGCTTTTCATAAGATGGCTATGAAAAAAATGACATGAATTAAGGCAGGTGTGTTTGAGCATTTGTATGTTGTTTTTACCTATTAGATATTTATTTATAGTTACTATAAGAGGATTGCTTAGAATTTCATGTACTCACTAAGTAGAAAGAACTAATGAAATTTTTCCTTCTACTGAATAAGTCTGGAAAATGCACTGTTTGTTTTCCTTTCCTTGTAGAATTTCAACAAGTAAATATTACTCCCCCAAAATTTATTTTGAAGCCAAGACTAAAGCGGAGTAAACGGCAGGTATGTGTTTGCAGGTGTAAACCATGATATTTACAATGCTTGGCAACTGGTGACCATTTGAGTCTATGCTCAGTGTCTGTGGGGGATGTGAACTAGTGCAGGCATTTGTGTGTGTGTGTGTGGGGGGGTGGTAAACAGAACAGGTGACAGATGGATGAAGAAAGAGGTGGGATGAAGGCAGTGATGGGATAAATGCAGTGATGATGGGAGGAAGGCAGTGATAGGATGAAGGCAGCAATGGGATGAAGGCAATGATGGGATGAAGGCCGCAATGGGATAAAGGCAGTGATGGGATGAAGGCAGTGATGTGATGACAGCAGTGATGGGATGAAAGCAACTAGGATGGGATGAAGGCAGCGATGGGATGAAGGCAGTGATGATGGGATGAGGGCAGTGCTGATGGGATGAAGGCAGTGATAAGATGAAAGCAGCGAGGATTGGATGAAGGCAGTGATGGGATGAAAGCAGCAAGGATGGGCTGAAGGCAGTGACGGAATGAAGGCAGTAATGATGGGATGAAGGCAGCGATGGGATGAAGGCAGCTATGGGATGAAGGCAGTGATGATGGGATGAAGGCAGCTATGGGATGAAGGCAGTGATGATGGGATGAAGGCAGCTATGGGATGAAGGCAGTGATGATGGGATGAAGGCAGTGATGATGGGATGAAGGCAGCTATGGGATGAAGGCAGTGATGATGGGATGAAGGCAGCTATGGGATGAAGGCAGTGATGATGGGATGAAGGCAGCTATGGGATGAAGGCAGTGATGATGGGATGAAGGCAGCTATGGGATGAAGGCAGTGATGATGGGATGAAGGCAGCTATGGGATGAAGGCAGTGATGATGGGATGAAGGCAGCTATGGGATGAAGGCAGTGATGATGGGATGAAGGCAGCTATGGGATGAAGGCAGTGATGATGGGATGAAGGCAGCTATGGGATGAAGGCAGTGATGATGGGATGAAGGCAGCAATGATGGGATGAAGGTAGCTATGGGATACATTATTTTACATGTAGTGACCAGAAGATGGAGGATTATGGATTCCCCATTTCTGAGGATCATAAGGGCTCTGCTTGTAGCAAGGTTTTTTCCTTGCTCAAATATGAATCACATCACAGGCTCTTCTTTGCTATTCCTGATGAGTTTTGAAGTCACAAAACATGTTTGTTTTTTTTTTCACTTGAGCTGCCTTGGACGTTAGTATATAAATGAAGACATAGCTTTAGCACTATTCAACTGGATGTTGCAGTAATAGCAACTGTCCATAAGGTACCTTAAACCACAATGGCAGGCAGTGTTCTTTCCTGTGGCTTTCACATCGGAAGATGACTTGTCCTGTGTCACAAAGTTGATGAGTAAAGACTGGGCTGTTTTGCTTTTTTGTTTGCTGATTTGTTTTGTTTGTGCCAGGGTCTTACTCTGTAGCCCAAGATGGCTTCAAATTCACAGCATTCATCCTGCCCTAGTCTCCCTAGTGCTGGGATTATAGGAATAATAAGCTTCCATGACTGGTAAAATAGAATGTATTTCAGACAGATTTTTTTTCGTTAAATGTTAAATGTTCATTTTTGTTGAAGACTTGGAATGTACATAGCCATTCTATAAGAACTTTAGCTGTTTAACTAAAGACCTTGGTGGAATGTTAACACATTTGCTCCTTAGTACCCTTAGTAAGAAGGTACTGTTATGATCCCCGTGATCTGAGAAGGACAACATGCACACAGCTTAAGGAGCTGGGCTGGGTGTGGCGGTGCATGCCTTTAATCCCAGCACTCAGGAAGGTAGAGGCAGGTAGCTCTCTAAGTTCCAGGCTAGCCTGGTCTACAAAGGAAGTCCTGGACAGCCAAGGCTACATAGAGAAATTCTGTCTCAAAAAATTAAAAAAGGAGGAGGAGGAAGAGGAGGAGGAGGAGGAGGAGGAGGAGGAAGAGGAAGAACTGGGATTCTGATGTACAAAGGCTTGTGTCACTCAGATGTCTGTAGCCACACATAATCTCTGAATGCAGCATACTCCGCAAGCCACTAGCTAGGCTTGAAATATGTTCATTAGATACAGACACACGGACATCTTGCGTTAAGGTGAAAACGATTCCCGTGAAGATTTAATTTACAAAGATGTTTATTATTATGAATTCTGAGTTGACAGAGTAAGAGAAATATCCTTTTACATGTGCCCTAAAGTGCTTTATGAGCATTTCAGCATCTTGTCATTTGCCAAGAAGGAGAACCTTCGACTTTTTATGGACCCATGAAACTGAGTTACTGCGATACCCTGTGGTTCAAGTGAAAGTCTCAGACATTGAGAAAAATGCTGGGACTAATTGGAAAGTGTGCTAGATTAACTGGTCAGCCCACAGTGAGCAAGGAGGAGGGAAGATCTTGTCCTACTTGGACTTTCTTTCTTTTCTTTTTCTTCTTTCTTTTAAAGTTGTTATTGGGTGCAATTTAGTGTTTTGGTTTAGGTTTTTAAATACAAAAATATAGTCCATCATTCTCTTTGAAACTCGTGTTATAAGAGGTTTTTTTTTTGTTTTTTTTTTGTTTTTTTTTTTAAGACTAGGGAATACACTTAGAAAGAGACAAAAATTTATGAGGCAGTATATTTTTAGTTTGTTTAAAATGCAACCCTCAAATGTTTGTATATTGATTCTGGTTTGATTTGATGGTGTGTCCTCATCACAGAAAGAGTCCTTGGGCCAGTGAACAAGAGTTACTGAAAAAAAAGTCTATTGAACTGTGACATAAAAGAAAAGTCAATTTCACAGGTCTTGTTAATGACTGTGTGATAAATGGGCAGAAGGGATAGCTGCCATGGTAGCATTTGTCCGTAGTGTTGATGGATTGTGGTTTCAAAAGTGCAGAGAACTTGTTGAGCACAGAGAGGTGGCAGCTAAAGACATCTTAAGACCACTTGGGCGCTATGCTGACTGTGCCCCTGTAGTTTGTGGGGATCATATGAACCCCCAGATGTAGGTCACTCCTAGATGTGGAGACAACCCAGGAAGGTACCAGTCCCATCACATTCAGAAGCACTGTTGGAGTGACCTAAAGTGGGAACTGTGTTCTGTCCATGTCACTCTCCCATGCCATTGTTAATGAAATGTTTTGATGGAGACAAGCGTGAAGGGCATCATTGTATAAAGCATGTTTGTATATTTAATAGTATTTGTGTAAGGATTTTGGGGAAAAAAATAATGTGCTGGGAGTAGACCTGAGAAGACAAATCTATGCTTTTTTTTTTTTAATTCTTCACAGAATTTTTTTCAAACCGTACACATTTTTTCCTACGTAAAACCTAAAAAAACTGATGAGAGTTTAGAAAGTTAATCCTGGAGTATAAAGGGAAATTCTGTTTCATTGATTCCTTCCACGCTTTTAGATTCTGCAGCTAAGTTTAGAAATTCAGCCGTCTTCATTCACTGTGTTACAGCTTCTTAGAGTGCCTCGTAGCGTGGAAGACGAAACCAAGTACATTGAACTCATGATCGTGAATGACCACCTCATGGTAAGAGTTGCCTCCGAACATCCTTCTGTCTTCGTGCGTGTGTGTCTTCTAAGTGTGTGTAAAAAGGACATTTAGAAGAAACAAACCCTGATCACATTATGCCTTAGAAGAGTCATTTGTGTAGCTTCACACACACACACACACACACACACACACACACACACACACACACTCACATATATACACACATTCACACTCAAACATACACATACATACACATATACTCATAGACACACTGACATACACATACTCACATACACCTATATACATATACACTCACAACATACACATACATACAAACACACATATACACATATGTACATACACCAAACACACACATACAAACACATGCTCTACACACATATACACTCACACACATATATACACTCTCAGACACATACATACATATATACACACACAAACACACATACAACACGCATGAACGCGTGCATACACACACATATGCGCGTGCGCACACACACACACACACACCACTTTTCGAAGCTCAGAGACAATTTTATTAGAGTAAAAATAAAAGTACCCCAAAACAAACAGGCTCTAATTATCAGTAGCTGCCCGTTTCTGCTACCTATATAGATGTCAACCACACGTCACAAGCAGTCACATACTGAGGAGGGGAGCTTAGAGAAAAGTAAGCCCCACCAAGCATATTTTTGACCAGGGACAACTTATAAATAGAAAACACACTTAGGTGGAAGTAACTAGCTATTATTTTTGAGAGTCCAAATATATACAGCCTATACATAATAATGAGACTGTTATGACACTTTCCTATGTGTGTGTAATGTATTTTCATCATATTCCCCTCTTCATCCTGACCCTTATCTTCTGCTCTTACCTCCCTGCTCTCCTCTCCCAGGCCTGCTAGCAATTCCCTTCTTTCCTCAACTAGCCGGCTTCCATTTTTGTTTTGGTTTTTGGTTTTTGGCCTAATATACTTCACTAGGAGTGTTCCCAGGAGCACAGAGGACGGTTTGTTCCCAGGAGCATGGGCACCTGCCTTACCCGCTGCCTCTCTTCAGTGCTAGCCGTGTGAGGGTGTCACTTTAAAAAGATTGAAATTGATTTTCTGAACACCAGTGAGGCCAAACAAGCCGAACGTGTGACCCACATTTACTCTGAGACATCTCGCGACGTGTACTTTAGGTTTCTTCTTACTCTAGAACCACGTAGAACTTGTAAAGTCTTAGGTATGTTTGCATTTGGTATCTCTGGCTGCATCTCCCCTTGCATGTCTGGCAGCTCCTAACACCTGTTAGGACTAGGCATGCTTGGGATTGAACCCAGAGCCTTGTGTGCACCACACATAAGTATCTTAAGCTGTGGTCCCTCCATGTGGACCATTTTGAACTTTATCTCACAGGTGAACTAAAGCCCTCTTTGTCTACAGGCCTCAGCTTTCCAGCTTCATGTTAAATAAAGAACAAGGCTCTACCCTGAGGTTTTTGACAGAAAGCCTTAGGAATTTTTCTGACATTTTATTTTCTGCCTAAGATGATTATTTCCTGGTGACTTTGACCATCCTTTCCTGTTGTGTGTTGCTTCCAGTTTAAGAAGCACCGCCTTTCTGTTGTACATACAAACACCTATGCGAAGTCTGTGGTGAACATGGCGGACATGGTAAGTACCTACCCGGCTCAGCATGGCCCCCTGGTGCTGGTGAATGGGGGTAATGAGGCATTGACATTCGCATTCCCACCCCCTTCCTCCCCTGCACTCCCCCCCCCCACTCCGGGTTCCACTGTGGCCAGAATGACCTCAGAGACCAGGGTGACCTGGCCAGGGACTTTACTGACTTTAATCTGTCTGGGAAAGTGGGCTGGCTAAAGAAATGCTTGCACTGTGTGTGTGTGTGTGTGTGTGTGTGTGTGTGTGTGTGTGTGTGTGTGTGTAAAACACTGTAAAGGAAAGACAGAGCTTTAGCAAAGATACAGTGTACCTCTGGAAATCAGTACAGAGATAGTGCAGAAGCTAAGCCTTTCCAGAAATGTCCAACGCCATGGCCAAGCTGCCCCCCGAAATAACTCCTCTGTCTACCTCTTCCTCAACACCACACAGGTTGCATAGCAGTCACTTCCTGAGAGAAGGTTTATTGTTATGGGGTTTTTTTTGTTGTTGTTGTTAGAGAAACACAAGATTTCATAAATTATTTATCCAGGGTGCCAAAAATGGACTTGGGAAAGCCTTGAATTGAACATAAATATTTGTTAAAAGAAAACCTCTCTTGTGTCTAAAATTTGCTTTGTTTTTTGGGTTTTCCTTGGTAAATAATTTGATTCTGTGTTCTCTAAGGGAAGTACGTGCAATTTGGGAAATTAATGACCTCTTTTAAAAACACTAATGTTTCTTTAATTAAAACAAAGGCATTACCATGAAAGGATCTTACCACACGTGTACCCGATGTGTTCATTTTGTTAATGTCCTAGATATATAAAGACCAACTTAAGACTAGGATAGTATTGGTTGCCATGGAAACCTGGGCTGCTGACAACAAGTTTGCTATATCTGAAAACCCATTGGTCACCCTGCGAGAATTTATGAAATACAGAAGGGATTTTATCAAAGAGAAGAGTGACGCAGTTCATCTTTTCTCGTATGTAACTTTTAAAATACTGTCCTTTTTTCTGGTTCCATATGGAATGCTGTCTTACTTGCGATTGAAATGCATCCTTATACCATAATAAAATTATGATGTGATGTTGGCTGTGCATTTGGAAGAAATTTTGAAATATAGATTGTTTGAAATTTTCATGGGATTTAAGTGATTGAGTTACCACTGCATTCCTATTTCTAGAGCTTTTACTGAGTAAATGTATTATTGCATTCATAAGGAGTATTTTTAATAATTCATTATATTTTTAAAAATTGGCATGTTTAAAATGTCACTTTCTTTATGGTTTAGGTTCTGAGGTAAGAGCTATGTTTCCAGAATTTATTGTCTACTTTTTTCTCATACACGTTCCTTCTTTTAGTAATTCACATATTGATAGAACAGCAAAATATAGTCTGTAGAATTTTAAGACCTTATCTAAAATCAGAGCTATTGAGGACAAATGTATAGATGTGAAAGATGTACTTTGGGTGTTATTTTTAATTTTCATCTAATTTCAAATTTAGAGAGAAGTTTCCAGAATTCTATAAGGAAATTGCCTCTGTGCTTTACCCAAACCCAAGACTTGCATTTTTTCTCATTTCCTTTTCAGGTATACATTGGAGACAGTCAGTTTGCATCTACTACCAAATACTTGAGTCATTCATGTAGTCTCTTAAAAATAACAACATTCTTTTAAATAACACAGTAAATCATTAAAAACAATATTAACACCACGTGGCATTCTTCCATAATTCAAAGTCTCTGTTCAGACTTCTTCAGTTGTCTTAATGCCCTTCTATAGCTACATTTCTCTTATTCAGCATCCAGTACAGTGCCTCAGAGTGTGTTTAATTATTGTCTATAAGCTGAAAGATTTTCTCAGCCTTTGTTGGATGTTATTCTTTTGAAGAGTATAGACTTATTATTTTATTGATGTTTCTTCAGTATAGGAATGTCTGATACTTTATCATTAATTATAATTAAGTTATTTATTTTGGGCTAAAACTCTACAAAAAGTGATTTTTGTGTTCTCAAAGTACCATTATCAGCAATTGATTTTTAATAAATATATTTCCATATAGGATACTTATTGATCATGTGGGGAAACAACTGTCAGAAGCCTTTTTCTTTGATCATGTGTGTAAATAATTTTCACATTCCTTCCTTACCGTGGGAATATACAGTATGTGTTGAGAAAATTAATTAGAAAATAAACTAACTGTGAGAGGGGCTTGGATGTTTGAACTGTGAGCAGTAAGCATTTCATTTCCTTTCCTAAAAGGGGCAGTCAATTTGAGAGTAGCCGGAGCGGGGCGGCTTATATTGGTGGGATTTGCTCGCTGCTGAGAGGAGGAGGCGTGAATGAAGTAGGTGTGAACATCTGTGCAGTACAACGTGGTATGATGGCTGAAAATGTTTTCCTAATACTTCAGAAACACTTCACAGTAGTCCGCAGTCTCCAGATGCTAGGCTGCTTCGTTAGTCGTCAGTATGGTTCCTTTGTGTGCTCAGAGGCTGAAGTAGGGAATAATAAGATATAATACTTGATAATCGTGTTCATTTTCTATATAGAATCATTTCCAGATTAGGCAGTGCATATGAAGGGGATCTGTCTGTGCCTTAACCTTCACGGAAAATAAGAATGAAGCCCAAGTATTGACATCCTTCAGTGAGATTGTCCAGATTTGAATAATCCCCAAAGCATCGGTTGTCACTTAACAAACCAATTGGATGTTTTCTCCTTTCCTCTGTATATGACAAATTTGGGGAGAATAAAAAGACAGACAAGACCTTCCATGAAGAAGGGCTTACCCCTAACACTCTAAACGTAATGGACACAACGTAGAGGACAATGCTTCAATCTCTGGGAGGCCACATACTAAGAATTAAAGATTCCGCTGGCCGCAGACCATTCTCACTACCCAAAGCTTGTTATTCTTGTTTGCCAAGGCTGCTTTCTCTTCCACCTGGGAAGAAACTGAGTTCCAGACACATCTAGTTTTATCATGTATTGTTCCAAAGACTGGCTTCATGCTGTCCAGTTATTAAGTTTCTCAGGGATGTTATCGGGCGAAATTTGAATTCAGGATTCTATTTAAGTTTCTAAACTACAAGATGAATGCTTCTCTGACTCCTAGGCCTCCTTTAGGACTCATTCACATGTAAATGTGTTTTATACTACTTCATCCCAAATGCATGTTCAGTACTAGCTACAGGATGCTTAGACTCCTCCACTAAAGAAAATGTTCAGGGCATGCTAGTGCATACAGATAATCCCAGCACCAAGGAGACTGAGGTGGGTGGTTCACCATGACTCAGAGGCAAGCCTAAGCAACACTGAGAGGTCCGGTCTCAAAATCATCACACACACAAAAGGAAAGAAATTGCTTAGAAATGACTTGTTAGTTGTTGTGTGCCATTTTCCCTAACCTATCTTAAGTGTTAAACAATGTTCATTTACATGTCTTTTGGTTTTGTTTTTCAGTTTGGAAAAACCGATCTGATGGCAGTCACACTTGCTCAGTCATTAGCCCACAATATTGGTATAATCTCAGACAAGAGAAAGTTAGCGAGCGGTAAGTCTTAGCCCTGGGTGATTTAGCTGTATTTATTAAGATAGACAGCCTGATAAATGTTTTAAAGCCTCAGATTATTTTCAATTCCACAAGATCAAGATTTGGAAACCAGCAACAAAATGTTGCTGTCAGAAGTAATCAAAGGCATATTTACATTATGTTTGAAAATTCTCCATTTATAATGAGCAATGCAGCCCTGTGATGATGAAATCAAAGCTGGGTTTAACCCCAAAAGGGACAGAAATAGCTCATTTTAGAACTTTAAATTTTCTAGTGGAAATTCTAGGTGGTTTGGGGCTCAGACCACATTTTATTATAGTTTACTTAAGACAGTTCTGTGACTGGCTGGAGGCTCAGCACTCCTTTCTTGGGAACAGACCTGAAAGGGCCTAGGACTGTGTAGAGCAACTAAGCCGTGCTAGCCTTAGCATCCACGAGGAAAAAAAATTCCAAAGTAGGTAAAGTCACTTCTCTATGGATGGTCTAATACTGTGTACTTGAGGTGACAACTTCATTATAATGCTGTTTATTTAATTGTTTTAGCAACCAATGTTATAAATACTTAGAATAAGAATTACCTCTTTCTTGGGTGATCAAATGCCATATTCCGTGTATCCTCATACTCACTTAAGTTTCAAGATGATCCTACAGGATGCCTGTTCTCAGCCTCCTGTCACAGATGCAATGG
Organism: Acomys minous; assembly: GCF_964271855.1. Taxonomy (NCBI): domain Eukaryota; kingdom Metazoa; phylum Chordata; class Mammalia; order Rodentia; family Muridae; genus Acomys; species Acomys minous. The sequence continues at coordinate 26,726,708 of NC_140487.1, read as the reverse complement.
CTAGACTAAAAAAAAGAATATTGTCTTCAGGATTAAACATATATTGCATGACAAGCTAGGATTTCCAAGCCACACAGCCTGATTCTTACTGGAGGCCTAGGCATAGAGGGTATTAAATGTGGAAAGGAAGGCACTTCAGTATTTTCCTTAAAAGCTGCTGAAACTGAGGGTCCTAGTGAGGTGCCGTTAACTCTTCACTGTCTCGCTGTGCTTGATTGTCTCTCATGTAGCTGTCTTAAGTGGGTGCCTCAAAAACGTGACCATTTGTGATGCACTGGGGCATTGTCTATGACCCCTATGGGGTCAAAATGCATTTCCTTCTTATACACTGCAGCCAAAGCTTTTAGTGTAAGAGGAATTAGAAAGCAGCCTCTAAAAACCGTTTTGGACAGAAAGATAAAATAAAAGAAACTCCAGCGCAGCTGCGTCTGCTCAGTTTGTAACAGGTGTGTGTGTGTGTTCTCTCTTAGGTGAGTGCAGGTGTGAGGACACATGGTCTGGGTGCATAATGGGAGACACTGGGTGAGTCACGTCCACTTCACCTCCTTGAGAATGTGACACTCAGCGCATGGAACTGCACTACAGGCTCTTGTTAGAAAAATCACAAATAAGTATTCTTGGTGGCCCTGAATATAATATATTTTTTCAAAATAACCTCTTATTTAAAACAAAACAAAACAGGCAAACAACAACAACAACAAAAGTCCCACTTGAAGTTAATGAGAAGATCCTAGAATTTCTTCAGTCTTAGGACTTGGCTAGAATGATAATGACGTAACCACTTTCTCCTTTTGTTAGATTTATTTACTAAATCCTTTTTCTTTTATCTTCTTCAACCCAGCTGCTTGATAAACTGGCCCTTAAAATCAAACTCAAAACGTGGCCCGTATTTGTAGCTGTCTCAGGTCCATGTTGGCAATGGTGTAGTAGCTTCATGGTTCAGTGTCATTGAACAAGAACTTGGGAAGAAAAATGTAGACTTCTCTCAGGAAGATTTTCACATTTTTATACGGTCCTGTCTTCACACACTGTCAGACTTCAGTTCTTGTCTTTTATTATTTTTTCCAAATAAATTGTTAGAACCATCCCTTTTGTTCCAGACTTATAACTCTGCCCTGCTTGAGAGTTTGTTTTTCCTGCACTGTTATTCTTTCGGTGACATTCCACACAGTCAAGCACCTTCGAAGCTTTATGTTTTCACCTCCTGACTCCTGCTTGCTGTGGCCTTAGGAGGTTGTAGAGAAGAAAACTGTACACATTTGGATCACAGTTTTCAAAAGTGAGACACGAACTGTGTTCTCCCTCATCTCCCTCCATCCTCAGTAAGGCTGCCACCATTTTGATTTTAGTTATTATTCATAGGCCCTTTGTATTATTTTTTAGTCTTCATATATGTTTATATGTAAAACAGCATTGCTTTGCATGCTTATGACCCATGACATGCCTCATATTGTATGTTTTCATGCCTCTTGCTATCTTGGATAACAGTATGCTGGTCAGATTAATCCATAACTTCAATATGTAGCATTTGTTTACTAAATACCAATGTGCTACCCGCAACTTTTGTGAGTCACACCTGTCTGAAAAATAAAATTCTGCCAGGTGTGGTAGCACACACCTTTAATCCCAGAACTTGAAGGGTGGAGGCAGGAGGATTGGGAGTTAGGGGTCATTTTCTGTTCTATTGTGAATTAGAGGCCAGACAAAGACATATGAGACTGTCTGAAAACAAACAAACAAACAAACAAACAAAGCAAACAAAAGCCTAAAACAAATAAAAATAACAAACAAGTGAAAGAGAATAAGGTTCGGCTTTCTTGCGTTAGTGTTTGGATGACTTCTATGTCCGGATCTTTATTCTCATTTCCCATCTCATTTCCCACTGTTCTGATCTGTTTTCTTATCATAATTATTTGTGGGTTTTCAGTGCATTTGATTTGCTACACACAAACCTTTTCCAATTTTGCTTAACATAATTACATTTGAATTCCTAACTCCTTTTGATTTCCTGGATAAGTTATTGTCCTCTGCAATGGTTTCCCCTGTTTTCTCTATATAATCACATTTCTGGCTATCTTTGAGGTTTATCATGCTTTTAACCCATGATGATAATTTTTGTATGTGATGTGTGTGTGTGTTCATGCACATGTGTACATGAGAACATGGAGGCCAGAGGTCACCATTGGGTATCTTCTTTTTTTGGGGGGGTTACTTTAAAAAAATTTTTTTTATTAATTTATTCTTGTTACATCTCAATGGTTATCCCATCCCTTGTATCCTCCCATTCCTCCCTCCCTCCCATTTTCCCCTTACTCCCCTCCCCTATGACTGTGCCTGAGGAGGATTACCTCCCCCTGTATATGCTCATAGGGTATCAAGTCTCTTCTTGGTAACCTGCTATCCTTCCTCTGAGTGCCACCCAGGTCTCCCCCTCCAGGGGACATGGTCAAATATGGGGCCCCAGAGTACGTGTGAAAGTCAGACCCCACTCTCCACTCAACTGTGGAAAATGTCCTCTCAATTGGCTAGATCTGGGTAGGAGTTTGAAGTTTACGGCCTGTCTTGTCCTTGGCTGGTGCCATAGTTTGAACGGGGTGTCTTCTTTTATTGCATTTTAATTTCTCTGCTGAGACAGGGTCTCTCATTGAGCCTGGAGCTCATCAATTAGATAGGCTGGCGTGTTTTTTTTTTCCCCCTAGTGTTAGAGTTACATATGGATAGCAGCATTTGCGTGATGCAAGAGATCCAAACTTAGGTCTTAGTACCTGTGCAGCAGGCACCCTAGCATCTGAACCACCTCCCACGGTGCTCCCTGCAGTATAACTTTCTGTTCCTCTCAACATTAAATCACACATGCTTAAAAATTGTATTTTTACTAGTTTTTATTTCATACCTCATATTCTTTATATAGACATGATTTTCAGTAAGTATTTATTGATTCCATTTGAATTTGGAACTCTCAGGATAACAAGGACAATAAGTGATAGATGAAGTATATATACAAACATGTTTGTATAGCATTTTACATTTTTTTCTTTGTACATTTTTGTGTTTGAGTTGTAGCTAGTTGCATATTCATTCATTATGAAATAAAAGTTTATTGACTTAAATTATAGGTGCTATATTTGTATGTCTTTCTTTTAATTCATATGCAAATAAATGAGCCACAAATAGCCACTACGTATCGCCAAATGAAGAGTTTAGAAATATGATGGCTGACTAGATATATAATCTTAGCATTGTGCAAATTGATGACTAGTAAATAAGCAAGGGGCACTAGCGCTGTCCCAAGACGCTCATGTTCTGTTCTCCTGCAGCTATTATCTCCCCAAAAAGTTCACTCAGTGCAATATCGAGGAGTACCACGACTTCCTGAATAGCGGTGGAGGTGCCTGCCTGTTCAACAAGCCTTCCAAGGTAATGAATGACTCTGATCAACATTTATTATTGGATCATTGCACACTGTCATATGCACCAATTCTTATCTGCAGAAGAGAACTTTGCAATTTGACTCAATGGGCATATTCTAGATAAGGTTACGTGTCTTCACTGCAAGGCCAGATTTAATCTGGGACAGATGGGGATATTCCGATAGCTGACAAAGAGGAGTGGGAGTTTGTTTTGTTTTGTTTTCTTTTATCTTTCCTAGTTATGAAAGTGTGGGCATATATTTTCATTCTGTAATGTGAAAACTTTGGCTAACTTCTATATGAATATTATATAGCTAGCTAATAGTAATTACTGTTCACTAGTGTTACACATCACCCTAGAGTAAACTGTACTCAAAGGACAAAAACATGATGAAAGATAAAAGGTAAAATGGGCTTAAAAATCTACTCTTTAGTAATGTATAAATAAAAAAATTATACTTTCTTAAAAAAAAAAGAAATCTCCTTTTGATTAGGTCGAAAATTGCTTTAGTTACAAGAGCTAATTGATACTGCCACTGCCGGTCTGTGCAAAGCTATGTTCAAGGCTATAGTCATGTTTTGTCTTGAACAGGTCAGTGGGCATAGTAATTTTGTGACCACTTTCTAATCTAAACGTGACTTTGTTCATGAAGCAGATTCAGACCCTGAAGGGCTCACGCCTCTAATTTCAGTAAAGCTGAAGCCAAGGTAGAAGGATCATTGTGAATTAGTTCCAGGCTAGCTTGAGCTATAAAGCCAGGCCTACCTGGCCTACACAGTACAGCCTTGTCTTTAAAAAGGAAAATAAAAAAGGGAGATGCAGTCTGAAAATCTGACTGTGAAGCTCATTTCTTTGTATACTAATCAAAGCTGATGTAAAACAAACAAACAAGGAAGGCCTGGAAAGATGGCTCAGCAGTTAAGAGCACATACTGCCTGCCTGTCACCCATGTTACATGGCTCACAACTTCCTGTCTCTCCACCTCCAAGGGATTTAAAGTGTCTGTCCTCTGAAGGCAACTGCACTCACATGCATCACACACACACACACACACACACACACACACACACACACACACACACACACACGAGAGAGACAGAGAGAGAGAGACAGAGACAGACAGTGAGACAGAGACAGAGACATTGATTTAAAATGTATTCTTAAAAGAGGAAATGAAAATGCCCCTCCTTAGTATAGATATAAAGTGTTTCTTTTAAAGTTTTATTTTTCAGTTTAATGAGTTTTCTTGCATATATATGTATGTGAATCACATACATGCCTTGTTTCTGAGGAGTTCAGAAGAGTTCCAGATTACCAGAACTATAGTTACAGACAACTGTGAGCTGTCATTTGGGTGCTGGGCCTGGACATGGTCCTCTATAACAAGGCTATCCTCCTCCTCTTCCTCTTCCTCCTCCTCCTCCTCCTCCTCCTCCTTCTTCCTTAAGATTTATTTATTTAATTACATATGCAGTGTTCTACCTGTATATATGCCTGCACACCAGAGAGGACACCAGATCTCATTATAGATGGTTATGTACCACCATGTGGTTACTGGGAACTGAACTCAAGACCTCTGGAAGAAGAGACAGTGCTCTTAACTCCTGAGCCATCTCTCCAGCCCCCAACAAGTGCTTCTTAACCACTGAGCCCTCTCTCCAGATCTACAGAAAGTATTAACTGAGTATTAGCAAATTGAAAAAATAGTAAAGAGATTTTCACAGGTGGTGAGACTTGATCTTCATGATATTTTAGACAACTAATTAAGGAGCTGGTGTTTGAGGTAGTAAAGTCTCTGCTATGTAGTTGGGCCAAGGTTTTGTCATTTTCTGTTTTCTTTCATTGTCCTGTGTTGTGTTGTGTTTTATTACTGGCTATGGAGTCCAGGGCCTCTCTCATACCACACATGTGCTCTGCTGTTAAGCACAGGACTAAGTGTGTTACCCAGTGCTAAGATTTTAATCTAGGCTTCCTTACTCCAAATTTTCTACTTTCTCATTGCAGTGGACTTTTCAGATGTCAAACTGGCTTGGTTTTTATTAATGGCTAAATCATCTTTTATTTTGGTGACATTTACTAGACTGCTCTTGGTATATGTAATGTAAACAAATACACAGTACTAAGTCTGAATATTAAAATAGAAACCAAAATTGGTCTTCTAATGTTCCAACTTGTAAAGTTGTACTTTTTGCTTTAAGGTAAATAAAAATATATAGTTAGAGTAGACAGCACATACCCGGGTCTGCTGCTGCGGCGTCAGCCCCATGTGCACCTTTGATACTGATGTTTCTGTACTTTAGCCTCTTCTTGATTTCCTTCCCTCAGCTTCTTGATCCTCCTGAGTGTGGAAACGGCTTCATTGAAACTGGAGAGGAATGTGACTGTGGCACCACTGCTGTAAGTCCCCCGCCATGTTGAAGACTGGTTGGAGGTAGCCAGCTCCATGCTCTCAAGATAATATCAAGCATTACATCTAGAAATTTTTTAGGATTTGTGAACGAGTGATTGTTACGAGTTTGAACATTTACTTAAAAAAAAAATATCCTGGCACTTTTGGGAAACTGACAGTATTTCCTAATGTTTTGCCACTGCTTATATTCCTTAGGAATGTGCCCTTGAAGGAGCAGAGTGTTGTAAGAAATGCACCTTGACCCAGGACTCTCAGTGCAGTGATGGCCTCTGTTGTAAAAAGTGCAAGGTAAATAACTGGCCAAAGCGACATGTGCTTAAACCGTTAAGGCGACGCGTGTATACCCTAATAGCACTGTCTAACGCATAGCAAATACTGGCTTCCTAGTGGTTGCAAGGTCCTCCTGAAGGCTCCTGAAGGGTGGCTTTTGTTAGCATCCCATCTAATAGCTTACCTGATGTCTTAAAACCAGTATACAAGAGAAGTGGGGCCTGACTCCTGTTACTTGTCAGAGACTGCCCTCCCATCCTGACTCCCTATGACGCAGGTGCTTTAAAGAGAACCATGTGTTAGGTAATCTTAGAGTAGAAGATATCCAGTACACTCTTTCTTTTCTGTCCCGCTTGGGGCATCTGTCAGCAATAGCCACTTAGGGATCGAGAGGAATGGATTGTGACATGGAGTTGAGAATGTATCTTTATCTCCTGTCCCATTTCACCCTCCCCACAGCGTCTTCAGACTTACCTCCAAACACTTAAAACTTTTACATCAAGATTAAATGTTGTTTAGGGCTTACTTTTCCTTATCTATTACCTGATAATAATATGCTGTTATCTCTGAGGTTTAGGAGCCACCTGTCTCTAGTTTTATGTTTTTATACAGTAGAACCAGACACTTGCACAGTCATTGGTACAGATTCTCAGTACGTGTTTGATGAGTGGGTAAATGAACATGCATGGCACGTACAATGATTATTTGCTTAGGTACATACAATGATTATTTGCTTACTGGATGGCTTAAACAAGTTAAAGGTGGTGCATAAACCTTGTCATGGTAACTGTCTTCTTCGGGCTAAACACTTTTGACTCACATCATCTTAAATTTGGGTTCCTTGGCTGGCACCAACATTCTTGGGTGGATAAGAATAAGAAACACAGACTGTAGTCAGGGTTGTGTCTTGTGCTTTATAGGATGTTAGCAATATCCTTGGGTTGTACCCATTACATTCTGGAAGAACTGCCCCAGTCATGACAACCAAAAATGTTGCCAGATGTCCTAAAATGGCCACTTTGGGGCAAAATCACCGCTGTTTGATACCGCTATTTTAGATAGCACTGATTAGTACTCTTTGGGGGTTGGCACAAGCACAGTGATGCTGATTTTGATAGTTGGGCTACTCTGATATGAGGGTGCTGAGGAACCCTCAGAGGCTGCCTCAGAGGAAGGCACAGCTGACCTGCGGAGCCCTGGCCCTGCCAGCATTGGTTCTTGGTTCCATGCAAGTGCTGTGTCACAGGCAGCTGTTGGAGAGGTCTCTGGAAGCACTCTCTTCAAGGGGAGATTAAAGTACCACCACGAGATGCAGATGTGCTTTCTTTTTGGCTGAGGTGCATGGAGGGCTCTGAGCAGGGAATCAAGAAACGGGAGACCATGCATGTTTCTATGAGTGGAGAACAAATGCATAGATGGACCCAGTGCCCAAGTTCATCATTTTGGAGAGGGAAGGGGAGAGAGGTGAAATGGGGGCGGGCTTCTGATAGCATTGTCCTGCTCTGTTACAATGAGTTCCATCGCAGCATAGCAGTCCATGAAGGCTCAAGGTTGATTCCATGGCATCACATAAGTATTTGAGGTCTTTGAAACAAAACACAAGCACCCCCACAGGACCTGCCCAGAGGGGCAAATAATAGAAAATTAGCAGAGGCCAGGATTTAAATATGCATAGAGGCGAGACAGAGGGAGGGGAAGGAAAGCTTGGGAAAAACAGCTTTGCTGGAAAGTACACGGTGATATGGTTACTTGACAAAATGTAGCTCTACAGTTCTTGGCAGGTAAGGCAAGAGGCAGAAGCAAGATCTCTAGATCAAAGTATAAACAAGAAGGGTAAAGCTCAAAGCAAGAATTTCTGGAACTTGGGATAACTCATCTCTTGCAATTATTAGAATAGCAGTTTGTTCAATAACTTAAAATGATTTAAGGTGTTCTCTTTAAACAGTTTTCATTTTGCTTGTGTGTGTGTGTGTGTGTGTGTGTGTGTGTGTGTGTGTGTGTGTGTAACAAGAAGTGTTTAATGTTTTCACAGTTTTGCACATTGAGTGTTGTTCTTTTCAGTTTCAGGCTCTGGGAACTGTGTGTCGGGAGGCAGTAAATGACTGTGATATTCGGGAAATATGTTCAGGAAATTCAAGCCAGGTAATCTATAAAATAATTACTCAGGATAATTAAGCAAAAGAGGGGATACCTTTGGTATATTACAAGAGAAATACAAACAGGCAAGATGTCACATCGCACTTCCCTCTCCCCATCCACTAATCTCTGTGTGTGGGGGTTACAGGGTTGGGGACTGAACCAAGGCCTCGTGCATTCCAGGCAAATGCTCTACCATTAAGGTACATGTGCAGCTCTTGCATTTGCCTCACCATTGGCTAGCATCTTTTTTGATTATTATCTTTGCAAATCCTCTCATGACATGACCAAGGAACAGAGAAAACATAACCACCCAGTTGGCCGTGTTGTGACTGAGGAAGGAGGGACAAGGTGAGTCACTCATGACATGGTGATGGGCATCTTCTACTTCCGCAGTGACCAGGTCACACAAGACTAGTAGAGAAGCTTGCACAGCACATAGGGAACTGGTCTTATTTAACAGAACCGTAGCGACCGAAGTCCATGTGTGGCAGCCAAGAATTGCAAGCATTCTTCTTTGCTTCCAGAGAGGGAAGATTACAAAGTGATGTGCCTAGAATGATAAAAATGGTTGATTGGGAGGATACCACAAGACCTTCATGTAAAAGTATTCTCCTTTCTTACCATGTAATTAGCAGTGTTTTTCTAAGTTAGTGCTCCATGCTATTATTATTAATGACAATAATAACCACTGAGACTCCTAGGCATAAGTATCATTGTGATTATAAATAAGCCGGAATTTAAATAATCTTAAATCCAAAATCCAGCTTTAACAGAGGGGCTCTGTTGGCCTAGGTTAGACACTGTACATTAATAGAGGTTATGATAGACAGTTGTTCTAGTACAATATTATCTTCATTTAATATGTCACATCCATTATAATTGATATCTGTAAAATTGCACATCAATGATATGAGGAAGTTTATGTGGCAAAAATAAAGAAACAATGTAATCTAATTACATTTTACTGGTTTTATAGAAAAAGGTAGCGAGGGATTTTTAGAGAGTAAAAGGGGCTGCATTTTGGTGGTTTCCATGTCGCACCTTTTTTCTGTCGTTGTCTACTGACCTTTTTCCCCAAGTGACTAAATAACTATGTCTTTTTACTCACTGTAGTAATGCATTTTATATGGTTGGTTGTGTCCTCGCCAAGTACTTTATGAGTTTTAAGTTACTTCAAGGAAAAATAGTTGGATGACGTATAACGATTCTTCCAAAGTTAATATCAAGAGGAAACTTGGGTCTTTCCCCCTCCTTTAAAAGTCTTCCCCATACCTTTTTTTCTTTTAAAAATGATTTTTGTTTTTATTTTTAAAATTTGCTTACAAAATAATCAGAGTCCATACTATATTTTCAGACATATTTCACTTTGCTTGGCCGCATCCTCCTGCCCTTACTTTCTCCGCTGTGTCCTGTACTCCCAGTGTTTCAGTGCAAGGCTGTACTGCTTCTTGTGGCAAAAGGCAGGAAATTATGCTTACGACCTCACTGATGGGGGCCTGTTCCTCACTCTTGTCTTAAGCCTTGTTTTCTTTTCTAAGGAATAGCGTATCTGGATGAAGCATATGCTAATACATATGTTATCTACCAAGCCACTCTCGTAAGGTCTTTTCTTCTGTAGCTGTGCCATTAGTTTTACCTCTGATAAATGTCACTTTCTTAAAGGCATGCTCGGCAACTGTATTTCCTCTTGCCTTCCTTTAACATTCAGCTCTTATTTATAGTTTAAGGGAACTGGTGTCTCATCAACCATGATTTTATAAAGTGAGAGCATTACCAAGATTGGATTCAGCCTTATGTTTGGTCTGAGCTTCGGTGATGGTTTGTTTTTTTCTTCCTAGTGTTCCCCCAATGTGCATAAAATGGATGGATATTCCTGTGATGGTACTAAGGTAGGCCACTCACTTTCACCTGAAATTCCCATGGGTGCCAGAATGAAAGAAATACTAAAATTTCAACAAGATCAGTTTGAATGGTTCATAATCCACTCAGAAGACAACATTCATGGGCTATGGTCCCCAACTGTCTGTTCTTTTTCCATTGTCCAGCATAGCAATGCACTGATGGGTATTCACTTTTTTGCTTTGTTCTGTTTTAGGGAATTTGCTTTGGAGGAAGGTGCAAAACCAGAGATAGACAATGCAAATACATCTGGGGGCAAAGTAAGTAAGTCATGTGGCTCGGTCGTTTTCCCACAAGCGTTGGCACACTCCTATAAGGACACATGGGCTGGAAGCAAACTGCTGACCACTTCATAACTGGGAGCTTCACAATAGCACCAGGATTGGATAGGAGCATGCTTCTAGAAGACAGGCACCTTCTTTGAGAAGCGGAGGCCCTACACTGCCTGGCTAGTTGGCAGTGCCTGTGGATGGGGCAGAAGGTGCCTTTGCTGTCAGGGAGGCGAACCCACCTGGTGCACAGCTTGGAGAATAGAGCAGTCTTGATTTCAGCTGGGTGCCCTTGAGCAAAAGTTCCCATATGGCCTTGCTTGGCCGTATGGGATGGACATGGTCTCTGGGTAGGGCATCTTTGCCTTAGACCTAAACACTTTAAATAGAGCTGCTTTTGCCCCTATTGTCTTCTTTAAGCTCCAGCTGGCTTTTGTAGCTATAGGTGACCTTGTGCTGAAGTAGCCTGCCTGGAAAGGACATAAATGGTAATGTTATTCTTTATAAAAGCTGTCAGAGTTTTAGAGGAGAATATTTACTATTTATGTTTAAATAATAGTATTTACATTTTACCAAATCTAAATTTATATTTAAATGTTCCATTATATATATTTTTTCCGGAGAATTTATAACCAATATATTTGGAAGATGTTTTTGTTCTAAACTCTTTAAAAAGTTTTCCCCCCAGGAGGAGTATTACTATGTAGTCCAGCCAGTCAGACCTTGAATTTGTAAGCTTCTTGCCTCAACTTCCCTAGTGCTGAGATTGTAGGCATGTGCTAGCATGCCTGGATTATTCAAAGTTCTTTTGAAAGATAATTTGTACTAGAAAGAGCCATAAAACGAACCATAACCTTTCGGTATCATCGATAGTAGCTGCAGTGCTTGTAGGACAGGGGTGTCTGGAGAAGCATTGAGATGAGGAAAGAACTTAGTCATGCAGATTTTCACCAAATAGACACCATTTTTGTGTTGTCTGCTTGAGCAAAACAGGTGAGGAACCAGCACTGTTGTTAGCTGCTGTTTAGTACGTGCCGCTGGAGTATCCCTTATCTGAAATGCCTGGTACCACAAGTGTGTACACTATGGAGCTTTAAGTCAGGGAATACTTGTGTATAGACAATGAGATATCTTGAGCATGCGGCCCATGTGTAAGCATGCTATGCATCTGTGTTTCATATATACACACACCTCCTGAGGATAGTTTTATATAATATTTTTTTTTTCTGAGACAAGGTTTCTCTGTGTTTCCTTGACTGTCCTGGACTCACTCTGTAGACCAGGCTGGCCTCAAACTCACAGCGATCTGCCTGCCTCTGCCTCCCGAGTGCTGGGATTAAAGGCGTGCGTCACCACCGCCCAGCTTAATATTCCTAATACATCTGTGTTTTTACTGAGACTTTTTACATTAGATCAGGACATGGGTATTTAAAAATATGTATGTATGTATTTAGTGTGTGTGTGTATGTGTGTGTGATATGAACATGTATATGTGCAGGTGTGCACACCTGTGCATTCACAGAAGGCAGAAGAGGACATTGTATCATGTGTCCTGCTTATCACTCCCCACCTTATTCTCTTGAGACAGGGTCTCTCTCTCACTGGACCAGGAGCTAAGCTGACATCGAGCAAACCCCAGTGACCCTCAGGTCCCTGCCCCTGTAGCTTTGGGGTACAGGCATATGCATGCCCACTGCTGGCTTTGTTCACGATTTGAATCCGAGTCCTCATGCTTGCACATGTGCCAGTCACTGTGCCATCTCTTCAGCCTGGTCACAAAATTTTCCACTTGTGGGATCCTGTTCGCCCTTAAAAAGTCTTGGAATGTGAAGCAGTTCAGATTTTGGATTAGCAATACTTAGCCTGTATCACCAATTGGCATTTGATTAGTTTACAAAAGTCTTTGTTCCTGGTTGTTTGTTTGCTTTTGCTTTTTTTTCCCCCCAAGTAGGCTCTCATGTAGCCTAGGCTGGCCTTGAGTCTCCTGTTGAATGGAGGATGATCTTGAACTCCTAATCCTCTTGTCTCTGTCTCCCTATTGCTGAGTTAGTAAGTTTATCCTGGCTGGCTGGAAAATCATTTTGTTCTAGCAGGTGACTCTGATACACTGGCTTCAGAAAATATCAAAACCTCTAAAGATGCCTTAAAATTTGATTTGCTTTTAAAGATTTAGCATGAACTCAGTCTCATCTGAAAGCAAGATAAAAGTGTTTTTTACATCAATTAAGACCCAGAAAGACTCACATGGTATATACTCACTCATAATTGGACACTAGCCCGACAGGGGTGTCCCCGGAAAGTCTTCACTTACCAGGAGATTGGGATAGATGCTGGGACTTCCCATTGGGCACTAGGTGAGAGAAGTGTGGGAGAATGGGGGAATAGAAGGATCCAGAGAGTCCTAGAAACCCACAAGAAGAACATCATGATGGATAGATCTGGACCCGAGGGGTTCTGCTCAAACTACTGCACCAACCAAGGACAGTACATGCAGTAAACATTGAACCTCTATTCAGATCTAGTGGATGGACAGGACATTCTCCACAGTTGTGTGGAGTGCAGGGACTGACTCTGACATGAACTCTGGTGCCCTATATTTGACCACTTCCCCTTAGTGAGGAGGCCTGGTGGCACTGAGAGAAAGGATAAACAGATTACCAGGATGACAACTGATAGGCTGTGACCATATGGAGGCGGAGGAGGTCCCCTTTGGTCACAGACCTAGGGGAGGGGAATAGGTGAAAGAGGGAGGGAGGGAGGGAAGAACGGGAGGATTCAAGTGAGGGAATAACAATTTAGCTATAATCTGAATAAATTAATTAAATAAAAAATAGAATTAGTAAGCAAGGTAGAAATTACGCTGCTCTTTCTTGAATCTGATCATACTGAATCTGATCATATTTGAATAATGTTGCCCTTTTATTAATAACATTTCTGATTGAGAATTTACACATTAGTTACTGAGATTAAAATATGTATTCAAAGTTAGCGCCATCCCCTACAGGTCCTGGAGTATTCTTACAGTACGTAGTCTAACTCCCCTCGAAAATCTGCATATACTTGTTCTCCAGTTTCAAATAAGGCTCCATGGAAGATGCACCCAAGCCGTGCCTGTGATGTGGCACGCCCTTTCTAAGTGATGCTTGTTTCTTGTCATTGGTAACACCGGAGTGAACCAGGGTCCTTCAACTGCAGCTTCCCTTGCCTCGTGTTACCTCCATTACTGATGGGACATTCTGTTCTGCTGCAGAGGTGACAGTGGCCGACAGGTACTGCTATGAGAAGCTGAATATCGAAGGGACTGAGAAGGGAAACTGTGGGAAAGACAAAGACACCTGGATACAGTGCAACAAACGGTGAGCGATCACGTCAGCCCGGAGTTCTTCTGTCGTTCAGTGCACAGGCATAAATTCCACGTGGGATGCGCTTCTTGGGGGTGGTTAATAAAGCATGCTATCTTGTGTGCTCTACACATCTCTCTCCAGAGCTCCAGCATCACAAAGGACCACAGTTCTGACATGCACCTGGACCTCTTTCTTTGGGGCTTGGTCATCGGCGCAGTTGCCACACTTTCTCACCTAGACAGTGCCTCCCAGCACCTCAAGTTTAAGGAAGATGAAAGCCACCATAACCAATGCTGCCAAATGAATTAGCTAGCTGGGACTTTTCTAAACTACCTCTTGTCTTCGCTCAATGTCTCAATGTTTCACTGTCCCATGTAGATACGATTAATTGATTCCTGCATGTTGTCCAAACACAAATCATGGTTGTTTTTCTCCTTTGCTCTTTACCAGTTACTGTGAATTTATCCTTTTATTTCCATTATCATTTTCATTAGCACAGCTAAGCCCTACAGCTCTAACTACTACAAAATCCCTTAAGCTTTATCTAATGCAATTCTCAAGTATCCTATTACCAGAATAATCTTCTAAATCCCTTTGAATATGCCAATTCTTTGCTCAAATTTCATTAGTCCACACAGGCAATTAACAGAGTAGTACTTACCATATAGTGACTGTGCATTTCCGCTGTCTTCCATGAGCCTGCCACTTACGCATCATGCCAGTCTTCTCGTTTTATAGATGAAGAAACCAAGGCGAAATCAGTGTCTGGGCCTAATATCATGTAGCTAGGACTGGAGAAAGAATTAGTATCTGGTGCCGGGCGTGGTGGCGCACGCCTTTAATCCCAGCACTTGGGAGGCAGTGGCGGGTGGATCGCTGTGAGTTCGAGGCCAGCCTGGTCTACAAAGTGAGTCCAGGACAGTGAAGGCTACACAGAGAGACCCTGTCTCGAAAAACCAAAAAAAAAAAAAAAAAAAAAAAAAAAAAAAGAATTAGTATCTGGTATTCTGGCACCAGAATGCACTCTTAATTTTTCAGCTGAAAGTCTGTAATCCTAATTAACAAATAAGATGGAACCCCAGGCTGGGCATAGTAGTGCATACCTTTAATCTCAGCACTTGAAAAGTAGAGGGAGATGGAGCTCTGAGTTTGCACAGTAAGTTCCAGGGCTACTTAGTGAGACCCTATCCCACCCCCCACCCCCCAAAAGGACCTCTTTTCTGGTTTGTGCCAAACCACATTTTTTGTCTTTTCCTCTTTGTTCCTACAAACTCTTAGCAAGCCTTACTATTCCTAACACTTACAGCACCTGCCCCGTGTTAATGTGTTTGTGTGAGCTGTGCGTTCCTTAGGAGCAGTCTTTACGTCTATACCAGCACCAGAGAGAAATGCCTTCATTGTTTTTAAGGCCCATTTGGAAAACACTTTCTCTCTAGATTATGTCCTGATTGGCTCTCCGAGTTCCCCTCTGGACTCTCACAGGCACAGGCCTTATGCTATTCTCACGGCCCTGGTCCTCATCTCTTCATTTGTACATGCGTATGCATGTGCCGTGTCTTCTTTCATAGTGGAATTCCCATGCAGATAAATGACATATCTGGCTTTGTTATAGATTCTAAATTACAAACATTACTGTGTGTAAATAAAACTAAAGAAGATTTGAATATTTTTTCTGTATTTTGTTTATAAGACATAAGAATATTTTCAATATAATTTTATGCTTACATATATTTCTATGTTTAAAATACTTCTAAAGAATAAGTTATCTTTTGTACATTAGTGATAAATGCAGGTCCCAATTTTTCTCTGTAATCCATTATATAAAGTCTGATATTTCCATATGTGATTTTACTGCTGTGTTTATCAATTAATTGGTTGTTGTTGTTTTTTGTTTTGTTTGGAGACAGGGTTTTTCTGTGTGTAGACCTGGCTGTCCTGGAACTTGCTCTGTAGTCCAGGCAGGGCTTGAGCTCAAAGAGGTCCACCTGCCTCTGCCTCCTGAGTGCTGGGATTAATGATATATGCCACCACCACCCAGCTTAATGTTTATCAGATTTTTTGCGTAAGTATATGGTATCACTGTTGATAACAAAAATGTGTTTGATAAAAGCAATATTTTAATCCCAGAAACCTATATGTTAATTTCTAAACATACATGATGTGTTTAGAAGGGTAGTAAGGCTTTGTGGTTGGGCCTCTGTGAGCAATAGAACACTTCTTTGGTTTTGGGAGACAGGATGCAGAAGCAGCTACAGTACAGAAGAATGCTGAAGCAAAGTTCATTCTCTCACCCAACACTAAACAAGTTTATTATACCCACAGTACGCTCTATGCAAATCATTCTGGTAAAAATGTGTCTTTGATGAATAAAATTTCTTGAACAAAGATTTGAACTGATGGGCAATAATAGAAGACAAACTAGGAAGTTATTAGAATTTTGGATCACCAGTTGGAGTTTTAGAGAAATCAGTTTTGAGAGCAGGAGCCAAACCAACATGGGCACATTTTATTTTGCCTAGCATAACACATTAAATAATATAGCTGATGGATAATAAATACCAACCAGAAAGATGACATTCCTCCAAGTGTACAAGCTTTGCTTTGTCTCTTGGGAAGAGATCAAGTCAGTAACCGGTGCTCTTTTAACACAGGGATGTACTTTGTGGTTACCTTTTGTGTACAAATATTGGCAATATCCCAAGGCTTGGAGAGCTTGATGGTGAAATCACATCTACAGTTGTTGTGCAGCAAGGAAGAACATTAAACTGCAGGTAATCATGTAACCATTCTGTGATCTCATTGGTCACTTTACTTCCCAGCTTAGACCCACTTCTGCTTCCAGTGTATGTACATATGCGTAGTCTGAGCTCGAATCTAGTTCATAAATGTGATTGTGTAAATCCTCACAGAAAAGAATGAAAAGTTGGTAAGAGTGACGAGTGTGCATGGTTGTGTGGTTGCTGGGATTACCTTTAGTTGCTCAGGAAAGCCCTGCAGGGTTTGGCTTGCATTTCCTTCTTACCAAGGTGAAGAGGACTTCCAAATAGAGGCAGTCACCACAAGTCTGCATTTCAGTTTACTTTTTTCTGAAGTCCCACAAAGTTAAGTTTTCTTTGGAAGTTGTATATCTGCAGGAAATATCAAAAATGGAGTCGAGGCAGGAACAACCCACGTCTGGGATATGTACAAATGACTGTGCTCATACCTAAGAGAGCCTTCTGAGGAAGCTGAATTTGTAGGTCAGTTAGAGGAAAGCTGACCCCCACTCCTAGGTGTCTGTTAGTGTGTAAGAAGACACCAAAATTGGCAGCATAATCTGATGTCCAAGGAGGGATTAGAAGAGTTTCATGGAAGGTTTTTAAATAAACTGTTTATTTATCTGGAAGCTTGGAGGGAAGAAGGACCTCGATGCATAGATTCCTTTGCTGACTCAGCCACAAAAGGGCTGGCCCACCCTGCCATTGGGGAGTCAGGCTTCGTCTCCACAGAGAATAAAAGAGGTTTTTCATCGAAGGGTTGACACCAGGGTCATAAGGAAGCAGCTCAGCCTCACGGGATGCTCACCTAGAATACCCTGGAAGTTCCAGTCATCTTTCTAGTCGTTGCTGACAGGCAAGCAAAAAAAAAAAAAAAAGTCTCTAGCATGAAAAACCAAAGTGAACAGAAAACCCAGAGACGTTTTATCATGGAATGGAAAAAACAGCATTCTACTTTAATCGAACAGACCATGGAGGGGATAGATTCTGTTAGATTAAAATACAACAGCAGAAGTGACGCCTAGTGGTTAAAATGGTCTTCCTGGAAATAGGGCCACACCAAAGAAAAGAAAAGGAAGAACTCCCCAATTAGAATAGAAATAAATAAGAACAGAGAAAGAGTAAGGAGGGAATTGTCAAGGAGTGACGTCAGAGCCAGGTGCAAACGTCATTGTGGAAGTACCACCGGGCAGAGGGAAGAGTCATCGAGTTTCCACAGAGGTGGCTCAGGGACTAGAGCGGCTTAATGCTTATCAGCAGGATTCCAGGGGATCAGAAGACACTGGACAGTTATTTATAAATTACAGTGATGTATCAGATGCAAGCCAGGGCTCTGGGAGCACACCTCTAATCCCAGCACCCAGGGGCTGAGGAATGAGGAGAAGGAATCTGAGATAAGCCTGGACTACACAACAAGATCTGATCTTTAAAAGAAAAAAGAAAAAAAAATCAGACGTACTTGAGAATAGAAAATGACATTTTAGCATGCAGATTTCTCCAAAAGGTATTCTCCTACACCTGTCTTCAAAAAGTTAATGAAACAGCTATATCCCATAAAGGTGAAGGTTATACAAAGGAAGAAAAAGGCAAGGGGTAGATGAATCAGAGTCTCCACTGAGAGAGAGAGTGTCCTATGAAGCTGCAAGTGAGAGGAGCTCAGGGTTGACAACTCTAGGCCAGGTACAGAGCAAAAACCAGACAGATAGGGAGGAGCTGGCACGGGCCGTCAGAGAGATGTTCACAGGAAGATGAACTGATGCTCAGCTTCATTCTCAGTGGGGATTAAAGGCCAGTGTGTTTGGATTAAATACATATTTGCTACTGATTAAGTAAAGTTTATGATGAAATAACAAGGAAAAGAGAACTATTAAGGGGGAAAAAGAGATGAATTCTCTTATTGTATATAGAGAAATTGATTGATAATACCCACAGTTGAAATTAAAAAAAAAATGTTAGTATGATATAAACTTTTTTGGGGCACAAAAATAGCAAAGAATCAAGGGTGTAGAGAGCGGTTTTCTCCTAGGAAGGCTGTGAGGCACGGATAACTGCTTTATTTCATTTAAGAAACCAGTTTACCTAATGTTGAAAGTGCCTCAGTTTGGTAAAGTGCTTACTATTTAAACATGAGGACCGGAGTCCCATCTCTTTTACCCATGGCACCCATGTAAAAAATTCAAACACATTAGTGCATCCTTCTACCCCGAGTGCTGCTAGTTACAGACAGAAGGGTCCTTGAGGCTCACTGGCTAACCAGCCTAGTGAGCTCTACTTTCAGTGTGCACACCCTGTCTCAAAAAAAAGAAGGTGAAGAGCAATTGAGAAGCACACTCAGTGTTGACTTCTGGCTTCTCCCCTTGTACACATTCATACATGTATGCATACTCAGACACACATGTGCATAAACACATGAATACAAACATGGACACAAAGTACGAGTTCATATATTTGACTCCACACGTACAAATAACTTTGATAAAAATTAACATAGAAATGTTCATACTATCATTGGCAAGTCGTCATATGAAAATATTAATTATGAATATGCATTTTCAACTTTTGTTGATACTTTTTAATTATAAAAGAAACCATTTGACTTGATACCCTATGAGCATATGCAGGGGGAGGAGGTCCCCCTCAGGCACAGTCATAGGGGAAAGGAGTAAGGGGAAAATGGGAGGGAGGGAGGAATGGGAGGATACAAGGGATGGGATAACAATTGAGATGTAATATGAATAAATTAATAAAATGTATTAAAAAAAGAAAAAGAAACCATTTGAGCATGCTATACTGAGCAATGAATACAATAGTTTTGTCATTACCAAATAGAATTTGTATATATACAGTATTTGGGAGCAGTTTAAATCAAATCCAATTCTGATCCTTATTTGAAGTATACTTGAAATCTTGAAGCCTACTTAGTAGACCCATTAGACTTGCACATGGTATCCAGGGAAAAATAATCAGGCTAGTTCTGCTCTGGGCCTTACTGTAATAATTTTACTTAAATTCTAAATAATAGAATTATCTCTGAAGAGAATTAGATCAAAAGTTTCTTCTGCTTCCTACACTTACAAGATACTTTTGGGTATGATGATGTATGCCTATAAAACTGGCATCTGAGGGATGGAGGCTGGAAAAGCAAACATTCAGGGCAGTTTTCTTCACATTAATAATTTGATGCCAGCCTGAGCTACTTGAAATCCTATCTCAATGAAACAAACAAACAAACAAACAAACAAAAACCCAAGAATGTAAGCATCCTTTGCCTACTGGCCCATTAGATAATGAAGACAAAGACAGGATGTTGCCTATTTAAGATAAGTGTGAATTAATGGAATCCCAATTTCTTTTCGCTTCCAATTTATTTTTAGTGGGGGCCATGTTAAGCTTGAAGAAGACGTTGACCTTGGCTATGTGGAAGATGGGACGCCCTGTGGGCCTCAGATGATGTGCTTGGAACACAGGTGTCTTCCTGTAGCTTCCTTCAACTTCAGCACTTGCTCAAGCAGTAAAGCAGGCACTGTTTGTTCAGGAAACGGAGTAAGTGTCAGAACCTCACCCTGGAGAACCATCCACTTCTCCTGTTTTACAGAAGTATAGAATCCTGTAACATCTGCGTAATTAAGGATATTGTGATTATTCATGTTTCTGATTGGCATGTGAACACCAACTTGATCAAAGCTACTTGAACATTTTTTTTCTGATAATAATATTAAGTCTGAGAATAAGAAAAATAGTAATTTTTCTAATCAAATTCTTCTTTCTTATGCTAATAGGATGCCATAAGTATAATGACAGGTTTTCGGCATGTGATTTAGGCAATGAATTTAAGCATACTACAATGGATTTTTTTTTTAAAGTGGGGAGTGAAGAAGGAAGAGTGAGCCACTCTTAATTTATTTAAGTGTATAGGTAAACATAGTATTTAAGTACTTGGGTCATCTGGGTACTGGTGATTCAACACTGACCATAAATAACCACACCAGAAATGACAGCTGAGGTGAAAACTTGCAACTAACAAAATCACCAGGAAAGTGCTGTTTGTGGATAAACAGGAAGAGGGTATTTTAGACATTTAGCTCTGCTCCTTCAGATTTGTATATTGGATAGCACACGTCTTATCTCAGTTATGGGTCAAGCACTTGTGCTCCGTGAATGAACCCTCCACGAATATATCCAGTTTCCTCATTTTCATCAGGAATTCCTTACTAGCAGTTGCCTTGATTTTTTTTTTCTGTTGTTAGCATGTCCTGTGATTTCCTTTTTGCTGGTATTTCAGAATCTTTGATTGAATTGGCTGAAATATTCAGTTGAGGCACAGGGCCTTGTTTTGGAATTTGAAGTGTTCGTCATTTATATTATGGTATCAAATGTCCTTGAGAGCTATGCCAAGGATTCACATGCCAATCAGAAACCAGTTGTCACTATTTGCCAGAGAACAGGAAATCCTAATGGCACACGAGAAAGAGAAGACACGTAGACGTGTAGCTCTGATCCTGTACCGTAAGAGGGGTTGTTTTATCTCCTTCCTATAGTCATTCGGAGGATTCAGGGAAAATAGTTTCTGTGGGGCCAAAGAAGTGAAAAATGAATTCATTTTTATCATCCTGCTAATAAATTTTAAATACATGCTAAAACAAAACATGATTTCATTTGTTAGTGCTTAATTTAATAGAGTGATAAGAGTAAGGTAATATAAGTAGGATAATACATAGCATAAAGTGATTTGCAGTAGTCATGTGTAATACAGAGGTGTTATCCTATATAATCAAAAGCGTTTTATTCTATGTGTACATGGTGTGCGCGAGTGTGTGTACATTCACCTGTGTGTACATGCACTATGGTATCTGTGGAGGTCAGGTAACATCTTGGAGGAATAAGTTCTCTCCTTTCTGATACATGGATTCCTGGATTGAACTAAGGTTATGAGGCTTACATGGCAAGTGGGAAGAGGTCTGGACTTTCCCTCTTTTGTTTGCAGAATTGGGATTGCATCCAGGGTCTCCCCGTGCTAGGCAAGAGTTTTGCCACTGAGATGTATATCCCTACCCCTTTGACTTGTCTTTATCTCCTTCTACTTCCAAAAAGTTAATAACATTTTAGATAAAGACCCTTTCTTTGGAAACAAAAATTCTTTTGTATTGGATAATTACCATATATTTCTGCATAGTCTATAGGCTCTTATATCATTTAATAAAAATCAAAACAATAATTCCATTGATCTGCTTTTTAGACTAGATTAATTTCTCTTTTAAAGGTCCATATTTCCTTTTGGTTAATTTTTAGATTCTAGAAAATCCTTTTTAAAGTATTGGAGTTGAAAATAAAGCAATTAGTAGTAAAACAGCACAACTGTTGTTTCATCAAATCCTATGCGTAATAATTCTAAGTCAGTGTGTATTTGCTTCTCCGTAGCAGAGAACTGACATTTCTGCTGCCCACCTTTGGATTTTAGGTTTGCAGCAATGAGCTCAAGTGCGTGTGCAACAGGCACTGGACAGGTGCCGACTGCAGCACACACTTTCCTCAAAATGATGATGCAAAGACTGGCATCACCCTGTCTGGCAATGGTAGGTATCGAACCTGGTATGGTGTCATATTTATATACAACAGAAGAGAGGTTGTCTCTATGGGCATTTGTATTTGAGATTTTTTTTTTTATCATAACTCAAAAACACATGGTATCTACATAACGAGTGGTGTTTACCTTGTGAAACCAATCATTTTCATTAAATTGTAAAGATTTCTCATACTGCATATAATTTAGCCTACTGACTTCGCATAATTCTGTCTTACTTCAAAAAATCTTCAATTGTTATAATTACCTGAGGCTATGAACAAACCCTAGCATTTTCAATTAATTTATTTTTTTAGCACGTGCGCGTATGTGCACGCACACACACACACACACACACACACACACACACAGTCACACACACACACACACACACACACACACACAGTCACACACACACACACACACACACACACACACACAGTCACACACACACACACACACACACACACACACACACACACACACACAGTCACACTTGTCCCTCCGACCCCCCCTTATCCTCCTCTCACTCCCGGGAGCCCCTTCTTGCTCCCACAAGGTTCTCATATCGCTTTTTCATTGTGTTTTTATTTTCTAACATTCCTTTTAAATTAAGAAAGTAGAGTGGTGTCTCAGAAGCTAGGGAGATGTGTTGCTCTCACAGAGGACCAGGGTTCATTTCCCAGGACACACGTGATGGTTTTCAATTCTCCATTAACTCCAGTTCCAGGAGACCTGACGCCCCCATCTCACCTCATCTGGTAGCAGGCCAAACACTCATAAACATATAATAAAATAATAAAAAAAAAGTAAAGTATTCACTTTATATGGATAATTACATATGTTTGAATTGAATAAATAAGAAAAAATAGTTGATCTTGAAGCTTTTAAAAATATGCTTTGTTAAAGAGTCTGATTTCTATAGTGTAAACTTTGAGATGCATAGAAGCCAGGTAGTAGGGTCTGAGGACATGAGTCAGACATGACAGGAGAGGCAGCTCTAACATCTTTATTGGACCAAGAGTAGAAGAGGAGATTAAAGTGCAGGCAGTTAAAGATCTCACACTTTGGAGATAAAGTTTTCCTGTAAACACTTACACCATATCATTCTGTGGCTCCCCGGCCCCCAGACAGGGTTTCTCTGTGTAGCCTTGGCTGTTCTCAGACTGACCTCAGACTCACAGAGATCCCTCTGCCTCTACTTCCTGAGTGCTGGGGTTAAAGGTGTGGGCCACCACGCTCATCTGTGGCTCCTTTTACAAGGAATAATGCTTGGTGCCCAAAGTCCACTCACGCCCCAAGGCTAAGAACAAACATATGTACTTATCTAAATAATCTATACAGGTTTAAAATCTTAGTAATATGAATTCAATAAAGTCCAAGAGTGGTTAAACATTTGATGTCCTCCAACAGTGATGGTAAATGGCTGTGTGGCACTTGCTCCCAAGGTCAATGTGAACACAAGAATGTTTATAGAACCTGGATCTTAGTGGCTTTTCTTTTCTTTCTTTTTTTAAAAAAAATGTTATTTATTTTATTCTCTTATATATTATATCCTCTTTTTCCAGTCTGTCCCTGTCACTGTTCCTCTCCTCCAGTTCACTCCTCTTCTATTTCCCTTCAGAAGAGGGCAGGCCTCCCAGGGACATCAACCAAACATGGCATGTCAAGTTGTAGTAAGACTAGGCACCTCCCCTCATGTTGAGGCTGGAAGAAGTGGCCTAGTAGGAAGAAAAGGGTCCCCCAAACAGGCAAAAGGGTCAGAGACAGCTCTTGCTCCCACTGTTAGAGGTCCTACAAGAAGGCCGAGCTACACACTGTAACATATATGCACATGGTCTGGCTCAGGTTCATGCAGGCTCCCTGATTGTTGGTTCAGTCTCTGTGAGCCCCTAAGAGCCCAGGTTAGTTGACTCTGTGGGTTTTCTTGTGGTGTCCTTGATCCTCTGTCTCCTGCAATCTTTCCTCCCCCAATTCCAGAGGATCCCCTGAGCTCTGCCTAATGCTGTGAGTCTCGGCATCTCTCTCTATTCATTGCTGACTGGAGCCTCTCTGATGACAGTTTCACTAGGCACGAATCTAAGAGTATAGCAGAATATCATTAGGCATCATTTCATTGGCTTCTTTTTCTTTATCTTTTTTCCTCCTTTCTCCTCCTCCTCCTTCTCTTTTTGCCAGTTGTTTTTGGTTCTATTGTAAGTCCCTGGGATACCCAGCCTCAGGATCCTGACCCTCTAGGCAGTGTCAAGAGTCGGATCTCTGTTCTATTTCCACTTTCAGGTTGTCAACAGTTTTATTCATTTCCTTCACCTGATTGTTTTTCTTGCCTTTCTTTAAGGAATTTATTTATTTCCTCTATAAGGGCTTGTCTCATCTTTATAAATTTGGTTTTGAGGTCATTTCCTTGTGTTTCAGCTGAGTTGGAATACCCAGGGCTTGTAGTAGAATAGCTGGGCTCTGGTGGAGCCATATTGCCCTGGCTCTTGTTGATGGTGTTTTACACTGGCCTCTAGGCTTCTGGGTTTCTGGTAATTTTGTGTTAAGGTGCCGATTTCTGAGTTTATTTTTGTTGGATGTTTTCCTCTTGATTTCTGTTTCCTCTCTGCTCGTCTGGTGTGAGTGTCCTGTGGTTCTGGTGACCAGTGACTCCTCAGGTCCCGCAGGGTGTCTTCACAGGGTTTTGACACCCTGTATGACCTCTGGGTTTTTGTGTGCTGGCATTGTGTCTGGGGTTCTGGGAACTTGGCATGCCTCTGGGGTTCCAGGTACTGGTGTGACCTCCGGTAGAGTAGGGTGATTCTGGGGTTCTGGGTACCAAGGTAACCTCTAGGGTTCCAGTTACCCATGTGGTCTCTTGAGTTCTGGGACTAGCATGGTCTCCTGTAGAACAGGAGTCTTCTGCCAGTAGTTGTGGGCCTGGATATGGAGCCAAGGGGACTGGGTGCTGTTGGGAACAGCTGGGAGGATTGTAAGGAGTGTTAGAAGGAGGTGGACAGAGTCTAATGGGGGTAGTTCTGGTAGAGCAGGCCTCAGAGGCTTTGCAAAAGGCACTGCTTAGAAGTAGTTATTCAGGAGGCAGGAGAGATGGCTCAAAGGTTAAGAGCACTGGCTGTTCTTCCAAAGGTCCTGAGTTCAATTCCCAGCAACCACATCGTGGCTCACAACCACCTATACTGTGATCTGATGCCCTCTTCTGGCCTGCAGGTGTACATGCAGACAGTGTACTGTATATATAATAACAAATAAATAAATCTTTTTTTAAAAAGTAGTTCTTCATGTTTATTGGCCCCTGTTTGAATCCCTGGAGGAACAGGAAGGGTTGGCAGACATGCTAAGTCTTAATGTAAAGCATGATAGTGTTAGCGTGATGGTTACAGATACAAAGAACAAAATTCCTGCAAGATTTTCACATCACTGATTTTTCCTTCTTGTTTTCCCTTCTAGGTGTTGCTGGCACTAATATCATAATAGGAATAATTGCTGGCACCATTTTAGTGCTGGCCCTCATATTAGGAATAACTGCCTGGGGCTATAAGTAAGTCAAACTTTTTAGTATTAGTACTATAAACTTTAAAATATTTTGAATAAGGGCTGGAAAGGTGGCTCAGTGGGTAAAAATGCCAACTTATCTTGTAGAGGATTCAGCTTTTTTTCTAGTACCAGTGTGGTGGACCATAAGCAAATGTCAGATCCAGGGGATCTGATACCATCTTCCAGCATCCTTGGGTCACTGCACACACACACACACACACACACACACACACACACACACACACACACACACACACACACACAGAGAGAGAGGGCCAGGAAAGGAGAGAGGGAGGAAGAGAGAGAATTTAGAAATGTATTAAGTATAGTTATAAAATATTTTAATTAAATGCTAACTGAAAGGTTATCATCTCCTTTATATTTGCGTTGAAAATCAGTCTGGTCCAACAATCGGTGGTTTCCAGCCCTTGGTGTGATTAGAAGCAGTGATAAATTATCCCATTTTAGATTTTCAAACAACTCTTTTTCTATTCTGAAAGTATTGAGTGGTGTTTTTTAAGATCCTTAAAGAGACTCAGTTGTGAGTGAATGCTTACTGCATCCATGTAGCATGTTGAAGGCAAAACCCCTCTGTCCTAATAGCCATTAGTATACATGAGTTTCTTGCTGTGAGGAACATACTCTTGTGAGATTCAAAATTTAAACTTTAATTTCATCTGCAAAATCTAGGTACTTAATTCCTTTTAAAACTTCAAACCACAGCATAGAATTTTTTTAATTTTCAAAAGTTGACAGATATATTACTTTTGACTATTTAGTAGCCATAGACATTTGCTAAGTAACTGTTCTCAAATTTTACATTGTAAGTCTTCAAAATAGAACCTTGATATATTAATATATAAATGTTAGAGAAAGGAGAGGTTCACTGCATTTTACGTTTGAGAGTCTCCCACCCACTGTCACTTGACCCCCGTTGCTTTGAGCCTGGGCCAAGGCAGAAGACCGTGGTGAAGACCGTGGTGGTGGAAAGCTGCTCACTAAAGAAAAAGCTCACTGCTATATTAAGCCTTCTTCCAAAAAAAAAAAAAAAAAACCTACTGTACTATGAATCCAGAAATGGATCAATCCATTGATGAGATCAGAACTCACATAATCTGATTACCTTCTAAAGATGCAATTTTTAAGCAATGCTGCTTGGGGTTCAACATAAACACTTTTGGGGAACATTCAGATCAATAGTTCTTTTCAATATTTCAACTTAAAAATTTATTTTGCTGTCTCTGGCAATATCCTATCCAATGCCTGGTCCTGGGATTTTTCATTTGGAAGATTCTGAGTGTTAACTTCATTTCATGGCATACTCCTTTGTGGAGCAAATGTAGATCACTAATTAGGAATTAAAACAGTTTAAGTTTGGTGCCAGAGAGATGGCTCAGTATCTCTATTAAGAATACACACTGCTCTTAATAGAGCAACATCCACATCAGGTGACTCAAAACTGCTTGTATCTCTAGCTTTAGGGGATTTAAGAACCTCTTTTGGCTACTGCACTCACATGCACATATGTACAACACACACATGCACACAGTTATAGATAAGTAAATCTTTAAAATTGTTTTAAGTTTAGAATTCACTCTGTCCTTTCTATAAACTTGTCTTTGTTCTGTGGGTTATTCTATGTCAAACATTCATAGCAGTGACTGCCTCACAATAAACAGTATGATTGTCATCTACTGTGGCCTGAAACTAGTGAAATCAAAGGAGACCCCCTTAAATGTATATGCACCAATTGTCTGTAAAATTGAAACCCTGCAAGTGTTTTACTGAAAAGGGAGAGCAATTATTTTACTGCATGTATGCTGCAATCATTAAAATTTGGGAAGCCAGTTATGGATGGCTATATTAACAGAAAAACACAGACGGTGTAGTGAAGTGTCATGGCTCCTGTACATAGATAGCCTAGAAAAGGAGCTCGCAGCATCGGGCTAGGCTTTGCCCTGATTAAATCAGTAGCTAGCCCTCGATCAGATAAAACAGATGTCCAATATGTTTGAGCATCCTGTACGCTTCCATTTGTGAGCCGTGACTTAGGCACTTGTAAGCTTGTTTGTCTGAAAGGAAAGCCTTTCTTCCTACCACAAGCAAATGGGCGGTGTCTGGGAGTTCTCTTCTTTTCTCAGCTTCTCTGATGTAGGACACACATACTCCTGCCTATCTCAGCACTGCTGTGCTCTTGTAGCTCAATGATTTAACTTGGTTACAGGAAAAATGTTCTAGAATGTTTGAGTTTCTACCACTTACTGATACAGGTGGATATTTCATTTGTATCATCCGGAAAAACAAGCTGCTCAGAAATCATGAAACCAAAACATACCTATTGCTAATGAAATTACTATTGTCTATAGAAATTACCTGTTTTTTTTTTGTGGGGTGGCGGGGGATTAAAATTTTTTTAATATTTCTAAATTGATACATTTTGCAGACTGATAAGAAAAAAGATCTCACTCATATTGTAGTATTCCTCTTAGAAATAATTTGAACCTAAAATCAAAGTTTTAGAGTTTTAAAATTTATTCAGAATATGTTTTGGTTTGGTTTGGTTTTGTAAGACAGGGTCTTATTTTGTAGTTCTGGCTTGCTTTGAACTCACTTTATAGAACAGACTGACCTTGAACTCAGAGATGTACCTGCTTTTGCCTAAGTGCTATGATTAAAGGCTTAAAATACCATACCTAACTCAGAAATAGAAATAGAGAATGTAGAAATTTTAGTGGAAGAATTAAACTATGACTATATATATTTGTACTCTGTTTGAAGGTAAAAATGGACTGTGCATTTGGGAAGCCATTTTCATGTTAATTCTTTCAATAAAACATTCTACTGTTTCTGCAAGCCTCAGGGTAGGGTATAGGAAGCAGAGAATACTCACTTGCAGCTACGTGGCTCAGCTCCCAGAATGAGATTGAAAAGTAAGACACACTTCATAGAGAGATGCCAGGCTTGTGAGTCCCCTATCTGACAGGTAGCAGGCTGGAAACGACCATGAGGTTGTCACGTTTACCTTGCATGCCTGTGTCAGCGTTACACCGCTAATGGTAGGTTCAGCTGACAGAGTGGAAGCTTTATGCTTGATTGTCAGGGCTGGAACTCCAAATGACCCAGCCATTGGACTTTCTAATATGCCTTCAAAAATATTAATGTTTAGTAACATCAAGACAGAAAGGCACTGACTTAAAAAAAAGTACTGCTAATGCATTATCACATGCTTCTGTACAAAATTTTAAGATTAGTCTATTATGAAAGTCACATGAGTTTATTTTGCTCGTGGTCAAATCAAAAACAGTAACTAAACTGTGAGCCAATACACTCAGTGTAAAGCTTGAGTAAGAAGTTATTAATACTTATGAAGGCCAGTTGTATTTTAATGCATGTTTGTTGACCACACGTGATGAGTATAGTGCTCTGGCATACCTACCTGTTCTCTGCTGAGACTTCTTAGAAAAAGCGATAATTGCTGTAGTTTGATGTTTGTATTTCAGTAGGAGTAAAGGAAGACTTATTTTTATGAAATGTAGTCATGTAAATAAATGTATTATTTTTGCCATTTAAAGCAGCACTCATTCATTTATATCTATCAATTAAAACTATTGTATATCATCTCTCTCTCTCTCTTTCTCTCTACACACACACACACACACACACACACACACACACACACACACACACAATCCTATATTTAAAATAGAATTGACAAAGCTAGAGAGATGGTTTAGTGGTTAAGAGAATTAGGTGTTCTTCCAGGGAGCCCATTTTTAGTTCTTAATTGCAGGGATCTGACACTCTCTTCTGGTTCCATGGGCACTATACACATGGTGCACAGACACACATGCAGGCAAAATACACATACACAGAAAGTAAAAATAGATAAACAAAATTCAGAAACAGTAAGATCGGCTCTAGATCATTGTTAAGTATTTTGGTACCATACAACTGATATTGAGGAAACAGTTACTATTTAATAATTACAGCTTAACTTGTGCTTTTAAGATAGAGAATTAGGCTGGAGAGATGGCTTAGTGGTTAAGAGTACTTGCTGTGCTTTTAGAAGAGGTAGGTTTGGGTCTAGGCACCTCCATGGTGCATTACAACCATCTGTACCTCCAGTTCCTGGGGATTAAGTAGTATTTTTTGGCTTCCAAAAGCAGTAGGCACATACATAGTATAGATACATATATGCAGGCAAAACACAGCTGTACATTAAATAAAAACAATAAGTTATTATTTAAATTAAATAAATAATAACTTAAAACGGGCAAATGTTTGACAACATTGTCACTAACCCTTTGGTGTCACCTTGCTCTGTGATAAAGTGAAATGTTCTATATGTTCCTCATTTTAATTTTACAGTTCAAATTGCGCTAGGGAGGATGGTTCGGTGAATGCTGGGGTTTTTATGTTTGCTGCTCTGTTCATGTGCTTCTGTAGGGAACTAATGCTTTGTTCTTTCCTTTCTTCTGTCTATGAACAGAAACTATCGAGAACAGAGGTACGTGATGACGGTGACCTGAATATGTGGCTGAAAGGTTTAACTCTTTGTATCACTGTTGGAATTCATACATGCAGTTTCATTTTTGTGTTTTATGTAATAAATGACTTTGATCTTTTATGATTTTGAAATAATAATTAAAATTGTTATTTCTAAGAACAATACATATCTAGAAATAGATTTTTCTCATCAAAACAAAATTCCTTTATGTTAAGTTGTCATGTTTGTTTACATTAGTTTATTGGCTTTCCTTCATGTTTATAATGCTCTTATTACCTAATACTATCTGAGGGAATTTAGTTTTGTTACTGTTGTTGTAGTAATAACTTTCATAAGGTACAGAGTTTATCATTTGTTGCTCCCAAGGAGATGTTTTGCACTTGTGGGCCAGCTTTCTTTATGTAAGAAAGTATTTCTGTATTATGTGTAACCCTAAAATAGCTAAAGAGAGAATTTTGCATAGTTCAAATGCCTGAGCAATTATGCCTCCTGTGCTGTTATGAAGTAAAAACTACAGAGAAAGTCAAACAACTATTTAGCATAACCTTGTTACCTACATTTAGCCAACAGTATAAGAAAGATAGAGCAGTCATGAGTTTTAATAAGAATTGCTGGTTTTGTCTAAATTGACCCAGTACTGAGATAGATACTTCATGCCTCATATTTTGAAAAGTATTACGTCTACTTGCTGTTGGTACAAAAAAAAAACTAAAGTGTTACTTGGAAACAGATAAACCCACACCAGGTATTACACATCGTATACTGTTTAGCTCAGGATTCAGAGCATTTGCACAGATTCCTTTAATTTTTCCTTTGTCCCATTGAGTGCCTGTAGCAGCTTAGGAATAGATAAATGTGGTGAGACCTTTGCAGACTCTCTCTGTGGTTGATGATAAACAATGATGTTTGGTATAATAGTTCTCAAAGTAGAGAGCAACAAAGGGTGGATGTTAGATCAAGAAGTTCTGCAGTAAAGTACCTTTATGGTTCTTCTTTTGGGAAATATGCATTAATGATTCGAGGGGCAATTGTTGGACCAACAGGCACAGCATACATTTTCAGCCTTATAAAATTATCCACCATCATTCAAATAAAAACCCATCTAGTTCCAAAGGTGCTAGGAACCAAAGCCAAGAATTTTGACATTATTTTTACTTTTAAATTAGGAATTGCCTTTGGAGTTCTGTGGCGACAAGAAGTTAGGAGTTAGTTACTGTGTAATGTAGGAGAGTTGCTAACTTGTCTCAGTGGTAGCATCAGGGTTCTTTGTAATCCTTAAAACACTGTAGTCAAGTGAAAGGACAGCCACAGTCAGCAGCCAGGTTGATGTCCATACGCTCTTCTTGGCTGATCAAATGTGAATGGCATTTAGTGCTTCAAGCAATATTAAATATATGGGTATTTTTCTGGGTGGCCATAACATGCAAATGGCTCAGAGATGTCCCATTGGGCATTATATTCAGAGTTTGGGAGAAGACAGGCTTGCATTTCTATAAGTGAATCAGATAACAAACTTCCTGTTGAACAAAAGCAATAGAAAGCCCGTTCTGGGACTTTACTGCAAGTATACCCCCAACACTCACACAATAGTACTTGGCACCCTCTGGTGCCATGGGAACCATGGAACCATGGCTCCACAGAGAAGAAGCCTTGGGTGTTGATGGCTACTTACCTTTTTGTTTTGTTTAAACCTCCAGGCAAGACAATTTCTACCTTTTCCTCCCAGTTAATAATATCATTTCTTAGGGAATAATTGCATAGTGCATGACAGCATTAAGTTGTAAATTTTAGTTTTCAAATACAGGTTTGCAAGTACAAATAGGATGAGGAACACTTGCTGAACCTAAATTTATAAAACATCACGTTTGGTTGAATACCTTTCCCTTTGTTTGAAATAACCACAGATGGTCACTGTGATCACGAGGAACGTGGTAACCAGAGCCCACCTTTTGCTCTGTGGTTTCACTTTAAACAGAATTCTTCCCCTACCTCCTTTCTTTATCTCGTATCCGTTTTATCCATTTTATTTTCTGTTCATGGACTCTGCATATTTTTTCCCAACTCTTTCTTGGTTTCTTTCTTTTCTTTTTTTGCATTCTCCATATTCCAGTGATATTCATGCACTGTCAACATGACTTAGTATACCTTACATGATATTTCTCAAAACAAGAGTGTAACAGTTCCTGCAAGAGACAGTCCAGGACTAGCCAGTGGCAGGAGCAGTGTCTCCTTCATGTTGAGCTTATGGCCAGGAGACCTTTCCTCCCTGATTTCCAATTACAAGCATTCATTTGAATTGATGAGATAAATATCACTGCTCATAGACTTTTAAGGAAAGTGACATTTCTCTCATAACCTGACCAGCCATTTATCTAAAGCCTTTGGGGTTAGTTCAAGAAATTCTTCATTGATGTTTAAATTTATCTTGCTTAATATCAACTGGTTTATGCACCAGCTTAATTATGAACACATTGTTATCTGAAGTAGAATAAAAAATAGTCAATACGCTTGTAAGTTGTAGATGTGAGGAAATAGTAATTATATTTTTGTATAGTGTGCCCATCCAAAACTATTAGAGGTTGGAGCAGGAGAAAAAATGACACCCTGTAATTAATGTAGAAAAGACTGATTATTGAGGAAAAAGAATTCAGTTACAAAGCATTTTTGTTAATTATTTATATAATCATACATGTATAAAATATTTGTATGTGGTATAATATAAAGAGAATTTCCATTTGAAAAATTAGCATTTGTCAGTCCAAATAACTATTTTCAGGATTCAAATTGGGAGAAAGATAAAAGTACTAAATTTTTAAAAGAAAAAAGGCATAAAAATAGTAAGCAATTGGAAAAAGAAATATAATTGAAAATTTTAAGGAGCTCATCTAGTTGGTTTTCTATGACTTTTTCACAACAAATGATAAAATGTTACTGATTACAAGAGCCTGATGTTCTCTCTCTTCACTAAAGCAAGGAGTAGTAGTCTGCTAAAATAATAGATCCTGTAGATAGGATAAACTTTCAGACAGTGAAGGATGTTCAGCACTGTTAAGGAAGCTGTAAAAAATTTTTATCTATTGCCAGCATTTATTATAGAAGGAAAGTTACTTCCATTGCTTGTGTGGTTTTGAGGCAGCTGCTAGGACGTAGTGTCTGTGTTCTGGAGACCTTCCCAGTGCAGGGAGCTGAGAATCCAGTGTGGCCAGGATGATAAAAGGAGACCTGTCCTAGAACTGTACTTAACTGGACTGTTGCTAACTCCAGGGCTGACTTTTTATTTTGATGGAACCGCTATCAGTCGTGGGTGGAGTTAGTTTTAGATACTGGCTTAGTGATAATTTGTTCTTTTAATTAATATATGGAGATCTAGATAAAGTCATGCAAATTAAAAATAAAATATATACTTTATTCATATCAACTGAACAGCCTTTTTCAGATTTGCAATATATGAGTATAAATTGTCCAAATAATTTGGAAGTGGATGTTCATTCAGAAACAACTAAGCATTTAAAAACATTTTAAACAATTATCAAGAGCATCTGCAAAGGATTTTTGAGAGTTAAAACTTGGAATCTGCAAACAGTCAGGGTAATTAACCGAAACTGAGTTGAGAAGGGACTTAGGGAACTTATGCTTTTGTTGTGGACTTACTGACATATACCTGTTGAAAATCCTTAGAACATCCTCCACCTATAGCATGAGCAAAACTGGTGAAGATTTAGATGCATTTAGCTGTTTGAGGCCACACGTTAACTGATTAAGTGGCTGTGGGAAGAGTTTTCTTAGAGGGTATTGAATGTTCCTCCCTGCCCCCAACTCCTCCACCCCTCTCCCCTTCCCACCACCCCCCACCCCTCCCCCCCCCACCCCCCAGCTCCCGTAGGAGAAGCTATGATTCAGATGAGAGACGTGCTTTCAATCCCTGTAGCATGGGTGGACAGATGCCCTGGCTTGCCCTCCTGCTGTGGTGGAGATCACCAACAGTGGCCACCATCTGTCATAGATGCTTTCCCCTAGTCTCCCAAGAAGCTCAGCCACGTTTCAACCCTTTCTTCCTCTTGCGAAGTTGCATTCCTTCATACATTCTACTGTCTGATATAAAATTATTGTTTTGATTCAAATTTGAACCTTTTAAACTTCCTTTAAATAGTAAAGTCCTAATAAGTTTTTTAAAATTAGGATTTAACTAGAGAATACCAGAAAGCAATCAAATCTTTTATAACTGAGTCAAGGTTATATTCATCATATATTTCAAATCATGAATAGTTGATTCATCACATTTGAGAAAAGCCTGCTTTATTTGAGCAAGGAATGTCTAAACACATCTTAGCATTTTAAAAGACAAGACCTTTTGTAGTTAGCTCCTCCTGGGAGAATGAGGTTGCATTGAAAGTAACTCATCTTTCCATATTTCTCCTGAAAACCAAGCTTTGTTCATCCAGCCTGCCAAGACTTCATGATTACATCTCTGACCTCTACAGCTAATACGAGTTAACCTGTCGCATTTATTAATAACCTCATATGTTCTAGATTTGACCGTGTAGACCATTATCCCTACCTCTCTTTTTCCTGAAATAATATTTGTATATGTCTGTGTTCATGTGTGTGTCTTGTTTTCTGACTCTGAAATGTTTATTATGCCTTAGACAGTTACCCCAGGGAGATTATGTAAAAAAGCCTGGAGATGGCGACTCTTTTTATAGCGACATTCCTCCCGGAGTCAGCACAAACTCAGCATCTAGTTCTAAGAAGAGGTCTGCTTTTTTGTCGCATTTTCAGATCTCCACCTGTTCCATCACACATTATTCCATTAGTCAGAACATTTCATTATTTTGCAGCAGGTTTGATTACTTCTTCCTTCTTTCTTGAATGTTGAAAGAGTATCCCTTGTTCTTTGACTACTCTACTTCACAATGCCATATGCTCAGGACCACTTCCTCTAAAAATCAGGCCACCAAGTCAAAATGAAACAAAACAACCCCAAATCCGTATAGAAACCCCAGGGTTCTCCCTGCCATGTTACCCGTGGCTTACAAAACTAAACATAGCGTTTGAAAATATTTTTCGATGGTGAGCTTTATGTCATGGCTGGTAGTCAAAGAAAAAGGGTACTGCCATGCTTCAATATAAAGGCAATTAAGATAAATTGGTAAATAAGTGCTGCATTGAATAGTTTTTATTTTTTATTTTTTTGTATATTTCAAAGCTAAGCTTGCTGTGAAAAAAAAGATTGCTTCTCTGTGAATCATATATTTTAATATTATGATTATATTTTTTTCGGGAATGGTTATTTATAGACTTTTTAGCTTTCATCTTAGTTGAAAAAATTAAGTATAGTTATTATTTGCCTGAGATTTATAATAGCATAGGCAGGATTACTATATTATTTATATCTCAAACTCTAATAATAAATTCTTGTTCTAGCATCTTAGTATGTCTGACACCTTTCCAAAGCCTGTATGCTTTATACTCAGTTGACAGTAGAGGACTAGGAGAACTCAACAGGATGTTTCACAAGATGGCACCTATCTTCACATGAGAGGAAACCAAAATATTCTGTAGAAAAAAAATTTTAAGTTTTCATTGAGGTGTAAAGAAATGGAGAAAAATTTTCAGTTGATCCACTCATAAATCTGGGCACAATTGTTGCTTGTAGACTGATGGAGCTAGTTTATTGAGAGGGAACACGGTCTCTTCTGATAGTCTAGGCAGAGTGGGTGACCTGTGCTCAGTCCTGATAGGCATTGACGATGGAAGGATGCAGAGCAGTTGATCAGTGAGAACTTTCTCAGCATAATCCCTTAGCTAACAGGACTCAAAGCAAACATTGCATTGGTTTTGAGCCCAGGAGTACTTGCCATAGCACACACTCTACAGAGCACAGAGAGCAGCTCTTGGCCTATTATTGAGGGCTTGTTGGCTAAAAGAATATGACTGGGGATCTACAAGCATCCTCTGATATAAACATTTTCTTGGTCCAATACAGAATTGTGAATTGAATAAAAGTAAAAAATGGAGAAATCTGTGGGCTTTAGGAACACCCATTGCCTCTTCATACAAAATATTGACTTGGCAAGTAGAAAATGATGTTGAAAAAGCTCCAACATAGGAAATTAGTGTGTATTAACTGTGCCCAGGTTCTGCTTGCTCTCAGTCAGAGGAGTCTTTTCCCAGTAATTAACCAGAATGTTTCTCGGGAACGTGGCTTAAGCATAGTGCCATTTCCTCCAGCTCCCAGTGAGGAGCTTTAGGATGCTTGAGAGAGATTCCCAGAGTTTGGAAAACATAACAGTGGGTTCCGATGCTTAGTGGGTCAAAGCGTATCAGGTCACTAGGCTTCAGACTGTAGCACAGCTCTTTTCATTTATGGTATAAGGTAGGTGGGTTAGTTTTAGTTCTTACAGCTAATTCATTTACTAATAGTAGGATAGAGATAGCAGACTGGCTCAATGGTACATGGGCTTTGTGAGAGATATCTCCATGACAAGAATCCAATTCAATTCAGTTAGCCAACATGCATTATGTTCATTGGAGGCATATTTGTTTAGAAAAATACCAACTCTCAGATAATAATTTTATTTATTTAAACCCGTATATCACTTTAATAAAGTTAACCAGGTTCAGTTGAGCACATTTTATGTAATCTCTTAAAAGTCCATGTTCTCATAATATTTGAATGGAAACCATTGCTTTACAATTAAGAAACATCTATGGTGGTACCCCATTATAAGCCCGCCACTGGGGTGATGTGCCTGTAATACTTGCTGCATTTGTGCTGTGTTGCTGTGTTCTGGAGAATGTAAATTGGCCTGCATTGTATCCTGATACTTTTTCATTTCTGACTGTTGTAATGGGGTTCCATTGTATTTGACTTTTCTTAAATTGAATGTTGTGTAATTCTGCCTTCTTCATGAAGATTTTCATGTTTTCTTCATTCTTTCATTTCAGATTTATTTATTTATTTATTTTATTTAATGTATGGTAATGCTCAGAAATTTTGCTTAGTGATTCCAAACCATTTATTTGATTATGATTTTGAACAATATACAAATAATTCTAATTTCAGGTCAAATGGACTCTCTCATTCCTGGAGTGAAAGGATTCCAGACACAAAACATATTTCAGACATCTGTGAAAACGGGAGACCGCGAAGCAACTCCTGGCAAGGTAGTGAAGAGGGGTCAGAGTGTACGACCTGGATTGGGGGTCCCTGTAAAGATGCATTTTCCCCGAGAGCGGTTCAGCTCTTATCCCCACAAAGAGGTTTAGGATGAGAGAGCAGGTGTTTGCTTTTGTTGCTCTTTGAAGTTTCCTTGATGAGAAGGGCTGGCTCCTTTAGCGAAGCAGGCAGGAAGCGTTGGAAGGTCCTGCGGTTCCACAGAGGCCCACATTCTGAGGCAATGCTGGTTATAAATTACACCCACTACAAATACCACCTAATAACACACAAAACAGCTATTTGTCTAGATGAAAACTTAGCAGTAAATGCTCTTTTACAGGTAACGTGGGAGGCAACAAAAAGAAAATCAGAGGAAAAAGATTTAGACCTCGATCTAATTCAACAGAGTAAGTTGTACCTTTAATGGGAAAGACATTTGAAGGTCCTGTGCAGTTAGTGTCAACTTAATTAATCAGAGAGTCAAAGAGCCACCTACCAAGTGCCTCTGGACTTGGTTTTGTCTTTTTAATTCTCTTTGCCCTATAAAAATTAACCTTGGCTTTTCTCTTTTACATAGGCATCTCCGCAACTGTGCCCAAACCAATATGCACTGATAGTGGGGTCTCACCCTGGCCGCGGGCTTTTTCCTCCACTCACCTGCCATTGTGGTGTTTTGGTTTCCTTTGAAGGGAATTGTGATAGCTTTCCTTTCTTCTCATCACTGGGGTCCAACCATCTCCAGGGGTCACCCTCCCTCTCCCCCGGAAGCACTAGGGAGACTCCTCACTCACTGTCCTGGAGCATGCCGGTGCTCACAGTCTGAAGCCACCACTCTGAGATCTCCATGGCTGCTATCTAAGCATTCTCTCAGACTAATGGAATGAGCTTCCCTTTTAAATTTTCCTCCTGGGGACATTTAAAAGGCCACTTAACCTAAACTTGCTCTTCAACTGAATAACTGTCACCAATGCAACCTTAACTGTTTTCAATGATAGCCAGGTTTTACGGGGGTGGGGGTGGGGTTGAAAGTTACACTTAAAGTCTTTTATAATGAACTAAGCATGGCACACTTTTGGGTGTTGTTTCTTTCTTCACTTAAGAAATGTAAGCAAAACCTAGACTCCACAAACCCTCACACTGCCCCCCACCCCCACCCCCAGCTTCCTAAGGTAAAGCACGGCCTCTAGAAATAATTACCTTGCTGTTTCCGGGGCATCTAGAATTTTCTGTTCATATCTCACTGTAGTGGCAGTTATTATTCTCAGGATCTGTGTATTACTTAAATAAAAAAGTCCGAGTAGCAGGAGTTTGTTAACTGCTTGTTAGAAACTTATGGTAGCTTTTCCATCACATACCCTGCCTTTTTCAGTCTAGGAATAATAACATTGCCCTGAAATTTGGACCTCCCACCTGAATGGTATTGTCTTGTAAGTGGCTTATCAACATTGATTAGAGGATACTTTATCTTAGAAATAATAGCAATTTCAAGTGATACCATTGCATGGTCCAGAATGGCATCATAGAACTCCATCATAGATAACTAATCTCCTAGAGTTTATCTTACGCATTCCCAAGGTGCTTGGGTGCTTTAGGGCTCACTGCAGATAAACTCTACCTGGAATGTCATTCGGTTTGTTTTGCATGAGGCCACCTGGTAAGAGGGCTCCTTAGCTTATCCTGGTTGCAGATCACAGACACAACTGTGAAATGGTCTATGGAACTTCCTCTGTGCACTGCTTAGTGTTCTAACAGCATTTCTCTAGCTGGACTTTGACAGCTTCTGAGTTGGAAAAAAAAAAGTTTAGCAGCATATAAAAGCCATGAGCTCAGGACCCAGAGAACATTTGGTATTCAACAATATTCGTGTATTTTCTAGGGCAATCATTTATTTTTTAACAATGTATGAAACTCCATTCCTCTCACGTGATAAACTTATACTCTTATCGATATCCTTTAAGAAATCTTGCCTGTGGTACAATTAGGTTCTAAAACTTAATGTGAAAATATACTAGAAGTTTCTCAGTGAAGAAGAAAGGTTCCCTCGTTCTCCTGAATTCTCTGAATTTTGGCTACATGACTCATGTTAATTACTTGGAGCCAAGTTTGTGAGGCTGATGGCCACGTTCAGAAGCTTTCCTATATGGGAACTGTCTCTGCATGCATATACACACCTTTATATACGTCTGGAAAATATGAAGTTCTGACACATAGCGTACCAAGAATTATGCTAGCAAGTTTTTATGCTTTCCATATATGCCATGCGATTACTTGTGATCTAATACTACCATTTGCATGAGTATACTAAGAGCAGAATGACGGTGGCATGGGAAGCATATCTTTTTTAAAGTTTTTTTTTTTCCCTCATAATAAGACATATTTCAGGTCTGCTTTTTCATCATCCCCTTTAGTACCACATCATCCAAAAGGATGATGAGAAATTTGGGCCTGAATTAAAACACGTACCACAAATTCATACTCTATAAAAAAACCCAAAACAACAACAACAAAACAACAAAACACCAAAGCGCTAAATGTCCTTGTTGTTACATCAGTGATTTTTGAATCTTCCTTGTCGTTGTTCATGGTATAATTTTTTGGGGGGCTTAGACTCTGTGTTATATATTGTGTTTTTACAGGAGGGAGCCCCAAGCACCCGAGCCTGGGCACTCCCTCGCCCAGACAATCCCATCCCAAGGCATAAGCCCAGGGGGCTCTGACAGCCCCCAGACAGGGAGTCTGGATCACAGGTCAGTCTCCACCTGCCCTTTCACTCTAGGCTGCCCATTAATCTCCCTCAACGTCCTGTCCTTGGCTGAGAGCAGGGTCATTTGGTCTTTGACTGAGCCCCCGTATCTGCTCAGTGGTGCTTCTGGCCCAGTCAGCACCGGCTGATTTTCTTCTGGCTTTCCATCCTGGAGAACACAGAGCTTCTCCTGTCCTGACCAGTGCTTTATTTTTATTTATTTATTTTTTGCATGTTGCACTAACAAGCCATGCTAGTCAAGCCATGTAGGCAGGTGCATTGTAGTTGATAAAGGCCCATCACCCTAGCTTTCCTGTCAGGTCCCCATGGCTGTCTTCAGCACAGCTCTGAGACAGAGAAAAAGGTCCACCATGTGCAAGTCAAGCTACATGTTTGGAAACTTTTGTGGATCTGCCAAAACACCTGTCCTTTGAGTTTTGAAGATAGCCAGTGAAAGGAACAAAGGTTTTCCCCCGGGAAGTGGCTTCCTGCCTGTGGGAAACTGGATTTGCTGTGTGGCAGCGTTTCACCTGACAACAGCTGCATGGGCTCTGCCTATAGTTATTCCGAGGCCGTTCACTTTATCAGCGATTGCATTTGCTTTGTGATTTTTTTTCTTTCTGTTCAAAGTCTCAGTGGAAATGTTCATGCAAGTTTTAAGTGGCTATTTCTGTGAAAGGTGCAAGTTGGCAATGGTTGTGGCTAAAGGCAAAACTAATGTGAGTTCCTCCTGAATCTGCAGACGTATCTTAGCAAAAATTCATATAAGCATGAAAATCAACAGAACCCTTCTTTCAGGGTGGACTCGTAATTTTTTTCAGAGTACCTTCTTTATGGCTAAAAGTAAGGAAAATGGCTGTGGATAAATTACCTGATTTGGAAATATAGTACTTTTGACTTAAATATATATATATAAATAATTCAAAGACTGAGTATGGAGGAAAGAAGCAAATCTTAACTAAAAAATTAATGTTTTATAATTTTACGAGATTTGTTTCCCAGTAAATCTTATAGAAACTGCACCTTCATTGCCTACAGCACCATGGGAGCTCCTTTTTTTTTTTTTTTTTTTTTTTAAGAAAGCCCAATAAAACCTCCAAATTCTTCCAGTGCTGAAATTGTTAAATTAAGAGTTTACTAAGGACAAATCCTAAGGTGATGTGTTTTTGCTTAGCTCCACAATTTAAAAAAAAAAAATCAAAGAAACTCTGTGGAAAACAACAACTATACCTCCAGTTTTACTGCCTTTGAGATTTGCACATCATCCTGATGGTGCCGCTGGCAGATCCATCAGGGAGATGCTAGCGGTATTCTTTGGCAGCCGTTCTTCTGGAAGGCACCTTCTGAGGGCTGTTCCTTAATGCAACCATGATCATTTTAGTCTGGAGTACACGAAGTGGAGGAAGGAACCTTGGGACTTCA
Source organism: Acomys minous (assembly GCF_964271855.1). NCBI lineage: Eukaryota > Metazoa > Chordata > Mammalia > Rodentia > Muridae > Acomys > Acomys minous. Next base: position 26,685,288 of record NC_140487.1, on the reverse strand, counting down.
ATTAAATCACTAAACCTAGCTTCGGGGTCCTGGAGGCCTCCTTGAACGGCAGTTAACGCACTCGAGGACCCCTTCTGCTCAGTACAGAAGCAACGGAAAAGCACTCTACACTGAGTCCTGTTTAGGCTCTGCTACAGAGAGTAAAACAGTGCTTGTGTAAAAGGCATCTGTAACCTATAAAGAGAGCTGGGCTCTTTTAAGTTGCCTAGAGGTTTTATGTACCCAAATACCAGATTGGAACTGCAGATATCCTGACTATATCCTCAGAAAGCACCAATATTGTTTGAACACCAAGGAGCCAGTTGAGTGGTGGCTTGGAAAAACCCGCTTTCGAGCTGGGCGAATGGGACTTGTAATAACACCGTGACTGACAGAGAGGTTCTGGCTCACCGTGGGAAGCCACCGGAAGAGGCTTTCCTGGAAATGTTATACGTTATGCCTTGCTCCTTGTAGCTGAGATTACTCTCGTGCCATTGTGCAGACTGCCTCAGTGTCACCCTGTGTCCGTCCTGGTTTATTGGCCGTAGTCACTTGCATTTGGAGGGTGAAAACATCCTGGCTAAGCTTGTGCTCTGTATTTTCAGATTTTCTATCTTGTTCTGCTTTCTCTGTTCCTTCCATTGCTTCTGCAGGTATTTAAACCCATGGTTCAAAAGAGACTATAATGTAGCTAAGTGGGTAGAAGATGTGAATAAAAACACTGAAGGACCATACTTTAGGTATTTTATAAATTAATTTTATCTCCCTTTTACCTTCTCCCAGCACATACAAGCACTGTAGTGTGACTGGCTCTCTCTCTCTTTCACTCTCTCTTGTATCTCCTAATACAAGTTCCTATAGGTGGAAAGGGGCCTTGTTCATTTGCTGCCTTTTGATGTATTTGGCTTCCTTGAGCAAGTCTCGTTCTTTTCTGAATGTTTCAAATGAAGCCATTTGAAAAGGTTGCCATCTAGTGCATGCCCCTGTCACCTTCTTGAGCTTTCTAGTAGCTTTCTCTTCATTTTATGCTATGTAATGTTTTATGGGCATGAAACATACCTTCCACTAATAAAGAAGCACTATTAACCTCAACAATTTAATTTCCATAATCTAGAAGTTTCATAATAGATTTTCCTGCTTATTATTGAAGAGTGCATAGTAGCCCATAGAGAAATGCAAGGAAAAACATACAAAGAAACTAAACTGGAATTTGATTTCGAGCAGAAACAATGATTTGATTGAGCTGGAAATTGGTTTGTGAAATAATTGATCGTATAATGCAGGGATCATATTGATCATAACTGAGCTGCAGTGCGCTGGGCTTCCTTTGCCCTAGAGAGCCATTTGCTAGCAGAGAGGGTTGCTAGCAGAGACTTCTTCATAGCTTCTCAACAAAGCAGTGAGGAAATGGGTTTATGCTTCAGAAACAGGACAGAGATACAAAACACTCTTGACTAACAATGGGAACTTCCTACATCCTAAAACCTCCCCGATTTCCTCAAGTCCCAGAAGCTCGTATTACAAATCCAAGAACATTTCCTAGGCCTCTCAATGTCATTTTCCCCAATCTTTATAAATGTAAGTGATTATCCAGAGGTGAATGTCCACTTTACATCTGACCACTTTGTGGAAACTAATGCAAGGAAGAAACAGAGACCCAGGCGCTATCTTTTCTGGGCACAATTTGAGTTCGTGTTACTTATTGCCACACTAGATGAAGATGGTGATAGGCTATGTCTTTTTAGCTCTCAGTACCCATATAAGGTGGACTCTCTCTTCCAGTGTACCATTTAGTTTAGTCACGTATAGTTTGAGAAAATGATTAGAGCTACCTGCATTTTAATTTGATCCATAACTTTTGCATATACCCCAAGGAAAGCATAACCCCTGCCTGCTCACAAAAACAGATCCTGCTTTTAAAGCCCATCCTCCTCTCCTTCCTTGTCCTCTGCTTACCCAACACTGCCCCACACTGAACCCATATGCATACACTCACATTCAAACATCCCCACCTTCACCTGTAGCTCCCAAGATGGCCAACATCAAGAAGACAGGTAAGATGATTTTGATGTTATTTGGAGTCTTGGCTCACCTGCAGTGCCATTTTTTTTTTCTTTCTCTTTATCAGGCTTGTGGGCAGATTATAATTTGTACCATATCCATGAAATCCAAACAGGATGAGTGTGGTCCTACATAGGTTAGGACTTTCATGTGTAAATTGACAGCACTTTATACAGGAGTGATTTATGAAGTGGTACCCCGGAAGAGTCTATTCACCTCCCCTGGGCGAGCTGAGAAGTTGTTTTAACTCATGAATAGTCCCCATTTCTTAAAGTTAGTCCCCCCACGTCTGCCCAGAAGCTGCATGACTGAGCACCATTTGGGAAATGCTTCAGCACCCCTGGTTGCACGAGCCAAGCTGTGAGGACAATTCTGGAGGGTTCTTCTTATCTCATCCTTTTATATGATATGTTAGTACCTATGCTACAGAGTCACTATTTTTAAAAATCTATATATGTTTTGTTTAAATGTGTAATGTCCAGGGGACTCTTGTGACCTAAGTGTCCTTTGGATTCTTAAGGGTTATGGTGGGAACACTTGAAGGTCAACTCTGGGTTTGGTGGCAGTGGTGAATAATTAAGAGCCCAAGCTCTGAGGACCATGATGCTGACACAACAGAGGGGATTCCCTCCACTCTCCATCCAAGCCAACCTCCCATATGCCTGGGATTCACCAATGCTGCATTTGAGCAATCTTGGCCAAACCACAGATGGGGGCAAAGATTACCTTCTTAATCGCTCATGTGAGGTTGGTTTTGTGACATTCTCACCAAAATGTAGCAGAGAGTTTGTGACTGCAGCAAGCTGGTCCAGGATATAATAGAATCCCTTAGCTACAACGAAACACAGCAAAACCTGCAGGAGAAGTCTTGGCTGTGCTCCTTCACACAGCTTTCATGTGACAGTGCTCCACGTGTAGTGAGGCCACTGGGGAAGTGCAGGTGAAGTCAGACAGCAAGCATTGACCACACCCCCCAGATCTTGGCAGCAGTTCTGCTGGGGATACCACCTTTCAGGTCTACAGGAGATATCCGTGCTCTTGAGTGCTATCCAATTCTTACTCATTTCATCAGCATTTTTTTAGTCCACTTTCATGATCTATGGAAGCTACGTTGACTCTGCCAGTGAATTACAGACAGAAACAAAGGTGTCAAGTGCCTACTATATTTCTGTTTCTCACATCACAGTATGTAGGTGTTCTTGGCTTCTTTCTATGGCTGGAGGAACCTGGGGTACGATGAGTTACCCAAGCTAGCACAGCTGAAGAGCATCAGAGGCAGAACTAGACCTTGCCTCTGACTTCCAAATCTGTTCCTTCTCTCATTTCTCTGTGAATACTATAAGGTTGAAGAGGACCCGGAAGCTTAGATATTGACTGAGGATGCTTAAATCCTTCCAGAGCAGATTATTGTGAAATTAGATGTGAACACAAGTGAATGAGGAGCGGCCCTGTGTACCTCTCCCCTGACTTGCAGGTCTATCTTTGTAAAAAGGAGTCATGAAGTCTGATATAGTTCCAAGGTGCACCATGGTCCATGGGCACAGAAGCGCACCTTCATGACATAACTCTATGGTGCCCTCACTGTACTTACTAAGGTTTTTGTTTTTTAATGTCATGAGGATAAATGGCTAACATTTATCCCAAAATTCCCTTTGCTTTGTAAGTGAATGAACTTGGCTGACACCTGGCTAAGTGAAGCCAGATTCAAATTAAATGTCTTCCTTAGGCAATTGCGACAGACTGTCAGTTTATTTTCCCTAAACTGGTTGACTCTGCCTTGTTCTCTCCTTTTATTTTGATCTGTGATCTGGTCTTTTCCATCCACCCACCATTTTCTGTTTCCTGTATTTACACCACCAAAGATGTCCTGCTTAGTTTCTCTTCTTCCCTTCAGGCCCTGAAGTATAAATTACCTAAAATTCTACAGTGAGAACTCATGCAGAGCCATTTCTGTGGGGTTCTGAAGAATACTTCCAGTTTGCTTTGTTTTAACTCACTATTGTTTGTGCCCATGGAAAGGTATTTAAGAACAAGGCTGGGTGCTCAGCCACCCCTCACTGGAATGGTTTTGAATACTCAGTGTTGGTCATTTGCGCAGATGGCCAAATTAAGGTTGATGTGCCTAGGACATTATAAGCTAACAGCACGCGCTATGAACACACACACACACACACACACACACACACACACACACACACACTAGTGTGCCTACTGCAGCACACTAAAATGAGGACTTGTTTCCTATTACCTTAGAGTGAACAAGTAAACAAGTTTGGTTGTATATCTGAAACCTTTCCTGAATGTGGATTCTTTTAAATGCCATAAAGATTTGGCTAAAAAGCTGAATTGAGTTAATTGAAGAAGCATCTAAATGCTTGTTTTTTCCCCACTCACTATATATATATATATATATATATATATATATATATATATATTTATATTTATATACGTAATCAGTTTCCTAACAATCATGATCCTATTTCCTTTAAAAACTACTCGTTTCTAAATTATAAACACATAGCAGGAGCTTGGGGGATAGCTCGGTTGGTATCACACTTTCTGTGCTATGTGAGCTTCATCCCCAGAACCCATATAAAATAGCTGTGTTTGGAATCCCCATTCTTGGGGGACAGGGATAGGCCAATCTCTTGTGTTTAATGGCCAGGCAGTTTAATCAATAAGCCCTAGGCCTATAAGGCACAATCTCAAAAGACAGGGTAGATTGTGCCTGAGGAGGAACACCAGAGGTGGGCCTCTGTCCTATATACACAGTATACACTGTGCATATTTACTTGTATATACATCTACACACACACACACACACTGTGTTGCTCAAGTGGAACTGAAGAGAAATCAAAAGTACTATTACTCTTAGTTACTTCTACCTTCCCAGTATGGAGAGCAGAAGCCTACAAGAAACCTAACATCTGTCTGGCTGCTTTCTAGCAGTTTCTGATAGGGAGCCATCCTAAGTAATTAAAAACAACAACAACAACAACAACTATAACCAAAAACAAAACAGAAGAAGCATAAGGAGTTTTGGGTTAAAAATGAATGGGGCCACTCCTGATTTTTAAAATCAGTTTAAGAATGTTTACCTAGATCTCAGCGTATATAGAAAAAGGTATTTTCAAATGTTAAGATTGAATTTAGCATCTTAAAAAGGAGAATTAGGTTGAAAGCTGTGGGAGGGAGCCTGGTTGTGTCTAGTGTTTAATCACCGCAGTGCCAGGCTGAACCCGTGAGTTACAGTGTAGTGCTCTAGCTAGTTCAGTGGTTTCCCTTTTCAACTCTCACAGACAAGCTGGGAGCAGACATGTCTCTCCCAGCATGCCCAGCAGCCATGAGTATTGCAGTTTCAAAAGGAACATCAAACCATGTCAGGGTAAGGCCGCTGCTTCCCTGGAAAGGCCGGCGTAGGGATGAAATTAGGCCATTTTTGTATGTTCTCATCAGACTTTGTTTGGCTGGAACTCTGCACTCCTTACTGCTTGCATGCTTACTAATTTGTTATTAAAACCCCTGTATTTTCCTTTGTTCTTCATAACTAACACACTGGCAACTGAATGCATGAGTTTTGTGTGAACTAGAGTACGACTTAGCAACCAGCGGCTATATCCGTGGCTATACCCTAACAACTCAGTTGAGACGATTGTACTTAGAGAAGAAGCATTTTAAGTGGTAAAATATTAATGTGCTATTCACTTAATTTACTGTTATGAGCTCTTAGAATATTCCCCCCCCCCTTATCCCACGTTAACTTTTTCTTATGGATGAGATTTCATTATTGGCTTTGTAGTTTAAAGGAATGATTCTGTGTAGTAACAAACATTTCACCAGTGCTGTGGACTTGGGAAGCTGAGGTCACAGCGTCCCACTTCCAGAATTACGTTATCCTCCCTACTGCGCCTCCCCCCCCGCCCCGCCCCCCAGACCAAGTAGTTAAGCTGTGCTGTAGATGCTTAGTGAAGGTAGACATTAGGGGGCTTGCTCTGAAACTGCACTTTAGATATTTGAATAATGATACCAGGCATGACATGATATTTATTTCTTATATTCTCAACATCTCAGGACCCTGTCTCCTGCCAAGTCTCCTTCTTCATCGACTGGGTCTATTGCCTCCAGCAGAAAATACCCATACCCGATGCCTCCACTGCCTGATGAGGAGAAGACAGCGAACCGACAGAGTGCCAGGGTACACAGCAATTCCCACATGCTTTCTACGTGGTCCTTAGTGGCTGTCTTTGACCCTACTTTTCATACATTCCCTACTCTCTTTTTTGTTTTTGAGACAGAATTTTTGTTATTTAGCCTAGACTGGAGCCAAACTCATGAGACTCCTTATCTGGAATCATAGGCATGCACCATTGTGCCTGGTTCTAGGTTCACAATAAAAAAAAAATGCTTTGCAAAAAAAAAAATGATAAGTATATTTGAAAACATGTGCAAATTAATCTATACTGGTCTAATCTGGAAATACTTTATATATACTGTGTGTGTGTGTGTGTGTGTGTGTGTGTGTGTGTGTGTGTGTGTGTAGATATGTGCATGTGAGTGTGGGTCCCATGAAGTCCAGAAGAGGACATCATTGGATCCCGGAAGCTAGAGGTACAGGCAGTTGTCAGCTGTCTCACATAGTTCTGTGAAGCAAGCTCCAGCCCTCTGCAAGATCAGCCAGCACTCTCAGCCACTGAATCCTGTCCCCAGAGAGCCAAACTGAAAACAAATATGGAGATCTTCATCCTTATGACAAAGCATAATTTACCAGAAACTTTGTATAAATATTAAGTCCCTTGCACAGCTTAGTCATAACATCATCCAGTGCATTGATCTGTGAACTTTAGGGTAGTAGAGTTCAGAGGATCAGAACAGCCTTCAGAAGATTCAGTGATATGCAGAACTGAAAAGATCAATCACTGATGCCCGGTGCCTCTTATGGCCACTTACATTATGATGCTGCTCTTGCACGGTGGGGCGGGGGGGCAATCAAAAGGTGAAGCTTTTGAAGCTTCCACAGATGCAAATGATAAATTATATTTATCCAGTAAATAATTTTCCAACAGTCAACACAAATCCAAAACCAACCACCAGCCCAGGGACCGAGAAGCAGCTGGGCGACTTCCTTCAGGGTGTTCATCAGGAAGGGCATGGTGACACGTGCGCAATACCATGGTGATGGCCCATGGCTTCATGGTCAGAGCAACGGGCAACTGGGACATGCGCTGGGTGGCTGTGGATAGAGGAAGCCTAGTGGCTATTGGGATGGGCCTCAGTCAGAAAAACTCTTGCCTTCGCAACATAATCAGTGGCCAAGGTTCTGAATTCTTAGAGTTTTTAGTATCTGAGGGAGCTTTAGGGCCTTGTGGATCCTGCATCAAAATTATGGGGCTCAGAGTAATGTGAATTATTTGTATTTTGGGTTGCTCAACCCAGGGTTAGTTAAACACACACACACACACACACACACTCGCAGAGAGAGAGAGAGAGAGAGAGAGAGAGAGAGAGAGAGAGAGAGAGAGAGAGAGAGAGAGAAATCACTAAAAGATGGCCAAATAACTGTCATCAAAAAGTCTATACAAATTTGAAAGGACATTTTGTTCACTGTGAATTCCAGAAATGATATAAGATGACATTGAAGAAGACCTCAGATTCCCAATTCCCAGCACTCTGTTTTGGGGCGTTGTAAAGAACGTGTTTATAGACACCAGCTGTTTGTGCCCTGCTGTGTGGTAACCCAGGTTGCTGTTGGCCACATCCCTCCTCACAGCACTGGGCACTAAATCAAGCACTTCACTTCTTCCCCAGCTAAACTGCCTGCATCCTTGTTTTGCTCCGTCAGAGCTGAGTGTGTCCTCTCAGCTGTCACCATGACAAGGTGTAGATTATTAGAGGTGCTAACACATGAGAACTCGTGGAAATGACAGTTCCCTGGGAGAAATGGCGCCACCTGCTCCTCCCATGGGCTGAGCACTGGTGGTGAGGACTGCTCAGATGGTTGTCTGGTCCCACAAGCAGCAGGTCCCATTGTCAGCAAGCACCTGTCAAAGGCACATAGGTGCGGGAAGTCATGCCTCTTGCTACAGATGACATCATAGTTTGCTTTTATTTGTTTCCCACAGAGATAATCATGACAGTTTTTTCTTTCCTTTCCTTTCCATTCCTTTTCTTTTCTTTTCTTTTCTTTTCTTTTCTTTTCTTTTCTTTTCTTTTCTTTCCCAAGCTCTTAGAGGCCAAAATCCTGTCTCTCTACCACTCCTGACTACCATCTAAGCATTCTGATTTTCTTTGCCTGGGACACCCTGTAGCACTCTGATTAATTCCCTCTCTACTTTGATCCTTAGATTTGAGAGTTTCCATTGGGTTCCAAAGAAGAAAGATGTTTTTAAAAAAAAAACATTTAAGACTTTTTAGAACTTTTTCTATGTATGTGTGGTCTGTCTGCCTATATGTATGTGCATCGGGTATATTCTTTGAACCTCCAAAAGCCAGAAGAATGTGTTGGATCCTCTAGAACTGGAGTTATAAACAGTTGTGAACAGTCATGTGGCTGCTGGGAACTGAACCTGAGTCCTCTAAAAAAAAAAAAAAAAGCAGCCATTGTGCTTAACTGCTAGACCATCTCTCCAGCTCCAGAGTGGATCTTTTTAATGTAAATATTTGTAAACTCAGCCTGAGGTAGATAGCTGGAGTCATATTGGCTGGTAATATAGCACTAGCTATATTAACTGGCATAAAGGCCATTAGTAGAATTGTGAAAATTAGCCCCCTTCTCTGGTAAACTGAGATGTCTGAGTGTGCCAATGTTGTTTGCAGTCCATGGAGGTCACTGCTGCTCACCTTACAAAGTGGATCTGGCCAGACTCAGCAAGAAGGACTGGTAGCAGAAGCAAAGAGGGAGTAGGGAAGGATGAGGAACCCTTTGTCAGTCCATGCTGACATGCCAGCGCTTAGGGAACAGTTTTTGAGGAGTCAGAGGTAGAGTTGAAAGGGCATGGCCTGCTCATGGTCCCATAGTGACACTGATGAGGGTGCTGTCTGTATGGACGGAGCCTTGGCTCCACGTGGGAATCATCTGAAGCACTTCAAAATAGGTTAAACCTAAATCCCTACCAGTGAGATTTTGGTTTACTTGGTGAGGTATGCTACGAGAGCAGTGGATTTAGAAACCTTTGCAGATTAGGACTAAGGAGATGGTTCATCTGCTAACATGTTCACTGTGCAATTGTGAGGGCTTTAGGTCAAAGTTCCAGAACCCATGTAAAAGGTCAGGTATGTGCATGCCTGTAATCCTGATAGTGAGGAGGCGGAGGCAGGGGCAGAGGGAGAGGCAGAGGCAGAGAGGCAGAGGCAGAGACAGAGGCAGAGACAGAGGCAGAGACAGAGGCAGGAGCAGGGGCAGGAGGATCCCTGGAGCATGCTGGCCAGCTAGTCCTGCCAAAGCTGTGAGCCCCAAGTTCAGAGACTCCATCTTCAAAATTGAAGTAGAGAATCATGGACATTGACCTTTCATCTCCAAATGCGTGTGTACCCTCATATGTGCACACACATGAACATATATGCATGTAACACACACACACACACACACACATTTTCTCAGATAGGCTTACACAGCTGTGATTGAAAACCACTATTCTAGCTGGCAGTATACTGTGTGTAATAAAACAAAATAAGTAACTTAAAAATAATACTTTAAAAACTTGTAATTTAAGATGTAATATTTATTCAAAATTTTAGGTAACATGAAATGAGGATGAGAGGGGTTTGTGGTTTTTTTTGTTTTTTTTGTTTTTTTCTTTTATCTAAAGGTGGCAGTTTTTAGAACAGTTGATGCAGGATCTGGAAGATGGCTCAGCGAGCAGGGAATGTGCTGTGGAGGCATGCAGACTGGAGTTTAAATCCCCAAATTCCACATGAAGAGCTAAGCATGCATGCATGTGCCTGTGTGGACAGGAGTTCACTGGCCAGTGAGATGCCCTGTCTCAAGGCAGTAAGCTGTGTGCACGGTGCTAAAATAAGTTATCCAAAGGCCTTGTCTGGCGTCCTCATGCACAAAGAAGGAATATTAATAGCAGGCTTAGGAGCGAGCTCAAAGTTTGTGTACTTCTTATATCCATCTATTAGACAAGAGCATGGACCACAGTTAACTGATGTACGGTTGAGATCCTTCGTCATAGCTAGAAAGTCTACTACGGCTTTCACAGTGTATGATTTTACTTTCCTCTGTTTGCAGCTCTGGGAGACATCCATTTAAGAACAACTGTTTACAAGCGACACATCAAAACTGTTTACTTCTACTTTTATAGAGACCCAGCCACCCACCATCACTACAAATCTATCTGCTCTTCAGACAACTGAAAACTCTGAGAGACCAGAGGACAGGAAGCCACGGGTCATACCTGGACGGGAAGCCACGGGTCGTACCTAGATGCCATTTTCTTTTTGTCACTGGCTTAAAGTTTTACCAAATGGTGAAAAGCACTACTGGAATGTTAACCACTTATGGTCTGGTATTGGTATGTTAATGGATAATCTGCATGACAGGTCTATGTAGACTATCAATGAAATTAACTCACATGACCCAAATTAGCAGGTTTTCCTGAGGGACAGAAGTGGATTCAGAACTGGGCATTCTGAAACACATCCCCATTGCAAACAGTAATGCCATATGCATGAAGCTTCTGTTTATTGTTTTCCATATACAAGGAAACAACATCCCATAATAGAAACTAGCATGCTGGGCTACGGCATATAGGATTTTTTTTGCAGGACTGAAAAGCTTCGAGAGGCCAATATCCCATATGCTATCTTTAAACATGTATTTTTATTTTTATTTTTTACTTTTCATATTTATATTAGCATCAAGGACAACTGTACATATGTAAACGTTTTTAAGATTTAAGAAGTAACTGTTACACATAAGTGTATTTTGCCAAACGCCTAAAAACAGTCAGTCACAATTCTATCATTGTCCTCCGTCCTGCGGTCTTCAGAGTATAAGTGGATGATGTTGTAAATATAGTGGTCAATGCTGTAAAAGTATCTCTCCATAACTGGTGTTTGTCAGAAACATGTTATTTCCCTTTAAAGTGTGTACAGTGCAGGGGAGGTTTTATTGAGTAAGAGACCAAAATGCTCAAACTTCCGGCCTCTGCATCTTGCTGAAGGTAAATCTAGATGTGCCGTAGCTGTGCAGCCTCCAAACACCCTGATGCTGACAGGCCCTCTGGGAACCTGCCGTCCTGTGTACCCCACATCTAAGCCCACTGGTGTCTGCCACAGCTGCTGTTCTCGCTCAGTAGCAGAGCACATCAAAAGAATCTTACCTGGAGGCCATGGAGTCCCCTCCCCTCCAGAAAGTGTTCTGCTGAGTTTGACCAGATGCACCAAAGACATGGACCACAGCGTGGGCAGTTCCCATTTGACCAGCACCTGAGCCCCTTTTGGTCTGAAGTCTGGGTCCCTTGACAAAATCCTTGACAAAATCTGGGAAAGGAATGACCTGTTTGCACAACTTTAACGTATTTTCATCACTGGGATGTAAGTCCCAGCAGGTCATTCTGGTTGATTTTGAGCAAGACGGTGTATGGAAGCCCCAAGAGGCCATACAAGATTAAATAAAGCCTATGGCTACATAGACACAATAACTGCAAAGGTAACCGTTAGCCTGCAGAGGAAAGAGCCTGTGTTTTGAGCCCTGTAAATTTTGATTCACTAAAAAAATTAGTGTTCTATGTGAAATCTTATCATTTAAAATGAAAAATTATTAGATTGCTAAATGTGATTTTTATCATTCAAAAAGAAAACCACTCTGGTGAGATTTGAAATTGATGGGCATGCTGTAAAATATATTCTGATTTCTCACTTTTCCCTGATATTTTATGTGAGAAATGGAGTCATCAGGCAAGAACTCAGAAAGATACTCTGCATTTGACTTCTTCCAGAAGTGTCCAGGGGCACAACTTGTTTTTTATCTCTGTGTGGAATTGTCTTGGGTGTCCAAGCTGAAGGGCCAGACTAGAAGGCAGTGGTGTACTCAGTTCATGTTGTTTGCTGTGGTCCACTCCTCTGAAACACTTTGAAGGGATTCAAAAGCCAATTTAATCAGACAAAATTATAACAGCATTTTTCACGACAGGAAAGGGTAAAGTTTGCTGATAGCTCAATAAAACAGTCTCAGACAAAGGCATGGATGAGTGTTAAAAATGTCTCCGCATAACTTAAGGTAAGGGCAGAAAGGCAGACTGGTGACAGATGGAAAGATGTAGCAAATTGAAGTGACTTTTGATCAAGGTCACTTTTAAACGTGCACTGAATGTTTCCTGGTATTGAATATATAAAAAGCTAATATAATATAAGGTTTATTTTGACTACAAAAAAAAAAAAAGAGTTTATAGCTTTGAATGAAAGGTGCCTCGTGTAAATAGGCTTTCTAGTTATAGTTAGTGACATAAGCCCTAACTTGAAAATTCACAGCTGGCGAGCTAGTAAACCCATTATCTGTCTCCTCACCAGTCTCTCGTCACCTTCTCAGTTATTTTTTACCTGGAGTTGCTATTGAAAATTAAAACCATTATCACGTGCCTTTTTGGGAGAAATGGTTGCTCTGGTTTGGATTCAGCCTCAGAGGGAACTAGATGAAAACGTTTTGCTTAGCCTGCAGAGCGATTTTAGAAGTATGGTAGTTTCAGTGTTCTAGCCTGGGTGTCTGTGTCGAAGCATTCTTAGAGTTGTTTTTGGAATTGTCATTCCATCTCACTATATTTGACTTCACTCACTGAGGTAGACAGAGCCGGCTCACAGAATCAAGCCAAGCACAGTGGTTTTTTTTTTTTTAATGTCTATTTTGAAGAGGAACTTTGGAGCTCATGCAGCTAATATTGATACTTCCCAGTCTGCTGTGGGATCAACACTACGCAGAGGAGGGCAGGGATGTGGTCACTGATGCCAGCTCTCTTTCTAGTAATCTTGGCATCAGTGGGCCTGCGGATAGCCCAGGTGTATGAGATAGTCCATTCAGCAGGTCATTTCCACTCCCACAAAAGGGACGTTTGCGTCTGTGCACTCTGTGACCAGCAGAGGCCGGCAGTAACAGCCCTTCAAGGATGGACTGGCCAGACTCTCCTTGGATGGGAAACCCCCCTCAGCAAGATAGAAAATGACCTCCAGTCACGCGCGGTCTGTAGAAAGGGAGATATCAGAGCTGCTTATGGTGCAGCATGAAGCTTCTCAGCCCCTCACTGAGATGCTCACTGAGGAGTTAGGTATTTAGAGTTACTCAAGGCAAGCATTGCCGGGACAGGAAACAAAGGCTTGAGATGCCTTCTTAGCGGGCTTTATTCATGATGCTGCGGTCTCTTTTCCTTAAATAGTGTTTGCACAGCTCAATTCAGTGTGGACGTATATATGGAAGATTGGCGGTGTGTCTAAAATAAGCCACCCTGAAGATAAAATCAAATATTTTCTGCCTTCCCAGCAGTGGGGGTGGGGGTGGGGGTAGGGGGGGGATGCTGTGGGTTCCAGGACAGGTCCACCTGCCTTTCTTCTGTTTGTCACCTTGCATATCTGCGTGGCTTCATGCTGTCTATTTGCCCTTCTGTAGCTACAGTACCTGTTGCCCTTTTCCGATTTTGTCCTATTTCTTCCTTTACCTTTGAGCCAGGGAAAGTGTGATGTTTCTGCTCGCTTCTTCCAGGATTTCAGAGTCAAGTCCGTTCATTCATTCGTTTCTGTCAGTTTTCTATTCTCATATAGGTTCTTTCGTAACCTTAAACTTACACAGTACTTTAGATAAGCCCTTGCTGTTCAATATATCTAAAGGTAAGATTTTTTTTTTTAATCTTACTTAAATGTAAGGGCAGTTTGCAGTGTATAGGAAAAGGCAGAACCAAGTTTGCAACTGAGAAACAAGACAGCTGTCCGCACAGCCACAGGGGGGCGCCACTGGCTGCCGCTACTGGCTGCTGTGTGTGGCGCAGTCTCTAACGTCAACAGCGGCAAGCTGACTCCCATGAGCAGTGCATTTCCCGCTTTTTATGTTCCTAATTGTCTATTTCTTTAAAAAAAATTTTTTTCTTCTATACCTGTCTCCTGCTTTCCCCCTGAAATAGACAGTCAGGATGAATTTCTCATTCTTATTCTACTAGCTTTGTATGAGAAGCTGACATTCCTGTGGAAGAAGGCTTAGTTTGGGACTTGAATACGTATTTTCCTCCTGTGGGATAATTAAGCCTACTCTGATTTCAGAGACAGGGTCTTTTCTCTGGACACCAGAGAGCTAGGGACGTGGATAAACAGCTTCTCCTTTAGTGTACTGTAAGGAATTCAGGTGACATTTATGAACATTGGCTGAGGAGGCCGCAGCCCATCTGGCTGTGTGTGAGCAGCATGCTGTTACAGTATCCTGGCTGTTCCCTGTTGGCTCTTGCTTACAGTGCATGCTCTGTGGGGCAGGCACTTTGATCTCTAAGAGTTTTCCTATCACACCTGCAGATACAAGCAAAATTGTCCCAGACTTGGGAAGCAGGAGGCAGTATTTCCACTCCCATTGTAGTCATGGTTTTGTCAGGCCTCAGCATGGAACACCTAAAGTAAGCAGAAAATCAAAACGTAGAAGACCATTGTCAGTTGTAGTTCTGCCCCTCATACCCTCGGCCTTAGAGAGCAGTATCATTACTATTGGATTTGATGGCTGCATTTAGAGCCCTCCTACTTCCAACGTAGCTCCCTTGGTCAGTGTCTGCAGTGCTTTTCCTCTTGATTAGGAACATCTCCTATCATACAGGCCAAGTCTTCTTTGGCTAAAGTGAAAATTGGGAGAATCATAGGACTAGACATGCTGTCTTGACTGTGCACCTTGCAAAGCCATGATGGGTCTCAGGGTATATATACCTCAGGAAGGGAATAAAGCGGCTGAGAGTTTTAAGGGAACCTGGTCATTTAGTCTCAGCATAGGAGCACAATGGGCATCCACATGAAGCGTAAGGAAGAGGTCAAGATAGTCACTGGACATGCTGGAGGGGAGTACTGGCGCCAAGGCAGACCTACATGCTTTGCCGTTCTCTGGAGAGTTATCTTTTGAAGTATTTTACTGTCCGATGGTGTATCCCTGGCATTGTTCATAGACCTAACCACACTGGGAGGGGCTTCAAAAGTGGCTGGCACGTGGAATCAAATTCAAGCAAAATGTACTTTATTCTGTTTCATTTTTACAAAAAGGGCATACAGTGAGGCGTAGCAACCTTGTTAGTATGCACGCGTGCATCAGTTTCTGTGTTTATGAACAAAGGCTGGTCTCCCCTAAGCGTACGATGCATGCGAATGCACTCTGCCTTCAACTTATGACATTTCAGGACTTGATTTGCTTTGATGGTTGAGTTTTAAAATAACGCAAAAACCCCAAATCTTTAAATATAGCGGTGCTAAGTTTTAACAGATGACACAGAACAGAAAGTGCTGAAAGAATTCAAACACTTTGGAGTGACACAAGGGTTCCTGTTAAATTACACATGTGTATCACTGCCTGATTGGAAACCCCACTTTTCCTTTCTAATCCAGCACAATATCAAACTGTGATTCTATAACTCTATAACTGGTCTTTTTAATGGCTACAAACAACCTGAGACCTTTTTTTTTTTAAATGGGAAAAAAAGCTTTTTAACACTAACTGCAAAGTGCTTAGCAAATGGTTCCCTCTGGATAGCAGAGCATCCTTCTTCCCTGTTTAACTTGGTGGAAGACTTGCCCCTCCAAACTATCATTTCCAAAAGACAGTTTCCAAAAGCTGCTTATTTCACCTAACCGAAGCAGCTCCTATGTTAGTCGGCATTAGGTCTCTGCCAGTGTTTCCCACATCCACAGCCTCCGAGGGGTGATGCCCATCTGCAGATGACAGAAGCCACCCCACCGGGACGAGTTAACGGCATCAGTGTGGTTCATTTTGGGTAACCAGGTACTCATGTGTATATACTTAGATTTGCATCATTCAAACCTCCCTTCTGCTATTCCGCACGCACACCAGGTTCTTAGGCTATTTTAAAACGCACTGGGTTTTGGCAAACACCAAAAGAAATGTAACTGGTGATTGCTTTCTTGAGCAAGTGTGATTTGTTTTATGGCTGTTCAAGTTATAAAGTTGTTCTCATATTGTAGGTAAATAAAATCTTGCTGTTTTTAAAGGTCACTGTAACTCGGGATTTAAATTTCTGGCACAATTTTATTAGTGTTCACTTCTGAAGCTAATAAGATCACAGTTTTCTATGTTACTCTCATTGTAACATCGGTAAAGTGACTTTCAATAAAAGATTTATGTTATTTTGATGCATAGCTCTTTTTCATTTTTTTCCCCGTACCTTGTCAGTATCTCTGATAACCTGTCAGAAGATTCTGTTCTCATGGTCCCTAAGAGACAAAGGGAAAACTGGCGTTCCATTTGGTGGGCTGGCTGTCCAGTGAGGACTTGTCTCTTGAATTCTTTCCTGCCCTGATGAAGTTTAACCTTTTTGCCCTACAGCCCAGGGTTGCACCTGTGCTGCCTCCTAAAGCCTGAGTCTTCAATGGGTTCAGTTTGGGTTCATGGTTTCACTGTCTGAAACTGGTTAGGGCTGGTCTCCTTTATCTTGTCCCAAGCAGCCATTTGAGTACCAGCCATTACTGTGGCATTTGCATTTCCTTGTCCTTCAGTTTGCAGAGGTGAAAAGTCATGAAATCACCGAGGAAAGCTCATATTTATTATAATATTAAAAATTGGTGATTGCATATAGCTTCACTTCTTCTGTCTAAAGTATTTTAGTCATATAATTATTTATATGAACCCTGAAACAGTGATGGACCAGATGAGCAAAGCAGTCTGGGGGAAAAAAGTCTTATCTGACACGTCACCTCAGGACTGATGTTTTACCATGTGAATATCATGCCTTTTAATCTAGTGATTGTGTGGTGCAAATCTGCCCCAGCTGTTGCTAGGAAGCGCCAAGCCTAAGGCTGCAATGTGCTGAAAGTTTTTTTTTTTACAAGCCATGTAATGCCCTGATGTGATACGACTAAAGGTCACATCTCCAAAATAAAACAGTCCTGAGATGAGGGGTGTGAGTTCACAGGCTTACCATGCTCCAATTAAGCACTTTAACTAAAAATAAGTCAGGCCCAGTGTGATGGCTCACACCTGTAGTCCCCAGCACTCGAGAGGCTAAACCAGGAGGTCAGCCTGGGCGACACAAGCAAGTACCAGGCAGTGAGAGTAAGAGGCAAGGAGAAAGGAGGAGGATGCAGTGGCCTGCAAAAGCGGACATCAGAAATACACACTACAGGACAAAGTCAGTTATAATGAAGCCTGATGACAAGGAACAGGGAAGGGTGCAAAGCAGTCATCCCAGGGGAGGGAACTTTCTAACTACATAGGCAAACTGAAGGGCAAATTCAATGCTTTCAGGAGGAAGTGAAAACAAATAGAGAACACATGGGGACTTGCCTTGAACTACTGATTAAAGCCTGACTACCAAAACCAACCTATCATACTTGAGGATGTACCCAAAAGCAAATCCAGGACCAACATCTAAGTAGCACATCTTGGGGTTTATTCAAATGATGGAGCAGCTTAACTATATGTTAGGACTTTGTGGGGGCAATCCCGGCATCCTAGTCTTCCCTTGATCCTCTTTGGGGCAGCCTAGGCCAGGGTTAAAGCTAAGCTCTGTGGCAGTACAGATAAAACATCTGAAATGAAACCCAGACTTGCCATGTACGACACAGCAGGCAGCATCACATATTGACATGTACCCTGGGCATTAAGTACTGACCAAGCACATGTAAGTTAGGGGTGAATAAACACTCATGAAATGACTGAGTATATAATATATATATATATATATATATATATATATATATATATATATATATAAACACTGTCTGAACATATATTTGTGCAATGAGGCTGAAGATGCTTATGAAATGTTTATTTCACCAGCTGACAGGGAACCATTCACTTGAGCGGTCAGGTTCACATTGTTTCAGAAACAAGACAGATACCTTGCTAATGAGAGGAGACTGTTACCATTTTTACTACCAAACTGTAAGAAGCAGAAACACTGGGATGCCTTTTTTTTTTTTAATATATCAGCATACATTTGCACACTCAAAACTACTTTGAGGAGTAAGCATTCTCTTCTTTTCAACAGTGGGGACACAGACTGTCTTGTTCTAACATAAGCCACATACATAGTAAGGCACTGCCAGCAAGCCAATGGTTCAAACACTTGAAAAAAAAATCTGGTGTGTGTGTGTGTGTGTGTGTGTGTGTGTGTGTGTGTGTGTGTGTGTGTGTGTGTGTGTGTGTAAAACCAAATAAGCTATTAGAGAATACTTGGAAATTTGGTGAGAAGGAAGGCCCTACACGCCGTGATTAAAGCCAGGTCAATAACTGATACAGTAATTTCCATCCTTTTCTTGTGTATGTTTAAATGCATGAACAAATGACATTCAGAGATGGTTGTCAACAATGTTTTAACCTGCCTGGGTTTTACTTACTTTTCAATTCCATGTGCACATGTAATGTTCATGTTGGGGTATATGCATGTGAATGTAGGTGCCCATGGGGCTACAGGCAGTAGTAAGCCACCCAACATGGGTGCTGGGAACTTTAGTCCACTGCAAGAGCGGTACACGCTCTTAACTGCTGAGCTGTCTCTCTACCCTGACATCTGGTTTTGAAATGGAAGTCTACACATGATAAAAAAAAAGTTGGGAGATACAGAAATATATAAAGGAAATTAATCTAGAGTCTCATTAGTCATGAATAAAGAGTTAGTATATATATTCTTATTTCCCTTTAGTCTTGTTCTGACAAGTTTAAGCTTGTAAGTATAATTAACAAAAGCTTGAGTGGATGACAAAGAAGGCCTTGGTGACAGTATTTGTCACTCAAATTATTTGTAGGTTTTTAAAGAGGCAGATGGTATCTATGTATCTCTGTCCACGCACAAGGCTTTCAGCCTGTTAAGTCCTAAAGCGTATACTTTCTAGTATGTGGATTGCCATGGTCACTGGTTTGTTTTGCCCCGCTGTGGATCTACTTATATAAGACTAGCCCACACAAAACTTTTAACCACAGTTCTCAGGGGGAGGGGGGGAAAGAATAACAGCCAAGTCTAATGAAAAGATTTCAGGTGTCATGAGACAACCCATAATATGCATTACATGTTTTGCACACTTTATATAAAATGGAATTAGCAGAAAAATAAGGCATAATTGATAATGGCTCAGGGGGTTCTGACTGGTATAACCCACTTGTTCTTAATATTTATCAAACTTCCAAAGAACTTATTATCAAAACTAAAGACGAAGCTTCGGTTCTATATAAAGTTATGATCCTGTTCAATCGTCATCATGGCATGTCCGTGGACGGCTGCACACGACACTGAAGGCAGGGAGGAAGTGAGGGCGGGCTCCAGTTGGAATGCTGAGGACATTCAGGCAGCTGGGAAGAAGTGAGGGTGGGCTCCAGTTGGAATGCTGAGGACATTCAGGCAGCTGCCTCCTGACTTAGACGGTCATGACACACTGAATAAACTGAAAGAGGAAGACCAGCATTAAAGACAGGCCACCAAGTGCTGTGGGCACCACTGCCCCTCTGTGGGCAGCTGCCACGTCTTACTTTTAGGGGGACTTTCTTTTGTAAAGGCTGATAAGCTTCTCACTTTATAGGAAGGGCGGATCCCTTCAACAGCTAAAGAACCGAAATCCTAAATAATGTTTAAGAGTCTAGAAACAGTCATGGCCAAAAGGACTTGCCCACTTTACACTGTCATAGCATGTCAGCACTTTCAGACTGCGATTTCACCCCCCACCACTTTGAATACAATCGCCCTTTAACATTTGCCTCATCTGAATGAAGGCCATGCACGCCCAGAAAGAGAAAAGCTGACCTTGCTCCAGCAACTCAGAAACGCACATTTAGCCACATCGGGATTTGCTGTGCAGGGCTGCCACCCCACCTAGACCCAGCCGAGCAGCGGCTCTCAACCTTCCCAATGCTGCAGACCTTTAATACAGCTGCTCACGTTGTGGTGATCCATGATCATACAATTGTTTTTGTAGCTACTTCGTAACTGCAATTTTTTGCTACTGTTATGAACTGTAGTGTAAATATCTGGTATGCCGGATGGCCGTAGGGGACTCCTGTGAAAGGGCTGTTCAACCACTAAAGGGGTTAGGGTCTGGAGGCTGAGAACCACTGCACTAGACTGTGCCCCCCTGAGCTTACTCTAACACTGAGAAGGAGCTAATGCAATGCTAATTCCTGCATCAGTTCTGCTAAGCCAACGTGATGGGTCAGATTTGAGAGAAAAAGAAACCAAAGATTAGGGCATGTAGAAACCACTTTAGTGGTTCCCTCTGATGCCAAAATCTAAGCTTTTCCCATTCCCGAGGTTACCTCCATAAATGGCATGTTTTAAATCATGGTTTAATCTGGCGTCGGCTGTACGTTCTCAGGGAACAGTGTAGGTGTGCGAAGCACAGCTGTAAGCTACCTCTCGTGATGTCTGTTTTATATAAGGTGAGAGCACATGAAACGTCTGATGGCAGTCCATCTCCAGACACAGCTGGCTGAAATCTGACCACAGCTCTGAAAAAATATCTTACGGTTACTTTGTGTTTATGTGTATGTGGTGTGTGGTGTGCGTTGGGACGTGTGTATATGGTACATGCTGTGTGTGTCAGGACGTGTGTCGGGGCTAAAGACAACCTCAAGTGTCACGCCTCAGGCGATAGCCACCTTTTGAGAGACTCTTTCTCACTGGCCTAGAACTCACTAAAGCAGGCGAGGCTGGATGGTCAGCAAGCCCAGAGATCACCTGTCTCTCTCTACCTCACAGTAGTGGGGCTACAACAGAACGCCCAGCTTGTTGCCCATGTGTTCTGAGGATTGAGCCCAGTTCCTCATGTTTGTCTGCAACCAGGTTATCGTCCCAGCCTACAAGAGGCATCCTTCTTATGAAAATCACTTTACTCAGTCTCAGAGCAACCAAGGAAATCTGCTTCTATGACCCAGCCAATAAGTGCAACAGGACAGGGCTGAATTGGATGCAATCCTCTGGCCTCAGCTTCAGAAGTGCTTGAATTACAGGCATAAACCACCACGTTTTTCATTTGTTTGTTTTTGTTTCGTTTTTTTTTGTTTTTTTGTTTGTTTGATTGATTGCTTTCGGCAGAGTCTCACAAGCACAGCTCGGGCTGGCCTTGAATTCCTGGCAATGCGCTTGCATCAGCATCCCAAGTGCCACGAGTCACCATGTCCGCATTCTTAATAGCTAACTTCAGCAGGGAATCCCATTTTCATGCACTACAACTTCTACTCAGCTCTTATTTACTGACACTTACATCATCATAGGAGAAATTCACAACTCCTTGTTGACCAGAATCCCGTCTTCGGAAGCTATCTGCAAAACAACATAGTAAAATGTAGCTTTTCTTTACGTGGCTTTTCTAAAATCACAACAGCTCACTATTGGGCATTGGGATCAAGCATCAATAACACTTAAATTCTATAGCCAGTCAACATAAGGCCAAAGAAAAATAGGAATATTAAGAGACGAGATAAAAAGGTGACACCATAGACAAAAGGTAGCCAATGGTGGTTTTCAGTGTGGATCTGAGAAAAGCGACTGGTCTCAGTTCGTTAAAGCAGTTTAGCTTTAGAGGCCCTTAACTGCGGAGAAAGCAGAGGGTTCTCATCACCATAGTAACATGCATGCTGCTCACACGGAAGCACATGGACACAGTCCCTAATATGATAAATGGACTGTGACGAAATAACCCACTAATTTCAGCCTGGATGCCCCCAAATTTACTTTAATTGTACTCTTTTCAAACATCCCACAGCTGAAGAGAATTACTCATACCTGTACTCTGTGGTCAATCGATATTGCACAAATTAGGGCTGTGGGTGTAGCACAGTGGCCCAGGGTTTACCTAGCAAGTGTAAGCTCTCTGTGACACTAACACCACAAACAAATGTTCTTACAAAATAGATGGTTAAATCTATTTTTAATAGAATTTTATTTTAATAAAATGTACTATGACAACTCATTCACCTAAAAAATTCTGAATAACATATTATGCCCCACTTGCTTAATAGCTGTGTTAAGGATCTGCTAAAGCACCCCTTAAAACTATAAAAAAAAAAATCTGGGCAGAACAGAAGTTAGGAGGCATGGAGAAATGACAAATGTCATTAAAAGAAAAGGGTCTTCTCTGCCCCTGGTCATGTGGACCAGCTTTATGGAACACACCTGTGAGAGCCCTCAGTTTGACGCAGCAGGCGATGTAGTCATCAAAGGTGATCTTCCCACTAGTGCTGTATCGCTTTGCAACGGAATTCACAGTTTGTGGGCTCAACCTGAAGCCTGGAAGGCAGAAAAATCACCCAGCAATTAAAGGCTGAAGGCTTGTCAAACAAACAAACAAACAAACAAAAAAATCCCCCAAGGCCCAAACCAACAACAAAGACATAAAAAATAAACACAATTTAAACTGGAAGAAAAGGAAGGAAGGAAGGTAGGAAGCAAGAAAGGAAAGAAGGAAGGAAGGAAGAAAGAAAGGAAGAAAGGAAGAAAGGAAGGAAGGAAGGAGGGAAGGAAGGAAGGAAGGAAGGAAGGAAGGAAGGAAGGAAGGAAGAAGTTGCCCTCATGTAGCACATACTTTGAGGGATACACAGAACACATTTAGCAGCCAATGGAGAGCGCTAGTTGGTGACACAAACCCATTGTCGTCAGGGCCTTCTGCAGTTCCTGGGGGTCCACTGTTCCACTCCTGTCACTGTCGAAGCTGATGAAGTGTTGTCTCCAGCCGTTCAGCACAGCCCAGAGCTCTTTAAATTCAGTGAACCCCATCGTGCCAGACATATCTCTCTGGACTATGATCAAGGACTAGAACAGCCTCATTTCACATCTTTAATGATCACACGAGAGAGAACAAAGAGAAGTAAGGGAGAATTCTATGTTCTTGCTGTTAAGATGGCAAAAAGACACCCCAAATTTTAAAAAGCTAGTCTATATTTTTGTTGATATGATATGTTAAAAAGTAATGATAAATAATATAATAAATGACCAATGGGCTTATGTGGAGAGCTGCGAGGTGCCGTGCCTTAACAAGGCGCAGGTTTCCACCATCCTGACGGCGAGCGCTCTCTAAGATAAACAAGTCCTTATATGGCAAAAGGCTGTGCAAGGGTAACTGGTGATCTGATGACGTGCAGTCCTGCTCTGACGCGGACCTATGAGGAGGTGGCACCTGGCATGAGCTGATTGGCCCTTGAGTTGTACTTAAGCTTGGCCCTTCCCTTCTTTGGGGCCATTCCCACTGAGTTTAATCCTGAGTAAAGATCTCGAGAAGAAGTCTAGTTGTTGGTGTCTTATTTCCGCTGGATGGTGCGGCGCCGACAGGCTTAAAGCTCTGAACAGTCGTTTTTTTGTTTGGCAATATTTTTCTTTTTCTGTTTTTATATATACATTTATATTATTACACATAAATACAATAACCTACCTACAGCGAGAAGAACCACGAAACTATCAGGAATTATATGAATGGAAAGCCATTTTTACTGTGGGAAACAGACAGGCTACATGGTCTGAATATGAGAAGGCAATATGGCATTGTAAGCCATAAGTAGAGAGCAGTTTTCTTAGTGGAACTGGGCTACATTTCTTACGTGCTCTGATATTCCCTTGCTAAGCCCTCAGACCCAAGGATTTCACCTGATGAAAGTGAGCTGAGGTGAGAAGTACCCTGGGTGACTAACTCTAACACACACACACACACACACACACACACACACAGAGTCTCTCTCTCTCTCTCTCCCACCCATCTCTTTTGAAAGGATCTCTGTAGCTCTGGCTAACCTCCAGCTTGCAATTTATAGCACATGCTGCCCTCAAACTCACAGTGATCCTCCTGCCTGCCTCTGCATCCTGAGTTCTGGGATTACAGGCATGAGGCACCACACCTCTGGCTCCTTGCGTAGTCTTGAACAACCAACCTTCTGTCTACTAAACTTCCTGTCTGTGTGTCACACTGACTTACATCCCAATAGCTAGTTATTTCTCAAAGCTTTTTGGTGATTACTTGCTATTTTTGTGTTTACTTGTAATTATCCTTGAGATGAGCTGTCTTGATATGTCTTTGCCATGGCAAAACACTCTAGACAACCATTAAGACAAAGGATACATCCAACATTGAAACCATAAGGCGACAAGTCTCCAGATTAAAAGCTGTTAAACCAAAGAAAGTACATGAATAAATATAATTTCAACATTTCACATTACATTGGAATCATTCAAATTAATTATGAATTTTATTATTAATCCACTCTTCAAAACATGCTACTCATTTTGTATGGGACAGAGCTCAACACATGTTTTGTGGGATTGGGTGGCAAACATGGCCCCATTGCAAAAACTGCACTGTTTATGGATCTGCCCATGTTATAGGTACCAGTGGGAATCCCAACCTCCCCTCCCCCAACATGCAATCACCTTCTCAATAGGGTTGAGGTCAACCGACAGCCCCACTGTTGCTCTTGGCTCAGTCATTTCTTTAAGCTGTAGGACTCCGTGGGCTCCTTAACAGACAGCCCTAGTTCTGTTCTACTTAGCCACTCTCTAGTGCCTATGATCTGGAACCGTCTGAAGAATCTGTAGCAATACTGAGGTCTTGCAGACTACTAATGTTGGCTGAGCAGAACACTGGGTAGACAGAATGCTATAGTTCACAGGCTGGAAATAGCTTGGACTACTTGGGGCCTTTAATAGCCAATAACCCTGACCACTCGCCAGATAGCCTGAACCATTGGATCTGACCCAACGTCTTCGTTCTTACTCCTTAGAACGTATCACTGTGCTTAGCAGACCTCTAGCATCTGTCTCCCCGTCCTACAGCCGCGAATGTTGTAACGGATGGAAGCTACGGCCGTCACTTTGCTGTAGTGTACTTGATCTTCCCACCAGTGGAAATGGCATGGTCCCCGTTCATGACATTCTCTTATCGTTTGACTATACGAGTTCACGTGACTTCTTCCATTGTGGCATGCCAATCAAGGCAACCAGAGTCCACGTTCCTGAACCGTAGTCCTTCCTGTGTGGCTCAGAGTAAACTGTTTCTATTTCCTTTAAAGCGAACTCATTATTTTAGACTCTCAATGTAGTCTTTACCTTGCGGCTGGAGCGGCAGGTGTTGTTCTGCTCTCAGGGAAAAGGCCAGAACCCCTCCACATGAGGACATTCATGAATGTTCCCCGTCCACCAACAACCAGGCAGGACCTCCACATGGGATTTCTCACTTCTGTAACTGAGCCGAGCTCCCGCTGGGTCTTTCAGATACACGGATTCTATATGCCTTAATTATGTACGCACACCCTATCCCCCCTCAAACCTCACCCCCAGCATCATTGTTTCTTCTTCAGCCTAGATATCACTTCTGCAGGCTCACTCCTGTCCAGACCATGTGCCTGCTGGTACAATCCCAGCCTCAGTACTTATCCCCGGGATCGTCACCAGGCGGAGCTGTTTCTGTTTGATGGACAGGTAACCGTCCATCAAAATAGACAGGGTGGTTGAAGGGATGAATGGGTGGATGGACTGAATTCTGACCCCTAGAGAGGAGGTGTAGTGCAATGTGAAGGTTAAGGGGGAAGTGGGCTATTATTTTTTTTTAATAGAATAGCATGAGTTTTACTGATACCTAAAAGTTATATATATTAAATAAAAGATCAATATGGCTATAGGCCTATGGTTTCTTTCTTTAATTTAATTTATTTATTTGGCTTTTTGAGACAGAATCTCATGTAGTCCAGGCTGCCTTCACCTCTGTATGGACGATGACCTTGAATTCTTGCTCCTCTTGCCTCTACCTCCCAAGTGCTCAGACTATAGGCACAGATTACCAGAGATAATTTCTCTTTTCTAGAATGTTTTTTCCAATGCATTAGCCAACAGCCACCCAACAAGTAATTGATAGATGTAGGGTCTAGGTACTAGGAGTACTAGTACTAGGTACTGGGTACTAAGAGACACAACATGAAATAAAGCTAAAGTGTGGATGTCCAATAAATTCGGGTGAGGCAAATGGGTCTTGCTCAATTCTCCTCCCCGCATTTTCACCTGGGAGCAGTTTTTTTCTTAATGTGAGTCACTTGATGTAACTCCAAAGCCATGCACAAGGTGACTGACCTCTGCTACTGCTTCTCTTCACTCTACCACAATGCCTCAGACACCTTTTCTTCCAGTAGGAACATGATGCACCAGGCCTAGCAAGGAACGAAGCCTCTACCTGCCTCTGTCACACTTCTTGCCGAGGAACCCCCCCCCCCCCCCGAATTCAAGAAAAGGAGAAGCTCAGTCTCTGTTCTGGAGACTGGAGATTTCCCCATCAACACCTCCTCTAGGGATGACTGGCTCTTGTCTGTAGTTCGCCACACGCCCCCTTCCACTCCAGTTCTGTGGGCAGCTGGGATTAAAAGATGGATAGCTGTATAGTTTCTGTAGTGCAGAACTGTGACAGCCCAGAGGCTGGGTGGTGTTATTATGGACGTTACAGGGAACGAAGCTAAGTAACCACATCACAAGGCCCTTGTGTTTCAGCAAATGCCTTCTGTATGATGCACGGACCCAAGGCCAACAGAGGAGTGACTTTATTGAATAAAAATTTCAAAATTTGCTATTACAAATTTTAGGTATTTATTTCCATGTGGGTGTGGGTGTGGGTGGAGTGAGAGTCAGAGTCATAGGACAACTTTTAGGAGTTGGTGTGGAACACGGGGTTTGAACTCAGGCCATCAGTCTTGGAGGCAAAGACCAGCTAGCTACCCCATCTCGCCAGCCCTCAAAATAGAATTCTTAAAGGAACTGCTCTCTAAGGCTGTGCAGTGTATGTTTTAAAATCTGATACATCTCCTCTACTGAAAAGCTGTAGGCTAATAAGATATTCCTTGTGTATCTCTCTTGTTTATTTCAATTGCTTGATGCTAAAAATTAACAATTTAAATATCATCAGCACTGCTCATTTCCCTACACCTAGGAAGTGCTTCTCTTGTTTAGGACCAAATTAAATGACAGAAATGTGAAAGGCTCTTCTATTTTGAATTAATTTACCAACTAAGAACTAATAATAGGGCATCGAAGTGACACAAAACAAGGCATGGTAACAACAGAAACACACGTGTTTTAAAGATGCCCATCTAGAGAACACAGAGCGTCAAACAGCTGAAGAGGCCACTGCAAACCCTTCGGTAGGAATTCTAGTTCGAACATTTTAACTTATAGCTTAGTGTGGAGTTGAGGGGTCTGGTTGGTGTTCTCATTTCACTAACGAATAGAACGAAGTTAGAAGGATGCACACTTGGGCTAAGTCACTATTATCTGTCCCAAACACTTCACACGGTCAAAGCTAGATTTGCAATAAAAAGCAGAGTACATGGGATGATAAGCTCCAGCTAGGATGTGGCGTCTCTGCAGCATTTATTTCCCTGTTTGCAGCTTGAGCACGGTGCTGAAAAGGCAGGAAAGCGGGGATATGTGCTAAACAACAGGGCCGCTCACGCAGTCTGCAGAGGACCCAGGAGGATGAGGAGACAGCAGGAAGGCTGCTCTGTCCTCACCATGAACACATTGTCTCTGGTGAAAGAAAGAATGACCAAGGGAATGCCACGGCCAGCAGATATTTGTATTGCCAAGTCGCAAGCCCAGAGCCCAGAGATGAGACTACTGGCCACTCGCTCAGTGCCACCAGAGTCAGGACAGAACAAGCACTGGGCAAAGTCAGTGGTACGTGTTAGTACTTATCACTAATGATACCTGATCTGGCGGATTCCATTTCAGCATTCTACCTTGTCCTCTGGGAGGGAGGACACCCGAATTGTCTCACTGGTTTGAATGGTTCCAGGGAACTCAAATCCAAGAAATCCACTAACTTGTCTGGCAAGCTGGAATGGCTTGTTAGGAACTATGTTCAACTAACCTTTAAATAAAATAGCTTGGTGGGTCCGAAGAGGTCGATTTCTTTAAAGGAACAATCAGTTCACGACTGAAGTACAGAGAACAGGAGTGTTATCAGACAGATTCTAAGACCAAGAACTTACGTTTGTATCCTCCAGCGATGCCAGACTGTGTTAGACATCTCTGCAACTCGTCAGCATCAATCTGCCCATCCTTTAAACAAACAAACAAACAGGAAGACGAATCCTGATGGTGACCTGTACTTTCAAGTCCTTAAGCAATGCTAACAAGAGAAAATTATTATATCCAGCATTTTTTTTTAAAGAAACACCTTTCAAAACTGGGCTTTCTTCTCCTTATCCTACTTCTAGAAGTAATTTGATGGTGAAAGAATATTTGTCATGCAAACTATCAAAATTAACCATTTTAAAATTAGTTATGGAATTGCTTACAAAACATATCCCCCAACCCCCTTTTTGAGATATGGAGGAAGTAGAGTGTGTAGCAGACTTCCAGGCATCAGTTAATACAAGACTTGGTCCAAGGAGGCTCTTGGATAAACTGATGACTCAGGAGTCAGGGTTTCCCACCCACTATTATACGTAGAAGATACAGGCTAGGCTCCTGGTACCTACTTCCTGGCTGATTGAAGTCAGAACTAAGATACATGTCATTTTTAGGGATTTTAAAAATAAAATACATGAATCCAAGTTGGCTCAGTCCATTGTTATAAACAGGGAACAAGAGCAGTAATACGCAAAAAGATGAACATGTGGACTAGAGGCCGGGGCTGCTGAAAGCCAAGCAGGTGGGGTCACTTACACGCTGGCGACACCAGCAATCTAAGAATGCTAGCCTTGAGGTGCGCTGTGTCTTGCGGTTTCCAAAGACACAGATCAATAACATATTAAGTAGAT
This sequence comes from Acomys minous, assembly GCF_964271855.1. Classification (NCBI taxonomy): domain Eukaryota; kingdom Metazoa; phylum Chordata; class Mammalia; order Rodentia; family Muridae; genus Acomys; species Acomys minous. Next base: position 26,656,349 of record NC_140487.1, on the reverse strand, counting down.
ACTCGAGAGGAAAGTCTCCCGGTCTTCGACTCAATTTTCCATTCAAACTCTCAGAGCTGTGTTTCTTAGAGTACCTCTTTCAAAGGTGGCCTGAGGATTTTGCTTAGCACAATTTTAGAGCATTTCAAATCATCATTTCGTCTTTTCTGGCTCAAGTAGGAATAACGTCCTTTCTAGATACGGCTGGATGACGTCCACACTACATTTACCAAACACACGGTGACCTTGCAAGCTAGGGCAAGTGTCCTTCCTCAAGGCAGCCATACATCTGTCATACCTCTGCTCAGGCCTTGTGACTAACTGACCTGCATTCTTTCCTGGGGTCAGCTGGCCACAACACCTAATAAGGACATAGAAAGCCTGCTCAGTGAGAGCATCTGCCAGGAGTAAAGGCTACCTTCTAAATACTGATAGCAGCTCTCATGTTGGAAGCCAATGGCTCTTTAGAACTCTCCTCACCTCCTATGGGGTAAATGATTAATTATCAAATTCAACTGAAAGTAGATGCCTACCATAATTGGGATACAGAATAATGACTAATGTATGTCTTTAGGTTAGTCAAACAGAGGTTTTTCTGTTCAGATCTCCAATTTCTGTTCTGTGAGCAAACCTTTCTCTACCCTGAATATACAGTCCTAAAGGCATCTTTATACTTTGTTGATCTCCAAAGTGTTTTTATAATCCCCCTCTGGGTCAATCGAACCCTAGTTCAATCACAAGCTCAGTTGTGAACCGAGCTGTGATGAATACAAGCAATACTCTGTCCAACTTTGTTCAGAACTAAAATAAAGAATGTTTTAGTTTTTCTTTTCCTTTTTCTATCTTTCACCCAGGCAAAGGGACCCATCTGCAGGGCAAAGATCGTTCTGCTGTCATTGCACTAAATGCTAACACAAATAGAATACAACAACTCTTCAATATTAAAAAAGAAAGGCTAACCTGTCCTGCCACAGCAGCAAAGTAACCATATAGCGGGTCCTGAGTTTGTCCGGGAAACGCAGGCCCGCCAGGAGCCCCTCCATACTGTGAAAAGGAAATGCAAAGACATCAGATACAGAATCGCGTTTATGCTTTCAACGTGCAAGGCTTTCATGCAAAGCCCAGGGAATTGGTGCCTGTGGGCCCTTCCTGGGACCTGCCTCCCCACCCCCGCACACTCCAGTACAATAACCAAGTGGGCTTTTCCATTCCTGCTCCTTAGAAAGTTAAAAAGACTAGCGATGTGAAAGTGATGTCACTATATGCAAAGCCACTTAAAAATTCCTGTTAAGCAGGAGGTTACAGAGGTCATCGTAACAGAAGCAAGCCATCTGGTACAAGGCTCTGGATTGTTTTCCTATTGGTTTTTATTTTTTGTTTGTTTTGGTTTTTTATTTGTTTGTTTGTTTGTAACAGTTTCTATGATGCTTTAAAAGTACTTAAAGAAGTAGGTGAGGCTGGAGTTGGTTCAGGACTGACAGGCGGGAAGAAGGGGGATGGTCCGGGCTGTTTCTCAGATGTGGGTCCCTCTGTCTCTGACAGTACAAACCCGACCCCTGACAAGTGGCCAGGGTGTCGGGTTTGTACTGTCTAGGATGTCAGCTCATTTCTACAGACTTTTTGGTCTCTCTGTCACTTTCTTTTCAAGGGAGTGACCACAGGACCATTCTAGATCAAGATGGCTGTTGTTGCTTCGGGGGCATTCCGAGCGAGAGCAGGAAGTTAACACCTAGCTTGCACTATCTTACGCCGCATTTCAGAGTCACCGAGTGGGCTTCCCGGGGCGCAACCCCCACACCCGTGAGCCCAGGAGAGCCACTAAGAAGAGATGGGGCAGAAAACTGAGCGGGGGCCAAGGTTGGACGGGAGGGGCCAGGAAAACGCGCTGGGATCATCTGGGACCGGGAATCTGCCCGCCCCGCCTCCTCCCGCCCGGCGGTGGCACCCACTCGACCCGGGAGCCTTAGAGACTGGGGTGCCCGCGCGCACTGCACTTACTCCGCCTGGGTAGTACCCGCCGCCGGCGCCAGGGTGCCCGGGATACGCCATGGTGCAGACTGCGTCTCCGCCCTGCCCTGCTTATCCGCGGCTCCGCCCGTCCTCCCGGAGCCGCCCCGGAGCGCACCACGCCGCGCCGCGGGGGACGCCCTCCCCTTCACCACTACCGCCATCCATCTCCAGTCGCCCCTCGCCACCCCGTGCGCTACCCGCTCCTTGCTGTCTCGGTGCTAGGTTAGCGCCTGCACGCGCGACCCACGGTGGAGCGGTGACCCAGGGCCCCAGACGGGTTCATACCAGGACCTGTTCTCCCTCCCAGCCTAGTAGAATATTCCGACATCCACGCACCGCCAGGGGATTTTTTTTTTTTTACCCCTTCTTCTTCCTACTGTGCTATTTTGTGGGTCATTTGCTATTTACGCCAGGTTATTGGACAGGGACGGTGTGATAATAGCGCTGTGCACAATTGTAGGGAAGGGAAAAGCAACTTCAGTGAGTGAAGGAGACACTTTACAAAATAGGAAAGCGTCTTTGAGAACCGGGTGAGACTTCAGGACTGTGCAAGAGGGCTTTTAGCTTTGAATGAGGGTGGGCCAGCTGTTAAACTGGGTGTAGCTCCTGTATGATTGTTAGGCGTGGGGGTGTGGGGGTCAGGTAGAAGAGGGATTTTTTAGGGCAGGACAGCCTCACCGAGATCATTCGTAGACAACCAAATTGTTTAATTTCCTGGATGATTCAAACAGAAACAACTGTGCTGGTGAACATTGCAAAGGATGTGTAACTCACTTGGGTTGTTCAGAAAATGTTTCACAGGCTCTTTTTCGCTTTTTCAGTACAATTGCAACAAGAGAGAAATGCTTGCTTGCTATTGACTGTTAAGGACTAAACAGTGTTTGTTTGTTCTTTCCTTCTGTGGCCCAGGCTCTCAGGCTAGCCTGGAACTCAGGGCCTCTGCCTCGCGAAGAATCACCATGCCTGCCTGTTTTTCCTGATTTTTAACATTTTGAGAAACACTTTTATGAACAAGATTTACCATAGATTGAGGAGACCTTGACTCGAGCCATTGGATGAGCCATCAGCACCTCTCTCAAGTTCTCTTTTTGGATACATAGACACCCAAAACCAAAGCTGTGAATAGTGAGAAAAATTCTTACAGTCCTTGTGGTCACATAGCAAATGTGTGGCCTGTTTTGTGTCTGCTTTGGGAGGTAAAATTACTGTTTCCAAATACTGTGGTGGTCAGTCCAGGTAGATTAGGCGTTTTGAGTTCTTGTTCTGTGTTTCGGCACTTTAACAAGCTAAATGATCAGGGCTGAACTCACATTTGAGTCTAGGCTCTAGAGACTTAAGTTTGAAAGCGACAACAACAAAAAATATGTCTTGCAAATAAAAAGTTTGCAGCTAATGCAGGATTCATTTTATGGGTTAGTGACTATGCTAAGGAGTCACTAGACTCTGATTACTTCCCCCCCCCCCCTTAAGAAGTGAGTTTTAATGGAGCGCTGTAAATGAAACTCTTACCCTGATTGCCAACAAATTGGTACGCCCCTGCTGCTTTCCATTCAGGAAAAGAGTGTGCCAAGTGATAATGACGACAAAGGTAAATATAATTTAAGGAAAGTAACCGAAATGAATGTCCGCATTTCAGAACAAGTAGCTTATCTGTGTAGGCCTCATAAGGTCCTGTGAGATAGGGGCTTTTATTATGCAGTTGAGAATCAAGAGCTGAGAGAAGGCAAGGGAAAGAAAGGAGGAAATGAACTCACAGCTGGGCTGTGGAGCTCTGGCCCCTGGGGGGAAGAGAACGTCCAGAGAGTAAATATTTCCCATTATACACAGGGAGGACCTGAGGGGAGAGAGGGCATATGCTAACACTAATGGTGTGGCTGTCTTCCGGGGCAACTTCACTCATAACCACAAGGCTGAATTTAATGTCATCATTGAATGTCAGAACAACTGTTTTCCTCCTGTCTTTGAAGATGTAAATATCATTCGTGCCTCCCAAAAAGAGGCAGGCCAGATGTGGGCCTCAGGCAGCAGTTTGCAAATGAGGGCAAGCATATGACTCAGGAAATACGGCCCTTAGTAAATACCTTTGCTATTGGTATTGGTGGATGAGTCACCCCTAGGAATGGTGACTTCCCCAGTGTCAGAGCTTGTGATTAAAACGGCTACTTCAGAATCTGCTCACTGGTCAATATGATGCACAATAGAAACACTGTGAGACTGTGACATGCCTGTCTGTCATCCTGTGTGGCTAGAGTGTATGCAGGAGGACAGGCTCCCCTTTAATTGTTCGTGCATGTAACACAAACCTTTTTGTTTATAGTCCAAGTATTATAGAACCTAAGCAATTCATGAGCAGATAAAGATTCAGTATAAACAATTGCAGAACTGAAGTGTACTTTTCTTTCATGGTTTCCATATTTAGTTTCATGTGTGTGGACCGTGTGGAGGTGGACCAGAAGAAGCAACGTCCCACTTTCGTGGCATGTGCCAAGTGTCAGGCTAGATGCTTCCTTATATTCACCTAAAGCACACCACCTTCAAAAGAAGATGTAATTGTGTTTTATAGATTAGGAAATTGAGAAGCAAGTAACCTCCCCAAGATTACCTGCCAGGCTTTGACTCTCAGCATAAGTTTAAAGCATAAGTGTTTTAAAATAAAACCGACTATAAAACACTAAGCCATGTTTTCCATATGAGGCATTAGAACTGAAATGACAGTTCAGAAAAAAAAGAACCTGGGAGACAGAAAACCTTCTCCAAAGATCCTCATGTCTGCCTTCACAAGATCAAGAACGAACAAACAGGAGACTTACTTCATCCCTCAGGAGACCCTATAGAAAGATGATCTCCTGATGCCCCCCCCCCCCAATTCTCTTTAATTTTGAATCAAGTTATAAACCTCACTGGGATAAGATCACATTCTTATCCCTATACCTCCAAACTGTGAGTCCTAGATACAGGCACTGCCATGCACATGCCATCTGAAAAGACTCAGCAACAGAGCACCAACTGTGTCTTTATACAGAAGAAGGCTTTTTCACAGGAGCCTGACTACTGTCATTCATCCTAAAAATGTACTAAGTCTTACAAAAAAGCCTTCAGGGAGTTGTTGATGCATGCCATCCTGATTGAAGGCTGTGGCTAAAAGAGGCTGAGGGGAGCTGTTTCAATTGTAAAGCTAGACGAAAATCAGTTTTCTTGAGAACAGAAACTTTTGTGATCGCCTAATCACACCGTTTTAGAGATTTTTAAAAAAGAGACAGCACCTAAGAAGAGGCCAGTGAGTGGCCGGTACTCTTGAAGGCTGACCTGGCTGAATATAAATATCTTGCTGTTCATAGTAAAAGTCCTAACATGATCTGGCTTTGCCTCTTAGAAGATGTTATGGTTTGGATCTTGAATGACCCCCAAAGGCCATTTGTTAAAAGTTTGATCTCCAGTCTGTAGTGATACCCAATGGGGGGGGGGGAGCGGAACATTTCAGAGACAGAACTTTAGAAGAAGGATGTCAAGGTGCCCAAGGAGATATCGGGGCCTTGCGCTGTGTCCCTGTTTTCTCTCTTTGCCTCCCTAGTCCTCGAAGGGACTCTGGCTAGCTCAGGCCTGGTGAACATGGCTCTAGCAGGCCTTGCCCTTCTCCTTCTCCCTCTGCCTTGCTAAAAATCCATTAGCCTACACTCCTAAAGTTAGCTGCTAAGGTCTATTCCCTTATTTGGCCAATTTGTCCTCCTGAAGTCCAGCTAGCAAAGCATTGAAGTCCAGCAACCAAAAGCACCCTTTGGGCTCACCTAATTAACACACCCAATTACAATTAAATACCTCATCCTAATGCATGGTCTTCCCTCATACCTTTATAAACCAACAACCATTTGCCTATGGGCCATGTCTGTCTTTCTTTCTATCCAGAGGCAGTCCTTTGTCCTCCTGACACATAACTTTTCCTTCTCTCCCTTGGTCCCCTTTCCTTCTCACTTGACCTCCATCTCCTGTCTTTGTCTCTTATTCCCTGCCCTCTGTCCCTCTAGGACAAATAAATCTCCTCTGTAATGAGAACTTGATCTTCAGGGCCTTGAGCCCATGTTTTTCCTTTAAGTCATTCCAGGATACATTTGCTTCACAATACAGTCACCACCATGGTGCTCTACCTCATCATCAGCCAAAATAGCAAGGGAGCTATAGACTTCTAGCCGTGACCTTCCATCTTCTTAAGTTGTTTGTGTCTTGGGTATTTTGTTACAGAGATAGAAAGCCAACAAAGACAGGATTCTATTCTTTTCTGAAAATCCCTCTGAAACCCATCTCTGGACACGTTTTCAAAACAAAAGGTAATGGATATGCTCAGACCCCAAAGAAAGGTTAAGATAAACGTTTTCTATATAACATTCAGGCAGAACTTCCTTATTTAGATAGGAGTGAAAGGAACTGTGTTGCCAAATAACTACAGGTGTTTCACCATTTCCTGCAGTTGACTCAATCATAGGTCTAATGTATGGGGGAAGAAATGAGCAACGCATTTGCTATTGTAAGGGCTCGGCTTTCTTTCCGCTGGAATCTGGATGAGTCAACTTGTTATCTAAAGACTTCTATCTGGAGCAGTGGGTATAAGTCTGGGTTAGAATACTTGGATAATGAACACTACACAGGTCCTATCCCCAGCACTGTATACACTAAGCAACAGCAACAACAACAACAACAACAACAACAACAACAACAACAATAGCAACAAGAACAACAACAACAACAGCAAAAACAAAACAAGAGGCAGAGAAGGAAAGAAAAGCTCAGATCTCCAAGTTTGAGTGGGAATGTGCACTCAATAAAAACACAGGCAACTCATGCCAAACCCATTTTCATAAGTTCTTGGGACAGGATGTGAACAGTCGTAGTACATCAGTGAATAAAGGATGACTTTTGCTCATTGCCAAGAGCAGGGCTCACCCGGGGGTGTGACTTTGTTTATGGGATCGTGAAGTCCATCACGGATGCAGTACTTCTTGGCTTCCAGGATGTTACAGGTGAGGTTGCATGACTAACCACCGCTAGTCAATAGGCTTTTCTGCCACAGTGGAAACAGAACCATGTGGGCTATTAAACATGTGACACAAGGAAGTAAAATTTTAATTTAAATAGCATTGTCACCCAGTGACTCCTTTCTTGGGCCAGTACAGGAACATTTTCATATATGTTGTTGTCCCTGGATCTCAGAGAAAGCATATGTACATGTACTTGCTTGGTATAGCAAGGGTGGGTGAGATAAATTAGCGTTAAACAAGACACAGCAATGGCAGGTGACAAACGCCCCTATGTTAGATTACTAGATTATTCCCGCTTTACAAAATGGAGAAGCTGAGGTCCTAGGGCTTGTTCTCTCAGTCACCTCACCAACAGAAGCAATGAAGGCATTTTATTCTTTTCTCGTGCCCATACCGTTCACTCTTCTTTCTGTTCCATCTGATTAAGGATTGGGGAGAGGGCCAGTGATAGGGCTCAGTAGGCAAGGTGCTCTCTGGTCAAGACTGTTGACTTGAGTTCAAATTATGGAAGGCATATAAAGATAGAAGGAGAAAGCCAATTCCACAAAGTTGAGCTTTCATCACCGTACATCCATTGTGATACATATGCCCTCTCACCTCTCTCTCTCTCTCTCTCTCTCTCTCTCTCACACACACACACACACACACAGAGAGAAACAATAAACAGATTAAAAATGAAAATCTATTAAAAATAATTGAGAAAAAGTTTATATTCCTTAATAAGCTATATTTTAGAAATCAGAACATTTACAGAGGCCCACCTGTTGCCACACAATGCAGCATGGAAGAGAAAGAAATGCAGACATCTGCCAACCACCAGGCAGGGAAAGATGCCCAGAGACCCACCTGCCACCACACAGCATGGGTAAGCTATTCATGCTTAGCGGCTCAATTGCCGTAGGCAGAGGAGGTCACTCAGAGGCCTGTGAGCTGTGTGGCCCAGTCAGTGAGGATACAGTAGTGATGGTGTCAGAAGCCAGAGGCCTCAAACCAGACTAGTGACTCATTGCTGTGAACATGAGCAAGTAAAGATGTGTGGACAGTAGGGTACACTGTGGGACACGCTGTGCCACACTACAGCTTCCATGAGATGCTTTCTGTGCTTTGTTTTGTGCTTGTTTTTATATTTATTTTATTTGCTTTTTTAAATGTTATTTTGTGGGACAGTTGCAAGGGTGAAGGGCAGAAACGAGGGCATGGGAGATGAGAGTCACGAACAATCAATAAAAAGTTGAAAAACTGAAAAGGCTTACTATCAAAAAGAAAAAAAAAAAGAAAGCAGAAGATTACATTTGGAGTTGTTCAAAAACAAACAAAAAAATAAAACCACAACAAAACAAACAAGCAAACAAGAGCCAGGTGTGGTGGCACATGCTTTTAATCCCAGCCCTTGGGAGGCAGAGGCAGGTGGATCACTGTGAGTTCCAGGACAGCGTGGTTTACAAAGCGAGTCCAGGACAGCCAGGGCTACACACAGAGAAACCCTGCCTCAAAAACCAAACCAAACCAAACCAACCAATCAATCAACCAACCAACCAACCAAACAAACAAAACCAAAAAACAAAAACAATGGGCACCTTTGGAGATATATTACTACCAATTACAAGGGTCCATTTTAAGATAGACTATTACTTTTGATGAACAAAGTGTAAATTATTATAATATGATTAAAGGGAGGCAAAGAAATGAATGTTTAGAAGACTGGCTGTAATCTAGGATTATGCTTATTTTTGTGCCTCCACAACTTCCTCTGCTTAAGGACTAACCAGCACTGACTCTGCTTAGCTTCTGAGATCTCTGAGATCAGACAGGGTTATGTGCACTTGGGGCGGGGTGGTCAGAGACTTAAGCACCCACAGCGTGTGCACATTGCCATCACCCTATTTGGGACCAGGGAGAGAGGGAAATGCTGACTGTCTGTGTTCAACAGCAGAGTTGTATGAGGAGTAATGTTCCTGACAACACGGACTGCCGTACCGTACCCTGGACTCTTAAAGGACCGTGTTCTGTCTGCAGGTGGTCGGCAACCCGGCAACCCGGAAGTAACTTAATCCTCGTTTCCCAGAAGACATTCAGTGTTCTTCTGAGGAAGGCCACGCCCAAAGCCAGGGTAGACTTGGGGAAGGAAGACTGAGAGCATCTTGTCACCATCCTAGTCATTTTACCCTGTCAGTCCTGACGTCACAAACTCAGTACTGACTCAGAAGGGAAGTGATAAACCAGGTCTCAGAGAAAGGAGAGTATGCAGTCTCCACCACCCCACTCACCTAGGTGACTGTGGCATGAGTGGGAAGGAAAAAAAAAAAAAGAAAGGAAGAAAAGTTCCAAATTAGAGTCTAGAGAAGGAAGAAAACCTGTTGGTAACCCAGGATTCCAGAAAGTACATACGAAGCTGACACCTAAGTCAATAGTGAGAGATCTTGCTTTTGCATTTTTTAAAAAAATATTGGTTTTGGAATAATGTAATAGAGTCACACCATTTCACCTGTCTCTTTCCTCTAACACTTCCTGTGTACCCAATCATGCTGCCTTTCCAATTCATGGCTCTTTTTTCTTTAATTGTTGTTACACACACACACACACACACACACACACACACACACACACTAATATATAAATGCAATATCACCTAAGCTCAGGAATCATTGCAAAAAAAGGGAGGAGATAGTTAGAGCCAGAGAAACTGGAAATTTTCTGTGAGATTCCGTCTCCTAGAAATGTCAGAAAAGCTATACCTATGAATTCTCACCAATATTACCGCCTAAACAAGACCTGAGCAATACTAACACACCAATAGATACGCTAACATGGAGAGGGACACACCAATAGGCATCTTAACATGGAGGGGGGCACACCAATAGGCATGCTAACACGGAAGAGGACACACCAATAGGCATGCTAACACGGAAGAGGACACACCAATAGGCATGCTAACACGGAAGAGGGCACACCGATAGGCGTGCTAACACGGAAGAGGGCACACCGATAGGCGTGCTAACACGGAAGGAGGGCACACCAATAGGCGTGCTAACACGGAAGAGGGCACACCAATAGGCGTGCTAACACGGAGGGGAAATCCCATGAGGCCTCAGTCCTAGATAAAGAACTACAGGCAGCTGAGCACGGGAGAAAGCCTTCCCCATGCATGCAAATTAGTTATGGAATATCGAGTGGTCAGCTGTGAAATCATGTGCATACAGGTACATACAGGCAACATTGTACAGGCTGAGCAATAAGATATTTTTGAAATAAAAATGATATATGTCTTGGACAGACAGTAGAATGCTTGTCTATTGTGTGTGAAGCATTGGTTTCCATTCCCAACAGTAAGAAAAGTAAAGTATGATATTGCTTAGTTTATGTAAGACTTCGCCAGAAGTCCCTTGCCTGTTTTCCTCTAGGGAAAAGCCAGCCAGTGGTAAGGCTGGGAAAGGAACTTTGGTTAATTAATCTTGTTTCTGTCTGTTGTTTGAGAAGCCAGACATGATGACATTACTATCTTGGCAAGTAAAGATTCTGTTAAGGCAAAATTGAATGCTGCGTGTTTACTAGATTATTATACATGAAAAACAAATATCCAGATAGCTAAGATTCTACAAAGAATAAATCTGTCTCCATCTAAGACATATCAGAAGAACTAGATACATCCACTTTAATTATACAGCCCCGTACTGTTTCTATTTTTTAAAATAAAAAGGGGTAACTTTCAAGCAAAAAGATGAAATAGAGCTCTTTGGAAACTGATGAGCTACACAGCTGAAGGGTTTTTGAGTTTCTCCTATATTTCTCAATGGAAATCCCAATGTTGAGAATACATTTTTATTTCAAAATAATTATACTCACCATAATTATAATTTTATGCTTTATTTTTAAATTTTAGCCACTCAGAAAGTATTTTATAGAAGTAAACTTTGAATACGCTCTGCCTGAGAAACAGTGTCACTACCATCACAAGTGTTAAGAACTTTTTTATCCTGGTAGTAGAATGTTAAATACATAGTTTTTGCTTACCTGCATCTTTCAGTGAGGGCTCACAGGTGGCAGCGGAGACTCTTAGAGGAATGTGTCCCTGCTGGGTGACCAAACTGTAGAATCAAGAAGTCCAGAAGTCGCTTAACAGCCACTGTATCATTTCCCTCCTGACCCTTGGTAATCAGTAACCAACTACAAGCACGTTAAGAGTTCCCATAGGTGCCAGGGACGGTTTTAAGAAACACACTTGCTTCAGTGGCAAAAAGAAAGATCTTAGCCAGGACATCTAGAAGCCAGCAACAACATTATTCATTATTCTCTCTCTCTCTCTCTCTCTCTCTCTCTCTCCCTCTCCCCTCCCTCCGTCCCTCCCTCTTCTCTCCTCTCTCTCTCACACACTCACAAATGCGTCAATATTAGACACACCCTTTTAATTATTACTTATATTAAAAAGATCTTCTGAAGACTGTCGAGCTATGCATTGCAATGGATGTGGTGAGAGCTGGCTCATGCTAGCTGCTGAGAGCCAAATCTCAGGGATTTTGCTAGCCTGTGATTAGTAGGATCAATATTACAAGTTAATTTTAAAAGCCCCAACCTTCTGTTAGTTTATTCAAAATAAAAATATGCAGGGAATTATAAAAATATAGGTTAACTATTTCTACCATATAAACCATTTGACATTTGTTTTTCAGGTTCTTAAACCTCATCTTGTTGCCTCACTAAACTGTGCTGTTTACTGCATGTTCGTTTTGGGGAGAGGATCTTTGCTCCACCTTGGTCTTGCTCTCCTGGAGCTGTGCCAGTTGGGTCAGGTGTATGGTAGTTTCCTCAGCGCAGTTTCCAAGAATGCAGGTCATTCCAGTTGCTTGAGATTTCCAGAAATTTAAACAACTTTAAAGTTTCCAAAGACATACATATGCCTAATGCTGTCATATTATCATATTGCAGAGCAATGCACTGGCATTTTCTGTATATGCAGGAGAGGATGTTTAATTTTGTCACAGTTGTCATGTGAAAAGCTTATGTTGATCCCCCCGTCCCTCCTCCTGCCCCCCCTCAGTTGCTGGGCTATTTTGTCTGAGATATTTCTAAACTTTTGTACCTAATTTCAAGGGGGAAAGGAGAACACATGAAAAGGTAATACTGGCAATTTCTCTTTGTTATCAAATGGCACTTCTTAGGTAAGAAGGACACATTCATCTTGGATCCAGTTGTCAATCAGGTCAAAATTTGTCAGAGATCCCACAACAGCTGGTGGTTTATAAATTATGTTGTCTACACTGTATCTCTCTGGTTTTGAAACATCCCTAAATGCAGAAATGAAGGCACAGTTGCTACTTTGAATTGCTTTTGCTCAAAGTATCCAAACATTTATTTTACTGTGAATGAGATCAGTTGTCTTTTAAATTCTGAAGTTCTTAACTACCTCTTTTTCCTTTGCCTGATGTAATCTGCAGGAGCTCTCACTGGTTGCTGGCCAGGCATTCTCTCTCCATCATCATTTCATTAAAAAACACTTTGAGGCTTGGTTCACCCTGTATCTCTGCACTACAACAGAGTGCTGACTATAGTCAACTCTGGCAGACACTGCTTGATTTTTCAGTTCAATATCCTTCACTAAACATACCTCAAAACTGGATGCAACATCTGACATTCAATTCAACAACTTGAAACTGAACGCAACATCTGGCTGAAATGACCAGTCAGAATACACATTCACTGAAGAAATATGAGCAATGATTAAAATTCTGTCCATTTTATCTAAATTAACACTTGTTATATCAGCTGGTACAAGTGTGAAAGTCTCAGTTACCAGGAGCACGGGAAGGGAGGGGGCCATCTGACATCCCATAGATAGGAAATGGTGGGATTCATGGTAATGCTGGGCTCCATGTCTGGGTTAAAAGTTTGTAACTGGTACTCAAAGTATGCCATTGAACGATTTTGCTCTATTTGAACATGTCATCATGTGCTATTTGATATCAATTCCCAACTCTGGGATCATCACACTCTGTTAGTGGCTTGGATTTGGAATGGTGTGAACACAGTCACTATGAAAATCTATTCCCACTATAAGTGACAGGTTGCTATAATTGCAGAGGCAATGGAGAAAATGTTGATAGGGCGTATTAAAGTTTAAATTGTATGTCTTTGGTCATTCTAATATACATTGCACAAACAAATGAAATATTCTGCCAGTATTTAAATTTTCTTAATTAATTAAAACCTTGGCTTGGCTTTGTGAAAAATTAATTATACTCAATCATGACAAAAAAGTGTTGAGTTTAGGTTTGAAATATGAAGTTAAATTTAATGAGTTGCATGATTTTATAGGAGTAATACAGAATCATATGACCAAAGATTCCTGTCACCATCAGTAGAATTGAGGCAGAAGTAAGTCTTGCCTTAATGAAATCACTTTCTGAAAATGGAAACTAGTTCAAGAGAAGATCATTTATCAGATTAGTTTTCCAAAGAATCTAATGGGGAAGTGTTGGTGGATTGGGATATGACTCTATTAAGGAAATTATGATTAAATACCATGCATAGGCTGCTTACAGATACAAATCTGCTTGCAATAAACATGTAAGAATCATTTGATCATGAAACTGACAGTAAAAAGTAATATGTGTTTTATTTGTAAATTGTGTATGAGATATCTGTTATGAGCTATTTTGATGGAGATTGTGTTGAATCAGATAGATTGGCCATTTTCTTTTTGTTGCTTTTTGTTTTGTGAGACAGACTCGTTTTGTAGACCAGGTTGGCCTCAAAATCACAGCAATCCACCTGTCTCTGTCTCTCGAGTGCTGGGATTAAAGGCATGTGCCACCATGCCCAGCAGGATGGCCATTTTTACAATAATAAATCTACCAATCCATGAGTGTGAGAACATTCCTTCTCTGGTACCGTCTTCAGTTTCTTTGTTCATTGTATTTACTTTTGCATTGTGTAAATCTTTCACAGTGGTGTGGACCCTACCACATCAGCCATTAATAGAGAACTTATTCCAATGTATTTTGAGACTATTGATAATGGTATTGTTTCACAATTGCTTTTTAGCGTGTTTGGTGTCTCTACATAGGGAAGCTACTGACTCTGCTGCTTTGATGAATGTATTTATCTGTTACAGGAATTTTCTGTCCTTAGAGTTAGTCTTCATTGCTGTTCTATTGTTGTGAAGAGACAGCATGATCACGGGAACTCTTACAAAAAAGAAAACATTTACTTAGGAGCTTGCTTTCAAAGGCTTAGTCCATCATCACTACGATGGGGAGTTTAGTGGCATGGAAGCAGGCGCTAGGGAAGTAGCTGAGAGCTTTACTTCCTGATTGGCAGGCAGCAAACAGAGAGGGACAGAGATAGAGACAGAGACAGAGACAGAGACAGAGACAGAGAGAGACACACACAGATACACAGACACAGAGACCGAGAGACAGACAGATACATACACACACACACACACACACACACACACACACACACACACACACAGAGCCGGGCGTGTGGCGACACAGGCCTTTAATCCCAGCACTTGGGAGTCAGAGGCAGGCGGATCGCTGTGAGTTCGAGGCCAGCCTGATCTACAAAGTGAGTCCAGGACAGCCAAGACTACACAGAGAAGCCCTGTTTTGAAAAAAACAAAACAAAACAAAACAAAACAAAACAAAAAAAAACAAGAGAGAGAGAGAGAGAGAGAGAGAGAGAGAGACAGAGACAGAGACAGAGACAGAGACAGAGAGAGACAGAGAGACAGAGAGAGAGACAAAGACCGAGACAGACTGGGTTTCATGTAGGCTTTTGAATCTGAAGCCCACTCCCAGTGACACACCTCCAACAAAGGCACATCTCCTACTCTTTCCTGACGGAGAGATAAACCTGTTTTTGTTATGATCCTAAGTGTGGGATGGTGAAGAGTCTTGTGAGAGAGCAGGTGATGTTAATCCAATAGAAGACAAACCACCTCATGCGGGAGCTTGATTGTTGCCAGCTGAAAAGATCTGTGAACAGACTCTGGGAGGAGATATATAAATGAGCCCAAAGCTGGAGGCGGGGCTTTTGGAGACTTGGGATAGTTTTGGCTGTTCATCGCTCCACTTTGAGACCTCCTAGAGAGACCCACCTTCCTAGAGGGAAGGCTTCAGGGCTCTGGGTTCCTGCTGAGGTTCCAGGTTCTGGTTACTCCAGGTTCCAGCACAAGAAATCCTGCTGATTACACCAAGAGAATCGCTCCTCAGAACTGAGATCCTTACGGTTTCGGTATTGTATTCTTTAATCTTCTTTTCCTATTGTTTAGGTTAGTCGGGTTACAAGTGAGGTACTCTCAGTTAATAAGTTCATAAGAAAATATATTTGTTAAGAAAATTGAGCCTACACTTCCCACATCAACTGGGGACTAAGCATGAACTGTATGAGCCCATGGGGGCCGTTCTCATTCGAACCGCCACAGGGTCATTTATATAGAATCATATCGTCTGCAAACAAGAATATGTTGGCTTCATCCTTTCCTATTTGTAGCCCCTGTATCGTCTTCACTTATCCTATGTAATCTAGGTAAGACTTCAAATACTGCCCTGAACAGGATGGGGATGGGTGGCCACCCTTGTCTCGTGTCTGGCTTTAGTGGAAATGCTTTGAGAGCTGTGCTGGCTATTTTTATGTCAATTTGACACATGCTAGAGCCATTTTGGAGAGAAAAAAAAACCAAGGAAGAAAATCCCCTCTCCAAATAGGTCTTTGGGCAGTTTGATGGTTTTTTCTCAATTGATGATTGATGTGTGAGGGTCTACCTCACCGTGGGTGGAGTTGTCCTTGGGCTGGTGGTTCTGTGTACTGTAAGAAAGCGGGCTGAGCAAGCCGTACGGAGCAGTCCAGTAAGCAGTGTTGTCCTATGGCGTTTGCACCAGTTCCTGTCTCTGTCTCCGTCTCCAGGTTCCCGCCTGACTTCTTTTAATGATGGCGGCTTATGGTATAGAAATCTATACCCAAACAAACACTTTCTTCACCAAGTTGCTTTCGGTCATGGTATTTAACTGCAACAATAGGAACCTTAACTAAGACAAGAAAAATTGAGAAAGCTATCCACCATCCACCTCTGGCCCACATACATACTCATACCCCCATGCATACATGCACACACACACACGCACACACGCACACACACACACACACACACACACACCAACTCAGAGAACAGTCCCTATTCATCCATCATGTCAGGCTGTAACTAGAAGATCCTATCAATGAAAATGATGAACAGCCCACTACTAGGCACACAATCTGTTTTAATTGTGGACTTCTCAGCCTCTGGACCTGAAGACGTACATTTATGTTGTTTATAAGCCACCTGATTAATGACGTCTTATTATAGCTTGAACTATGACAACATGCTTTATGAAGGAGAAATTTATAAACAAGCATGCGCATGCGCACATGTGTGTGTGTGTGTGTGTGTGTGTGTGTGTGTGCACGCTAGCTTCCCAATTTGTTTTTTTTTGTTGTTGTTGTTACAAGCTAGAAAAACCTTAGTTGAGAAAGTGCCTTCATCATGCTGCCTGTAGACAAGTCTGCAGGACATTTTCTTGATTAATGATTGATGAGGGAGGAACCCAGTTTACTATGGGTGATGCCATCCCAGGTGGTCCTGAAAGCAGGCTGAGTGAATCATGGAAAACAAGCCAGTAAGCAGTGTTTTCTTCCGTGGTCTATGCCCTGTCTTCCCTTTATAATGGACTGCAGCTATAAACTGTAAGCTGAAATAAACCCTTTGCTCACCAGCTTGCTTTTGTGCACCACGTGCTGCAGCCTAAAGGGCAGCAGAGTATTGCACATACTAAGTAACTTAGAAAGCACATCTGTACATGAAGCTTCTATGTAATGGAATTTCAACAGTACCTAGGGGAAAACAGCTTAATTTTAGGCCCCGCACTTGCACCTGGCTCTTTCTGGAATCAGCTGTCACATGGCCTTAGGGTGTCTCTCCCATGCTTTTCTGATGGAGGAACTTTGCGCTTCACAGCTCAGCCCTTTTTGAAAAGCTTTATAAATATAAAATCATAATTATACCCCAGTTAAACCTGCCAACCAAAGGATGCAAAAGACTACTTACAGTTGTTAGAGGTCATTTGGTTAAAATGTAAATATGTAACATGCCATAACTCATTTTAAGCTACAAATAAACTTAAGAAACTTTAAAGATACATGTAAAAAGAAAAATCATCTAAAAGCCAGAGAAAACCATTGTTATTCTTTTGACTTTTATCCTTCTAGACTGCTTTCTATTGAGGAAAGCTCAGGGCAGATACATTGAACAAAGTTAATGAGTAGAAAATGTTCTTGTACTGGGCAACAGTCCAGACCAAAGACAATTCAGAAGGCCCCACCTCACTACATATCAGAGTTTTAGCCAGAGAAAAGTACCATGCAGAAGTGACCTCACTGGCTGTGTCAGCATTTATTTTATATGGACATGGTCTGATCAGTTGTCAACCTGTGACTGGATAAGCCTTTCAGCAGTGAACATTTGATAAGCTGGGATATAGTTCAGTATGTGCAGTGTTTGCTTGGGGTGTGATTTATTATCAGTTATGGGGGCTGTTTTGGAAAGATTTATTTCAGTTTCATATTGTGAATAAAAACCATACATGGACCTGTTGTAACTTACTTTTTATTTATTAGAGTGACTGTCATTTCCCCCCCCCCTCTCTCTCTCTCTCTCTCTCTCTCTCTCTCTCTCTCCCTCCCTCCCTCTCTTCTGAGGTGTATATCAGGCTCTTTTTACATTTTTTATTTTGAGATGAGGGGGTTGTCTCTCTAATTCCCCAGGATGGCTATGTAGCTCAGTCAGTCCTTGAACTTGAAATCCTGTCTCTGAGAACCTGTACTAACAGGTTTGGCTTTCTTTCTCAAATATAACTAGTACACACCATTTTGATGGCTGTAGAGTATTCAATTCTGTGATCCTTCTGCCTATTAGTTATCACTGCCATATTATTTATAATTTTCCCTAATTTTAATTACTACATAAGTTTACTGACACATGAGTCCATAGACATGCAGACACATCGTCACCTTTAGACCTCTTCCACACCTGTCAATTCCTGACCACAACTGCCTACCCAGTAGTTTTATACCACACTAAACTTTCACAAATTCTCTTTTTAATAAAAACAATGATTTGGTCTCTAATTATGAAACCACCTATTGGTTTTACTTATAAATCTTTGAAAGTTAAATAATTCACAATGTTTTATCATTAGCCATTTCTAGGAGTCCGGACAGGAAGCAGTGTCTTCTGTGTTCTATTCTCTTTCATTTATACTATAGCTATCCACGTACATGTTTGTGAACAAAACCTTTGAAATGTTTCCCCAAAACCCCTCTCTCTTCATAAAAGCTTGAGCGGAATGAAATGAGAAAACAGATGGTTCTTATATAGTTACCAGATCAAAATTATAGAGGAATTTTAATTCAGCAACCTGGCTGCTTTAGCAAGGGATCACATCCAAAGACATTTGAGGACTATGTTATCCAGCTGGAAAGCAGACATGGCCCTAGCATACACCTTTAATCCCAAACAATGAAGGTAAGCTCAGCTGCTAGAAGGAAGAAACCATATTTGAAGTGACGTCTAATTGAGAGGCAGACAAAGTGAAGAAGTAGAGAAAGATTTGACAGAATGAGTCAGAGATAGGATGTGCCTAGAACAGAATAGAAAAGAGAGGCTGCTTAAGAGTAGTGCAGGGAGGGAGATGGGGGGAGTTTTATCCATTTCTTTACTTATTTTTGTTTTGTTTGTTTTGTTTTTATTTTTTAAACTGGGATGGTTTTATAGAGACAGGTTGCACAGAGAACAAGCTAGAGGCAGGTGAAGAAAAAAAATGAGGCAGAGAATGAGAAGGAGCCAAAAGATTAAAACATATTCCCAGGATTAGTGTGAGGCCAGGCAGAGCAGTTCAGTCAGAAGCCAAGAGCAGCCACTTTGAATTGGTCAGCTTTGAGAGGAGTTTGGGCCAGAACAGCTGAGTTGAACCAACAAGCGAGAGTTCAGAAAGAGCTGGAAAGGCTTAGGACAGCCCTCATCTCATCACCTTCGTCAGAGGAAATAAAAGCAACACTTACAAAAAGAGTCCACAACAACTAGATAGGAGGTATCTGTTAAAACTTGTAGTTGCTCCTCCTTGAGTATGACAGTCAGCAGAGTAAAAATCCATCCTTTGTGAAATGGCAAAAGATACGCACAAAGTATTTATCAGATAAGAAGTTAACATTCGGAATAGCTAAGGAGCGATTACAATTCAGAAAGATTAAAACAGCAATCTAATTTAAAGGACAAGGATAGATGTTTCTTCAAAGATGATAAAAATCAATAATCAAAACACATTTGAGAGATGCCACAACCCACCAATTGCCACAGGAAATTCAGATTTAAAACACAAAGAGATAACATCACATCACATATATTGTAAAGTTAAGATGTTAACTATTAAATCTGGAGAGTAGATAGTGGGATCTAGCTCAGCAGTGATAGTGCTCCAGTAGACGGAAGGCTCTTGCCCCAGGCTCCAGCACTACACACAGGCCAGCAAAGCACATAAAGTAAGGATTGGTGAAGATGCCGAGTAACTGCAACCTTGAGCAACTCTCTGTGGCTCATGTGCACCATGTTACAGCCACAATGGAGAACAATATGGAGCTTTCCTTCAAAGACTGAACACCGAATGACCTACGGTTCAGCAAGCACACTATGGGTATGTGTAAGAAAGAGCTGAGATCAGGGTCTGAAAGACATAACGTGGACCCTCACGTTCACCGCAGCACTTTTCATAACTGCCCAGCTATGGACGAGACCTCAACACCCATGGGTAGATGGCTATACTAAAGAGGCAGTGCTTACACACAGACTTGTATGAAGCCTCAAAACTAAAGGGTTCCCATCATAGCCCAGATCAGTGGTTCTCAGCCTTCCCAGTGCCCCAACTCTTTAATACCATTCCTCATTATTTGGTGACCCCCCAACTATTAAATCATTTTCTCTGCTACTTCATGACTGTAATTTTGCTACTGGTATGAATCGTAATGTAAATATCTGGTATACAGGATGGTCTTAGATGACCCCTGTGAAAGGGTCGCTCGACTCCCCCCGCCCCCAGGGGTCACAGCCTACAGGTTGGGAACCAGTGCTCTAGATAACTCCCCGAGGATAAATGAAATGACACAATAAGAAAAAGACAAGTATTTCATAACTGCCCTTAAAAGTGTCTAAAATAGCCAATGCAAAGAAACAGGATGGAGAAGTGGTTGCCAGGTACTGGGGAAACATGAAGTTCGTGGGTGTGGAGTTTCCGTTAAGTGAGCCTAATAAACGCCCAGAGTATTGTGATATAATAATGTCTGTAATGATATACTACAATTCAATATTTTAGCTCAAATTGAATACCGTAAGGTAAGTTTATGCTGCTTTATCACACTGAAAAAATTTGCATGTGATTAGTTCTGTCTGAGGGCAGGATTAGCTGCTAGGGCCTTAAGAAGCCTTCACTTTCCTTTAAGAAAAGGATTTGAGGCTGGGCCTGGTGGCATACACCTTTAATCCCAGCACTCGGAGGCAGAGGCAGGCGATGGCTGTGAGTTCGAGGCCAGCCTGGTCTACAAAGCGAGTCTAGGACAACCAAGGCTACACAGAGAAATCCTGTCTCAAAAAAAAAAAAAAAAAAAAAAAAGAAAGAAAGGAAGAAAGAAAAGGATTCATGAAATGAACGGCTAGCCTGGTATGCTGGTGCATGCCTTTAGTCCTAGTACTCAGGAGGCAGAGGCAGGGGCATCGCTGTCAAGGCAAGTCCAGGACAGCCAAGGATAACACAGAGAGACTCTGTCTTAAAAAACCAAAAACAAACAAACAAACAAACAAACAAACGAAAAACCAAAAACAAAAAAACCCCCAAAAAACAAAAAACAAAAACAAACAAAACAAAACAAAAAACAGCTACATCTGTTGCATTATCCAACAGACTCACAGGAAACAAACCTGACCACTGACTTGCTCTCGGAAGTTGCCATTCTTCTGAGAAACAGATTTCCTTATTACCCAACCCAAGCTGTTTTTTTCTACCTGCAACCCAGAAACATATTCCCTAGAAAACAGCAGCAACCTTTAAAGTTTTATTCTTTAGGGGCCAGAGAGATGCACCAACGGTTAATAGCACTGAATGCTCTTCCAGAGGATCTGGCTTAAGTTCCCAGCACCCACATGGCAGCTCATAAGTGTAACTCTAACATCTGACGCCCTCACTCAGACATCCATGCAGGAAAAACACCAATGCGTATAAAATAAAAATAAATTACATACAAAGTTTTAATTCTCCAGCTGTTAAGCGTATTTTTTTTCTAGTATTTCAGGTTGTTACTTAAGTTTCTCACTGCTTGATGAAGTGACGAAGTGCCCGATGAAAGCAGGTTGAGGCACTGACAGCTTGGATGTGGACTCCATCACAGGAGGGAAGGTGTTTAGTCAGGAGCTTGAGGTAGATACCTGTTCTGTGTCTGCAGTCAGGAAGGAGGGATATATTTAAAATCAACAGAAACTCTGGAAAAATATACAACATTGATTTGGTCAATTTTTAAAAATTAATTAATTATTTTTTGATTTGGTCAATTTTTATTTATTTTTATTTTTTCCTTTTTTTTCTCCTTTATTAATTTATTCTTGTTACATCTCAATGGTTATCCCATCCCTTGTATCCTCCCATTCTTCCCTCCCTCCCATTTTCCCCTTATTCCCCTCCCCTATGACTGTTCCTGAGGGGGATTACCTTCCCCTGTATATGCTCATAGGGTATCAAGTCTCCTCTTGGTAACCTGCTGTCCTTCCTCTGAGTGCCACCAGGTCTCCCCCTCCAGGGGACATGGTCAAAGGTGAGGCACCAGAGTATGTGAGAAAGTCATAGCCCACTCTCCACTCTACTGTGGAGAGTGTTCTGTCCATTGGCTAGATCTGGGTAGGGGTTTAAGGTTTACCGCCTGTATTGTCCTTGGCTGGTGCCTTAGTTTGAGCGGGACCCCTGTGCCCAAATCTGCCTATCATAATGTTCTACTTGTAGGCTTCTAGGACCCCCTGGATCCTTCTACTTTGCCTTTCTCCCATGCTTCTCTCATCTAGAGTCCCACTAGAATGTCCTCCCCTCTGTCTCAGTTTCCTGGTAAGTGAAGGCTTTCGTGGGACATGCCCCTTGGGCTAATAGACTCAAATGGAATATACTCACTTAGATTTGGTCAATTTTTAAAATTAGGTTAGTTATAGTGTGAAATGGCAGTGACACTGCCCAAACTTTAGCACTGAATAAATATCTCTCCAAATGGTGGATTTTTTTTTCTTTTTAAAAAGTGTCATACCAAATTGCCTAGCAAAGGAGCTATGAAGCCATCTGAGGTAGAGTTCTGTTGAGACCAATATCTGAGGGACAGAAGGTATGCTCATAATCATGTACTTTACTTCACTTTTATTTGCAATAACCCAGAGTTGCTCTGTTTTTTTTTTTTTTTTCTTTCTTCTCTCTCTCTCACAGTCTTTGGTTCAGGGAAAGCCCTTGATCTTGCATAAATAGAAGAGAAAAGGCAGTAAACAAGATTAGTTACATGTAGAAATCTGGAATGAGACAGCAAAGGAACTCCACCAGTGAGCAGAAACAGCAGCCACAGACACAGGCGTGGCACACTGAGAGGAAAGACTTCACAGACCTCACTGAGACGACCAGACTGGGCTATGGGGAGTCTTTTTAGCTGAGCAACTAATAGCTAGAATTCCCTGTTAGAAAATTGTGTGATCCACCAACATGGAAAAAAAACCATAGTCCATGAAATGGACACAGTATTTAAACGGGCAAAGAGAGCCCAAGAGGGAAATAAGCACATAAACACATTCAACTCTATTAGCAATGGAGAAATATAGAGTTTGAAGAATTAGGTTTTCTATGCCACCAGGTTTGCCAAAATGAATAAATCTGATAATTCCAAGCATTGGGGAGACGTGGAGAAATAAGTCACTTCCAGTGTCTCTGTGACTGTTATTGGTTTCAGCCTCTTTGCTGGGTGGTTTTCTAGTTCTGCATCTAGGGCTTAAGAGGTATCACATGCCTTCTTGTAGTTCTACATCGCCATGAAAGGAGCGTGCCTAGGTAGCCAGGTAGGGCAAGAAGGATGTGGGACCTTCAATGGGGCTGCAAGTCCAGCCACGCCCAGCCTGTTAAGCCCTAGCCCTGCTGTCCTGCTGCTTGATGGGTTCACTGTTGCTTTACAGCACTGATTTAGGGTGGGTATTGACCTACACTATTATAGCTATGCTAGAAAAAGCATGGAATAGATCCAAGAAACACAAAATGTGAACAGAAGAATTTTCAAAGGAAAGTCAGTGTAGCACAGTTACTACCAAATAGCATGCTTTACTAATCCTCAACAGCAGATGACTCTAACTTCATGAATATATTATACTATATATTATATATGAATAAACAATATATTTAAATATGTGCAAATAATGTTAATTATCTATAAATAATACAGTACAATATATTATATAATGTGTATAAAATATGGATCTATAAGTATAGATTATATAGATACATAAATATTAAATATATATTATTTAAAACAGGGAAAAGGATGAGAAACTACCCACTTAATGTTACAGTCTTCTTGCCTCTGCCTACAATGTGCTGGGATTACAGAAATAGGCCACAATTTTGGCCTTCCAACTCATTTTTTCAAAAGAGTGAGTACATCATTGGTAAAAGGCAAGACTGGGATATAAAAAGAAAAGAAAGTTATGAAGCATAACTAAATACACAGAAATATGGGATTAACGAGTAAGATATGAACTGAACAACAAACATGGCTTATCTGTCTGGGGAAAGTCATCATCAACAACACTGAGAGAAAAATGAGAAATGATGAAGTATTTTTTATCAACTGGCACAGGCTCATTGTACATGGTATAACGTACCACAAAGACATTTTCACACAAGCATGTAATGTACCTTAGGTGTATTCCCTTCTCATGACTCCTCACCTCCCTTTTCTATTTCTCCCCCTCTTTTTAGTGCCTTTGATTTCATTAGAGAGCTTCATTTCTACTTTAATGTCATATATGGACAGATGGTTTTATAAACATATAAAATCTAGGAAGCACAAATAAGAGAAGTTGTGTACCATTTGTAAAGATGATTAGCTCAACACAGTAGTCTTCCAATGCATCTATTTTCCTACAAAGGCATAATTATACTCTTTATGGCTGAATAAAATTCCATCGCATAAGTATAGCATATTTTCTTTGCCTGTTCCTCAGCTGGTACCATAGCTTTTACAACAAGAGCTGCAATAAACATTGCTGTACAAGTCTCTCTGTGAGGTGTTGACTGGAAGTCCTTTGGTAACTACCAATGGAAGGTAGAGCGGGGCTGTGTGATACATCTACTTTCCAGTTTTTTGGGGAGTTGCACATTAATTTCCATTATGTCTAGACTTGTTTACACTTTCCATTAGCAGAGTACCACTGTTCTCTTTAGTCTGCACCCTCACCAGCACTTACTGCCATTTTCTCAAGATGGCCATTCTGAATGGGGTGAAATGGGATTCCAGTGTAGTTTCACAGTGCATCTTTATCTTGGTTACTGAACATTTTTCATATGTGCGTTGGCCATTTGTGCTTTATCTTTTGAGAACTGTCAGTTTATTATCTTACTGATTAGGTTTGATTTTTTGTTATTTAGGGTTTTTTTTGTCAGTTCTTTGTATATTCCAGATATTAATTTTCTGTCACATTTGTAGTTATCAGTGTTGCCATTCAACTGTTTCCTTTAGCGTGTGGACATGTTTAGATTCATGAAGTCCTCTTTGTCCCTGGTTGGTGCCCTTTCTTGAGTGATTCTTCCATAAAGTGAATGCCCACACCTGTCCTCTGCATCACTTTTTCTACTTTTCTTCTAAACACTTCAGAATTTCAGGCCTTACACTGAAATTTGTCTCAGTTATTTTTCTATTGCCATGACAAACACCACGACCAAGGAAACTTATAAAAGAAAGCATTTAATTTGGGGACTCAAAGTCCCAGAGGGCAAACCCATGGCTATCATGTCAGGGAGCATAGAAACAGGCAGGCAGGCATGGCTCAGTGCTAGGGCAGTGGCTGAGTTTCCATCTAGTCCCCAAATCCCACCCCACCCCCAGTAACAACCCCTCCTCCAGGAAGACAATACCCCCCTAATCATTCCCAAATATCCCACCAACTGGGAACCAAACATTCCAACATATGAACCTATGGGGGCCATTTTCATTCAAACCACCACATTCCCCAATAGGCTAGTGGCCATATTATTATACAAAATGCATTTAGTCCAGCTGCAAAAGTCCCCATAGCCTTTCACAGCCTCAACACAGTTTAAAAGTCCAAAGTCTCTTCTGAATCTCAAGGCAATCTCTTAATTGTAACTCTCTGTAAAAAGCAAATGTCAAATTATATACTTCCTACATATAGTGGCGTGGAATATATACTACCATTCTGAAAGGAATAGGAGTGTAGTGAGAAAATATTGGTGAATTAAAACGAGCACATTACCCCTTCAAGGTATGGCTAAATAAAAGGGTTTTATTGTAGATATGAAGAAGAGAGCATACAGAAGCATCTGGAAGAGTCCAGCATGAACCAGGTCATGAGGAGAGGGGAGTGAGAGAGGAAAAGAAGAGAAAGAGAGAGGAGAAGGGGAAGTAGATTAAAAGAGGAACTGAGGACCAAGAAGAGGAGTCAAGGTGGGGGGAGAGAGGGAGGGAGGGAGGGAGGGAGGGAGAGAGGGAGAGAGAGAGAGAGAGAGAGACTGTGTTCTATTGGAGCCTTTGGCTTGTACCCTGGCCCCCATGATTGGTAAACTCCATTCTTCTTCTTTTCTCCCCAATCCCACCCACTCAGAAAGGCTTCAAACAAGAGAAAAGGTACCAGTAGCACAGTGCTGCATTCTGGCAGTAACATGTCTCTTCCAACAAGGCCACGCCTCCTAATTAATCCCAAACAGTTCTACCAAGTAGGGACCAAGCATTCAAATATATGAGCCTAATGGAGCTCATTCTCATTGAAACCCCAAGGCCTTTGATACATTCAGAGTTGATTTTTATACAGGGTTAGCGATAGGGATAGAGTTTCATTCTCCTCTATCAGTGTTATGGGTAGGACACCGGAGATGACCACTCAGGCACAGTGTCTAGCCAGTTATGATGTCTTTATTCCAGCCAACTGGGACCACACCCAACTAGTTCGAGGAACTAGTTGTGTTCCTGAGTGTTCAGAACATGGGTTTTTTTTTAATAACACATTTTTATTGAAAAATAAAATAATTCATATTACATCTCATTTTCTATCCCCATCCCATGCATCCTCCCATTCCTCCCTCCCTCCCACTTTCACCCCAATCCCCCTTCCCTATGACTGTGGCTGAGGGGAACCTCCTCCCCCTGAATATGGTGCTAGGGTATCAAGTCTCTTCTTGGTAGTCCGCTATCCTTCCTTTGAGTGCCATTGGGCCTCCCCAACAAAGGGACATGGCCAAATATAGGGCACCAGAGATCTTGTGAGAATCAGTCCCCAGTCTCCACTTAACTGTGGAGAATGTTCTGTCCTTTGGCTAAGATCTGGGTAGGGGTTTGATGATGACTGCACGTTTTGTCCTTGGTTGGTGCCTTAGATCAAGCGGAACCCCTGGGCTCAGATCCACCCATCATAATAGAGCATGGGGTTTTAAAAGGCAGATATCTACTTCATTTGGGCATCTTCTTCAGCAGCCAAAGAGGGCTTTACTAAACCAAGCAGCTTGAAGTAAGTAGTTGTAACAGAAGCTAAGATAAACTGTTACCTGTGGCGGCGGGGGTGGGGTGGGGTGGGGTCATACAAACAGGCATAACAGAAGCTAAGATAAGTTAGCTAGGACATCCTGGCTTTGGTTCCTAAAATAGAGTTAGGGAATTTTCCACGAGCTTCTCCATCAAGGAGACCAAATTTTAGTTAAACCTGAAATGGCCTCAGCAAGTATGCAAGGAACCTTCGCACTGTCTTGACCTGTTATATCTGGACATCCAAAGTTCCTAGCACCATTTTTTTATATGTTTGATTGTAAGTATAGTCTTTAGTGGCTGAGCCATCTCGCCAGCCCATGGGCCCCTGTTTTACCCTAATGTATGCTTTTGCCAAACCAGGTAATGGGCTGCACGGGTTTACATCTGGATCTTCTACCCCACTGACACACACATCTGCTCTTATGCCAGCACCAGCCTTTTTTGGTTACTGTGACATTGTAGGGGAATCTGAGCTCAGGCATTGTTTTGCTCCACATGCTTTGCTCAGGGTTGCTTTGGGCATCCAGAACATTCTGTGCTTCTGTGTGAATTTTAAGATGGCAATCATGTCAGCTGACTTCAGGGCCCATGCTTGTCACCACTTTTCCTTCCTACAATAAAAATAACTAATATTGACTGTGTGATATTTGTGTTAGGCATATGGAGGCATTATATGGATCTAGTTAAGGAAATACCAATTTTAAAAAACCAAACAGAAAAACGGAGACTGGTATGGCGGTACAAGCCTGTAAAGCCAGTGGTCTGTGTACAGAGTAAGGAGATTGGTATAAATTTGAGTCATGCCTGGTTTACATAGTGAGAACTTGTCTCTAAAACAGACAGACAGACAGACAGACAAATGGACAGACAGTCAGACATGAAATTGGTTAGGAAATGCTCAGTTTTAGTAAGAATCAAACTCTTTGCTATAAAATGGTCAGAGTTGTTTTCTTTTTTAAAAAAGGATTTTAATTATTATTTTATGTGTAATATGTGAATGTTTTGCTTGCATATATTTCTGCATACTCCATGTGTATAGGAGCCCCTCAATTCCCTCAAATGGGAGGTACAGACAGTGGTGAGCCCTCATCTGTAGAGGAACTTTAATCCAGCAACATGGCTGCTTTGGCAAGGGGTCACATCCAAAGACCTTCTAGGTCTGTGTGATCTAGATGGAATATGGACATGCTGTAGGCTACAGCATGATCTGACTGGAATACAGACATGCCCTTAGTCCCTTAATCCTAAACAATGAAGGAAAGGTTAATTTATAGAAGGAAGTAGCCATGTTTGAAAGTGACATATAATTAAGGGACAAAGTAAAGAATCAGAGAAAGGGTAGACAGAATGAGTCAGGGATAGGATATTCCCAACTCTCACAAGAACAGCACAGGAAAGAGAGGCTACCTAAGAGCAGCACAGGGAGAGAGAGGAGCGTTTTTTACCCAGACAGTTGTACAGAGACCAGTTGCAGAGAGAACAAGCTAGACACAGGTGAAAATAGAACAAGACAGAGAATGAGAAGGAGCCAGAAGATTAAAACATCCTGTCAGAATTAGTTTGAGGCCAGGCAGAGCAATTGAGTCAGAAGCCAAGAGAAGCCAGTTTATATCAGGCAGGTTAGAGAGGGGTTTGGGCCAGAATAACTGAGTTGAATCAGCCAATGAGAGCTCAGAAAGAGCTAGAAAGGCTTGGGAATGGTTTCATCTCATCCCTCACATCTGAGGAAATAAAAACAACACTTACACTCCTGTAGGTGTTGCAAACTGAACCTGGGTCCTCTGTAAGAGAAGCAAGTGCTCTTAACCACCGAGCCATCTTGTCGTCCTCACCCACTGGTTGTTTTGGCACAATTTGGTTTCTGAGCCAGAAATTTAAGCTCTTGATCCTCTTACCTCATCCTCCTGAGTGCTGGGCTTATAGGCGTGTGCTCTCAGGCCCATCATCTTAATAGATGTACATGCATTTGCCCTTCTTGGCTTGGTAACTGGTGCCTGGGTTAGTAGATATTGTTCTAAGGGATCAAACGCATAACATTTACAAAGCACAGCAACTGTTGTCAATACCCAGCAGAAGCCTTCCTGATCCAAACGAGGGGAGGCTGAGGTCACCCGCTACTGACGCTTTTTGAGTTGTCTAAGTTCCTCTCCTCTCTACCCCACCCTTTAGTTACTTGGTTAGAATAGTCCCTGATCAGCTGCCTTTCCTGTACCAGGCACAAAGTTCTAGGCTGCTATGAAGCTCTTTTTAGGCATGCACAATGTCAAAATCATGTTTCTTTCTAGGCATTTAAAGGTGACTCGAACAACTGGTAGACCCCAAGGGACCCAGCTCTGCTCTATTTTTATCCGAGGTCTCGTGTTTCCCCCAAATGGGCACCAATGAACTTCTCTCCAGTTCCCTGGCAGCTAGCTTGGGCAATTCCCTGTTACTTCTGCTCTGTTTTGTTTGGTCACTAATACACTTGTTCATTAATGTATGCAATGCCTGTCAGGCCACTAATAAGAGCTCTGTGGTGTGAACAGAACGTAAGAACGAGTTTATGCTTCTTTGAAGCTTGAAATTAATCGGCTCCTCTGGGAGTCTGTGCTTTGTGCATGCTTGCGTACAGAGTTTTGATATAGTGGTATAGTTATTTTCTACATATACTATTAATCGTCAGCACTTGTAATTTATTACACACACCGGGCATCTATATGCTTTATGACTTTGTAATGTAGATAGAGAAATATGACATCCACACAGGTCATGATGCTATCAAAAGAAGTTACAGCTCTATTAATAGTAAATACTGCAGCTATGAGAAAATTAAAAAAAAAAAAAAGCAAAGTATTCCCCTGAAAGACCATTTTCATCATTCATCATTAGATGCATGTTTCTCTTCCATACTCTCTCCTAACTGCAGCTGAGCACTGGATATGTGATGTCACCCTCGGCGCACAGCTTTTGAGACTTTGATTAGTTAGATCTCACTTTCTAATGGCTTCCCCAGTGTTCACAAGTTTTTAACACTCGGGAAAGCTGCCGAGGTAGGAAGTGATTTGCCACTCCATGCCTTGGTCTGTAATAAGCTCCCGGGGACTGTGTGGTCACGACCAGGTGATAGGCTTGGGGGTTTTCAAGAATAATGATGTGTCTCTTTGCCCTTCCACTCTCACCAAGGTCAGCCAGGGCTCCATGACCTGATCTCTCCCTACCACCAATTCTGCAGCAGTGGACATCTTGTAATTGCATCTAATTCTGACTTTATCTCCCTGGAGATAACTTCAGATGCACAGGTCACGACTCAATCCCGAGACTACCTCCCTCATGTCAGGAACAACTCCCAGGATGTGGAACCAGTGCATCTGACAACCGGCTATATATTAGGGTCCACTCAGTCTTCTTCCTCTGGTTTAATTAATTTGCTGGGGTGGCTTACAGGACCCAGGGGGACATGTTGACACTTTATTGCAAAGATTCTGACAAAGGACGCAGTATGGGGGAAGGGCACCAAGCCTCCTGCTCTCTCCAGCGGCACTGCCCTCTCCGAACTCTTAAGTGCACAACTGTGTGGATGCCTGAATTCTGAAGGTTGAGGTTTTATGCAGACCTTTATTGCATGGGCACAGCTGATGCAATGGCAACCATGTGCCCGTTCACATGCTGGGTAACCTCCACCACACTTCTTCTGTGTGAGCACGGTGCAGGGTCCATAGAAAATAGGAGGCTCATTTGAGTACTGCTGAATGGCTAGGTCAAGGACAGGTAGGAAACTGTCCTTTCAGTTTCTGTGTCTTCTGTTGGGCTAGGGGTTGGGGTGGGGAAATGGTTTCTAGGTGTGCTTTTGCGAGATAAAAGAACAAGTAGAACAGCAAGTGCACAAGGGTGTGTGTGTGTGTGTGTGTGTGTGTGTGTGTGTGTGTGTTAGGTCTCAGGCAAGGCCTATATCCATACTAGGCTCCAACTGGACTTCCAAGCATTCCTTAGAAACTTGTCAAACAGGTTTTCAGCCTGCAAAAGGAGTCTTTTCCCTCACCTCTGGGCCCAGGACTATGGCTCTCCATTGACATGAGCCTGCCTGTCAGCATCTCAACGTCCTTCCCGGCCTCCTGGTTGGTTCCCTCAGTCCCTAGTCACAAGTCACACATTTCACAGTCCCCACACCAGCATTCTGGCCCTTGTCACCTTCTCCTGCTGCCCTCAAACTCCTGGGTCTGCTCCAAATTCCCCGCCCCAGCTGCCTCTCCCTATAATCTGAATGTTTGTCCTCCCTCTCTCTTGTCTTGCAGATAGCCCTGGCCTTGTCCGGTTTGGTTCTTTTTCTCTCTGCTCTGGACTCTTCCAGACGCCTTTCTCTCTCATCCACAATGAAAAAACCTTCCCTTTCATCCTAGAGTGGCCATTTTGGCAGTTTCTTTACTGCACTGCCTTGGGAGAAGGGAGCTGGGATTTATTAAAGTTGCTGTTGGCAAATTCTAGTTGCTTAGGCAACAAGAAAAGCTACGGGACTAATGCGCAGGTGTTACTGATGACTCCAACAGCTGCCTTACATTCATTTCAGTAAGTAGATTACTGTAACTGAACTTTGGCCAGGTGTGGTGGTGTTTTGCGGGCGTGAGCCGGCAATCTTAGCACTTGAAGGAAGTGTCAAAGGATTGCCACACGGTCAAGGCCATCTTGGGTTGTATAGAGTTTCCACCCAAGCCAGGGCTACACAGTAAGACTCTCCTCAAACAAACAAACAACACAATCCCAAAATGAAAAAACAAAACTGAACTTCCTGTATGCATCTACTTCAATTTCTTGTATCTGTATAATACTTTACAGCTGTTACATAATTGAAAAGGTTTTAATTTTATTTGTTTATTTTGTATGTGAGTGTGTGAGTGTATGCGTGCGTGCATGTGTGTGTGTGTGTGTGTGTGTGTGTGTGTGTGTGTGTATGTGTACATTAGAGGACATTGTGGGAGTCATTCCTCTCTTTCTACAGCATGTGACCCAGTTATAAGACTCAAGTCATTGGGCTTGCTGACCTGAGAAACATTTAACTAATGAATATTTTTTTTAATTTTATTTTTTTTATTAATTTATTCTTGTTACATCTCAATGGTTATCCCATCCCTTGTATCCTCCCATTCTCCCCTTATTCCCCTCCCCTATGACTGTTCCTGAGGGGATTACCTCCCCCTATATATGCTCATAGGGTATCAAGTCTCTTCTTGGTAACCTGCTGTCCTTCCTCTGAGTGCCACCAGTTCTCCCCCTCCAGGGGACATGGTCAAATGTGAGGCACCAGAGTACGTGAGAAAGTCATATCCCATTCTCCACTCAACTGTGGAGAATGTTCTGACCATTGGCTAGATCTGTGTAGGGGTTTAAAGTTTACTGCCTGTATTGTCCTTGGCATTTTAAAACATGTTCACGATCCCCATTCTACAGATGATTATGCTGATACCAGTTAAACTGAGTAATTTGTTCCTTGTCTTAAAATATTAAAAGCAAGGCTAAACTAGCCCTGAGCTGTCTCAAATCAAGTGTCTTATATTTTAATGTGAGTTGTATTCAATTTATTTCCGTATCAACTTGATTATAAAACATAGAAGTGATTAAAGTCTGGTAAAACAACATCTGGCACAAATACTCTAAGTAGTAATAGGTTAATTAAAAGCAACTACTTTAGAAAGGGAAAATTTAGAATCATTACAGAAACTTATGGTTGGTCTCTGATTAAATCAGTTGATTTCATGATCAGATACAAACACAGATGATTTATTAGGACAGACCATAAAATCTTGATTGGTCTTTTAAATTAATTAATTAATTTTTACCTATGGTTGATGTGTATCCATGTGGATATGTACAGGCATCTGGAGTCCAGAAGAGGGCATGGTGTCAGATGTCCTGGAGCATCAGATCTCCAGCAAACCACCTCCATGGCCACATTTGTCTCTTCCACAACCCAAAACTTCAATAAGGAGAGATAGCAGACTGCAAGACAACCAGAAAAAACACATTAAGTGGAGAAAAAAGGCTGATAAAAGAATGATAAGCCCTGACATATATAAAGAGAAAACCCTTTCAAATCCTTAATTGTGGGAAAATGGTAGAGACTTGAACTGGATAAAATCAGATGTATAAAGAATGTTTTAAGAATGCGCTGCAGAAAGAATGCACAATGAAGTCCATAGAACCTCACTTTATATTGCCCTATATGTAATTGTTATTCATTTTACTTATTTAACCAGCTTGTTTTTATAAATTCTAAAATACTTAGTATTTTCTTAGTATGTTTTTTCACCTTAAACTTTGGGTTGCTGGTGTTGTAATTATGGAAAATAGTCACCAGGTGGCAGCAGAACACCATATTTGATTTGAGATTCTATTTTTTTTTCCTTTCTTCTAGACAGGGTTTCTCTGTGTAGCTTTGCCTATCCTGGAGTCTCTTTGTAGACTAGGCTGCCTTCGAACTCACATCATCCACCTGCCTCTGCCTCTCCCAGTGCTGGGATTAAAGGCGTGTGTGTTGATGCGTGATACTGACCAGAACTGGAAAAGTGGAAGGAAGGCTCCTTTTTCTCCTCTTCACCTTTCACTCCTTGGCGTCCCTAGCAACACAGTAAAACAGGAAGCCAGAGGGCGAGGGGGTCTGGGAGATGCAGGTTGTAAATTCTCACACAGACCTGAATAGAACAGGCTTGGTGCTGAGCAGCACTGGCGGGAAGAAAGCAGCAGGGTGTGTCTGTCACGCAGAGCAACTAACGCTACAAAGGACCTGGGCATAAATTTATGCAAAAAGGTGCAAAGAACTTAGTAATGAAACTGTAAAGTACTAATGAATGATTTGAAGAGGGCACACACACACACACACACACACACACACACACACACACACACACGGAGAGACATCCCATAGCCATGGTCTGGAAAAACTAAGGGAGTTCAAGTGTTTGAAGTGTTAGTTGTGTCCCAAAGATCCTTCTTATTCAGTGCAGTCCTTATCAAGATGCTGGTGTTTGTCCAATAGGAAATCAGACAAATAGGAAATGGGAAAAAAAAACTTTCAAATTTATATGGAACCAAGGCACCCTGATTAGTTAAGAAATTTTAAGCATAACGAAGGATGCCCTGGCTTCTTCTCCCTCCCTCCACTGACTACAATGCTGAGTAAAACACTTTGAAATATCTCACTTATCCGAGTTGCTTATCTTCTCCCCGGCCTTCGGACACTGTTTTCCCACGGGGTGTCAGTCAGTTTATGTGTGAATCATAAACACTTGGTCCCCTAGCCTGCAGGGGGAGAACACTGCCCTGGAGTCTGCCCTTGGTGCCTTCCTAGATGCTGCAGTTCAATAGGAGAAAAACTTAGCGAGGCTCCTTCATACAGATGTGGATTAGGACCCAGGGGAAAGAAAGCTGGAACACCAAGGCCTACCTGCGTTTCCATATCCTAGTGCTGTGTCCAGGATAGAGAAAGAATACTTTTGTTGCGACTGAGACTGGATGAACAGCCTTTTGATATTAAAAAAAAAATCAATCATTGCCTGGACCATGACATCAGTGACTACCTTTCATA
The DNA here is from genome assembly GCF_964271855.1 of Acomys minous. NCBI lineage: Eukaryota > Metazoa > Chordata > Mammalia > Rodentia > Muridae > Acomys > Acomys minous. Next base: position 26,621,927 of record NC_140487.1, on the reverse strand, counting down.
GAATTTGGGGAGATATTTTGTACATAATCTAGCCGCCCCTTTCCAACATAGGAGCTCAAGAGGCTATGCTGATTGACTAGGGTGCTCTTTCATGTCTTTTCTGATAATCAGTTCCTGGCCCAGCATCCTACACTCTGACTGTTGTTCTAGAGACTACTGGTAAATGCGACCCAGCTCCATTTCTTAGCTTTACAGACCATGGGATAAGAAAAGGTGTAAGAAGCTTTACAAATTCAAAAGATCAGATATGGGCATCCCTTAAAACAGTGACTCCCATAGGGCAAGTTCCAGGACAGCCAGGGCGACACAGAGAAACTGTGTCTCAAAAAACCCCAAACCAAACCAAGACAAAAAGGTCACTTCTTCCTTTTCTCTGCTCTGCCGCTCAGTTTTAGTGAAAGACTTCCTCCTTAATGTTTGGACTCGTAAATAGACTTTAACTATGACTGGTTTGTCAGTTTCAAAGCGATTTCCTTAGATCACATTGAAAAAAAAATTAAACCACCTGTTTATTTAGCAGAGATAGAATGACATTTTGTTAGGACCCAGTAAAGGACAGGAAAGCAGCCTGCTTCTCACCACCTCAAAGGGTGTGGCGGGGAGAGTGGAACTACCTCGCACTAGGTCTGTATCTGCGCCTTTCCCCCCTTGTCCTGTTGTTGGTGTCATTTACCAAGTCACACAAAGTCCCGTCGTCTGGAACGCGGATTCTGTCCCTCAGCCTAATCTTTCAGCCTTTGCTTTCTAACTGAAGGTACCGACCTTAGCCTGAAGCGTTTGCAATAGTTTTTCTGGTTCTGGGTTGCGTTCTAGTAGTGGGCCAAGGAAGTGCTTACTGGAACACATCCCTTCTTGTGTGTGTTCTCAGGCCTTTGCGGGGCCTTTATGTCTGAAGAATAGGTTGACCAGGTATAAAATCCTGAGAACATATTTTCTTACAACTAGCCCAACATAGCTGTCCTCTGAGCGTCCCCATCAGCGGAGGGGTCAGGACAGATGCTGGACTTCAGGTGAGAGTGATATGGATGGAAGAATGAGGGCATGGAAGGACCCAGAAGGTTCAGGCGCCCCACAAGGAGACCATCAAGACAGATCTGGACCCAGGAGGGCCTGCACACTGTTGCACCAACCAAGGACAATGCATTCAGTAAACATAGATCCCCTGTTCAGATCTAGCCAATGGACAGCTCATTCTCCACAGTTGTGGGGAGAGCGGGGACTGCCTCTGCCATGAACTTGGTGCCCTCAATTTGACTGCTTCCCCTTGGTGGGAAGATGTGTGTGGGGGCAAACAGAGGAAGAGGTCTCCTTCTGTCAGAGGCCTAGGGGAGGGGAATAGGGCGAAAGAGGGGGGGGGATTGGAAGATACAAGTGATGGGCTAACAATTGGGATATAATCTGAATAAATTATAATAATTTTTAAAAATGTTTAAAGATTTTAAATGTATCTTTAAAGTGGTGCCCCAGTGTTTTCTGTCCCAAACTGAATCTGCCGAGAAAACGCCAGTGGGACTTCCATGTTCTTGCATGACCATGGATTATTTTTCTTATGCTCAATATTTTATAGGCTTTTTATAAGTTTGACTCCGTTCTTGGCATGCATATTCAAACCTCAATTAACTCAGGAAATGTGCTCACGTTGAAGATTTTATTATTCTTTCTCTGCGGGAAGGGTTGCATTTTTAAATGTCTCGTGGTTCCACAATTACACTTACTGTTAATCCCACCGGGAGAGAGTAAGATCATTACCACAATTTTGAGCCATATTTGAGGCAAGGTTTAATTAAATACTGGCCAGAGTGACAGATGCTGGTCAGGCCCATTTTGAGTTTCCTAGAAAATGACCATACTTCACATTTTGCAGAGACTTATAAGGCAAACCCCTAAGGCTATATATTTCCCCTCAGGTCCAATCAGGAGCAAGCATGTATCCTGATGCACTTCCTGCCTGCGTACCTCTACCCTGCATCCAATCAGGCATGAGAATACAACCTGACACATTTTCTGCCTGTGTACCTACCTCCTGCCTACCTGTGATCAAGTGTATCCCATGCAGTTGAGTCCAACACACTTGTTTGGGGGAGTGAAAACATGTGCCTTCTTATTTTTAATAAACAATAGCCTACAGAATTTCAGGATCTCTCTGTCCTTGGGCAAGGGGTTCATAGAGCCTCCAACCCCCCTCCCCCTTCGAGACAGGGTTTCTCTGTGTAGTCCTGGCTGTCCCTGACTTTCCTTGTAGACTAGGCTAGTCTGGAACTCACAGCAATATGCCTACTTCTGCCTCCCTGATTGCTGGGGCTGCAGGTGTGTGCCACCGCGCCTGGCTGAGGCTTTTTTTTTTTCTTAAATGGCTCTCTTAGGTACAGTAATTAATACATAACTTTCACTTTCACATTAGGTTAACGCATTGCGTCTGCTGGGTATTTGTATTAATCCCTCCCAATTCTTAAAAAATTGTTATTTCAGTCCTTTTTTCCCCTTCCCATGCTTCAATATTATTTCTTTAGCCCAGAGCCTCACGCATGCTGTGTGTGCTCTTCCACTTAGATACACCCACCCCTCCACGCTCTATCTCCTTATCATGCATTACAGTGCATACTTGCCTATTTCCTTTAATATACTTTTGATTTTTCATTATTGACAGATTTCCTACTAATGTCTGGACACTTGTCAACTCTTATTTTCTGTCTTGCATACATTCTTTCCGACAAATGGTTCTAAGGGAAGGAATATTTTTAATTCTCTCTGTGTCAGAATTTCCTACATAGCCAACCCAGCATTTACATAACTTTGTGAAAGAGCCCTCTGACCCCTTTACCTAAATAGAACAGGACTTACTAGAGACTAGGAAATGGGAAAAGGGATTTGTTCTGGTCGTCTGGCTACATGATTCTGCTAAGTGTTGGCTCTAGTTAGCTCTTTGGGTGGCCTTGAGGATGTTGCTCAGAGCATCTCGTGATGTCCACTGGAGCTTCCTTTGAGGATGTTTGGGTCTGACCAAACCTTAGTAATACATGTCTCAGCATTTGTGAGGCTTCAGTCCTGTAGACTTTTCAGCTGATCTGTCTTGTCTGCTGGACCTGGGCTCCGAGGACCTGAAAGAATGGGCGGGCTCCAGTCTGATGCTGTGGACAACTTTATTTCAGTTTCAGTGTACTTTTATACACAAATAGCAAGGACAGCAGTGATCCAAGGAAGGCTGTTTGAGTTCAGAAAGACATGATCAGAAAAACATGTAAATAAAGGTCAGCCAGTAAGCACATACTAAATATTAACAGAAAATTTCCCAGAACTTTGTCAGGACAGACCAATTTAAACATAATTGTTTGGCATGTGCTATAGATTAGATCTGGGAAAGGATGAAAGTGAGGCTGAAGGCCATGTCCAGATTAAAGATAAACTGACCAGTTTGGGTTCCGTAGCGTTGACCTGACATCCAACAAGAATAAACGTGTCTTATCAATTGAACATACATGTTTAACACAGGAGGCATGAGGTCACATCCAGGAACCATCCAGGGAACAAAGTGCCCCTGAGGTAAAGGCCGTGCCTTTCCCCCTGCATCCCCTCTCACAGTTCTGTAAGGCACTGTGCACCACGGGTCTTCATTCCTTTCACTGTGTTCTAACGCATTCCTCAAATGTTCTCCCACTCTCTGCCAGGTTCAGATTGTTAGCTGTGAAAGTCCATACTTCAGGGTGAGCTATTGTCATCTTCAATTATCCAAGCATCACCCTTTCTTTAGATCATTCTGTGTCACATATTGTCCTTCTTTAAGACCATCAACTTCATAACCCTTAGTGAAATGCTAGCACTTTTTCTTTTTTTTTAATTGATTAAACATTTTTTACATATACATTTATATTATTACACACACACAATAGACTACCTATAGCAAGAAGAACCATGACATAATCAGGTATTATATATATGTTACATTCTTAGTGTTTTGGCTATTTGTATTTGACAGCCTTGAAGAAAACATCTTTCCTACCTTGGTGAGTCTAAAATTCTGAATGTAAACCAACCTCCATCACATCTTGACATTATCAGCTTAAAGCATCTATATAGACCTAAAAACATCTTGACCCCTAAATAACTAAGCTTCATTGTAAAACTAAGCTACCTGGTCTTCAACTCCATCAGAGACTTGAGAAGGAATAAAATTATTTACCTGAGTATGCTGGGAGTGCAGGTTAGCAGCTTCCCAAATAAGAATATGACAGAGACAGTTTGCTACCTGAGCAGTCACCCAAAATTCTCTATGAGACTGGAGCATCATCTTCATCCTTCTGGCCCAATATATCTGATAGACATATTTATGAGGCAGGAACTATCAAGGACTTGCTTACCCTATCTTGGTAGAGTTTGACTGTCGACTTTGCCTGCATCCAAGCTTGCCCTTTTTAAGGCAGAGTTCTGTCTGTGGTAGAAATGAGGACATTTTGCCCAGTGGCTTGTTTGCCATATTTGAAGCTATCTCCATAAGGAGGTTGTTTGATGCTCATCATCCTCTTTGAGGTAGGCTGGGTGTTACCAGGAGTTAACCTGTCTCATTGTTATTGAATCTTTAAAATAGTAAAAACACTTTGAAATGCCATATTCAGCATGTCTCTGAGGTTTTAGAAGACCTTATCTAACTATCCTACTTTATCTTTGTATAGAATCATATCTATCTGCCGCACCTAAGATGTATATTCTCATGATAAAAGTAGACTAGTAATTGCTATAACAATGATTTGATCAACTAACAATTAACTTGTATAACTTACTTATCCTAAACAGTCTGCAATAGCACTTTTTGAGTACATGTGAAGGCACTACGTATCTCCAGGCCATGAGGAGGACCCTTGCTCTTCTCTTCTATAATAAGGCATTAGACCTTGGCAGGGCTGTGCTTTCCTCACATACTGTATGATGTGGCTCTTCACTTGTTTATGACAACTATCTTAGTGCACAACCTTGGTCTAACTGTAGAGAGGTATATATAGGTGAATGTATAACAAATGCTGTGATCACTATGACAGACATATTAGTACCAAAAATTAACTTTCAAGTTCTCTGTATCCGTGGTTGTTTTGTCAGGACTTCTGTCTTACTCAGTGCTTGCTCTATTGCTTTGAAGAGACACCATGATCAACACAATTCTTAGGAAAGAAAGCGTTTAATTGGGGCTTGCTTACAGCTTCAGAGATTTAGTCCATTATCATCTTGGAAGGGACGATGGTGGCATGTAGGAAGACATGGTGCTGGAAGGGTTGCTTTTCTTTTGGGGGGTTGAACTCAGGGCCTTGCTCATGCTAAGCATACACTGTATCGCAGAGGGACATTTGTAAACTCAAAAGTAAAAGACTTATTGGAGCAAATTCCCTAAAGGATGGGGCAGGAGCCTTCCTGTCACAACGAAGGCCCAAACCCACAAGAAATGAAAGAGGAGGGAAGTTGAGCAGGAAGAATTTTATGTCTCAGTGCAGTTGTGAGGAGGTCTTGACTGGGCATCTGGAAACACACAGGCCACACTGCTCAATTGAGGCTCCCATGAGCCTAGGGAGCCTTGATTCCAGCATTGCTGCCATCACTGTCACTGGTACAGGCAGTCCAGGGACAATGTGGCTCATGAGTGATCTGGGTCATTCCAAAGTGTGGCAGTTGGAGGTTGTCAATCAGTCACACTTCCTCGTAGCAAATTCTCTTTAAGTCATAGCTAAGCAGGTCAGCTTCTATGACTGTTACTGATGCCTGTCTGCTAAATTTAGCCATTTTTTATATAAAAGGCTATTTTATTACAATTTTTTGTATTAAAATAGTTTTGACAAAGTCTTCTTCATATGGGGTCAGAATTCCAACAGGGATGAAATAGCAGATGCTTTTATGTTGACTAGTCCTAAAATGTCTACTAGAAATTTAAATGTTATTTTAATTAGAGAATGTAAAGGAAGTCAAAACTATCATTCATAATTAATATTTCAGTAACCCCAACATAGACACACCATTGGATGACCTTCTTCAGCTTCCCAATTAGTTAGAAGTGAAGCCCCAGTTACCAGATGTAAAGCACAAACTCCCTGGCTGTGAATATCTGTTTCTGATCCATCTGCCCTTTCGACCCTTTTGACTTTGATCTACAACCAATTTGTTTTCAGTGGGATCACCTAGTTCCAAGAGGACCAAAAAAATCTCTTACCTCGGAAATCAAGCTACTTGCAGCCTAATTCTGCTTTATTACAGTGTAGCTGCAAGACCCCAAGGGAATGCTCCACCCCACAGAGGAGTCATTTCCACGTCCACCAGACGGGGTTTTAAGATTAGACAATCTACAGCCTGGTGTGGTGGTGCACACCGTTAATCCCAGCACTTGGGAGGCAGAGGCAGGTGGGTCTCTGTGAGTTCAAGGCCAGCCTGATCTACAATTCGAGTCCAGGACAGGCAGGGCTATGCAGAGAAACCCTGCTTTGGGGAAAAAAAAGAAAAGAAAAAAAATTAGACAATCTGTAAACTCCATCTAGGCTATTGGAATATTGCAGTTGAATAGGAGATTATGGATAAAGTTTATGTATTTATTACCAAAATTGAAAATAAAGACATGGGGTCAAACTCAGGAAATCTTCAGATAACAAGTATTTTGGGAAACTGAATTAATAAGACAATTTTCTGGTATGGTCGTTAAGCATCTCACCTAGCTGTTAAAGAATTTAACTTAAACCACAAATGAATAAGAATTCTATTGTCAACAAATCTAAAGGATTCTAAATATAAAGATTATCATAAAAATCACCCTATGCATATTGAGATTTATCTCATGAAAATCAACAAATTAACTTAGACCCATGTATCCTTGCATCTCTCAAAGCTACCTCAAGTTCAAAAATTAAATAAAATAAAAAAATAGCCAAAAGTAAACAAAAAGCCCTTAATATATATTTTCGATGATTTAATATATATGTAGAAAATACTTTTAATATATACTTTATATATATTATATTTAAATATATTAACATTTTATTTTATATTAGTTATATTATTATATTAATATTATAATAATTATATATACTTAAAGGCCTCTTACTTGTCTGGAATAGCTGCTTCAAGTCCTGTTTGGTAAAACCACCATAGCTTGCTTAGCTAGACCCACAGAAAAAAGGTTAGATTGCTGCTGATGGTCTGCATTTACAACGTTCTCGTTCACAAAGAAAAATATGCCTGTTTTCATCTCCAACCTTGCAAAGATATCTGTGATAAAGTCTCAGGAATTGGACTCTGGGATCAAAACTTACTTGTACTTTTCATTTCTATGTTGCCCAGTTTTCTTCTACAAGGGTGGCCCACCTTTGCATAGCCAAGATCAGTGCATCTGGATAAAAGTCCCCAGCCCCAGCATGAAGTTTTGCCCATCTGTTTGGGTAATTTCTGTCTTCAGGCATCACAAATGAAGCAGAACATTGGTTCCTCTTAGATGCCATTCACACCTCTGCACCATTCTTTACTGGAAGGTGAAGTCTTGGGTGTTAGGCCACACCAGCGCCCTGGTGGTGAAATCCACTCATCTCTGCAGTCTGCGGGTGTGAAGGGAACCTATGTAACAACTCGCCCTTGTTTCTCCTGTCCATGGCTTGTACCATGGGACTGGAGAGAAATTCAGAAATTCTGGAAAGTCAGTGCATTGAAAGCTTTTCTCAATGATAACCAGGATTTGGTAGATGAAAATAATCTACTTTTCCCTCCCATTTATAGAGGCCAGTCTGGGTTACATTTGACTGTGTCTGAGAGTTTCCTGGCAGGACTGGGTTCCAGTGGCTGACTTGACTGACTGACTGACTGACTGACTGACTGACTGACTGGCTTGAAACCTTGAACTCTATTCCTTCCCTGCGCTGTTTCTTTTGTGCCCTCTTCCCAGGGCTTGATGATTTTACTCCTAGAACAAACCATTTCCACTGAGTCCTTGTCTCAAGAGAGCTTGGCAGAGAAGCTGAGCCATGCTCCCCCCCCCCCCGCCACCCCCCACCCCCTGTGCCAGTCCTGTCTAATGGCTGGTCTTGCAGATGGCACCTTTGTGAAGTGATTGTTACTGTGATAAAGGTGATAAAGGCAGAAGCAGTTTGGAACTCTTTATGGAAATTTGATGTTGCCATAGTATTTAAGTGTGGGAGGTTTTTTTTTTTTTTTTTCCACAGATACATCAGTGTGAGATCTGGGGCAGAAATAAGGCAAAAAAACCAAAAAAACAAAAAAACAAAACAAAACAAAACAAAAGTCTTTCTCTTAACTTAAACAATAGCACCGAGAAAAATGGGTGGAAGTACAAACAGGGAAACATTGGTTAGCTACAAATAAGAATCTTCTAGTACTTGCCCAAGGGGCACAGAAATGGAAACAATTTTCTCCTGGCAGCACTTAGTACCCTTGCATCAATGAGGCAAGTCTGCATGGCAGCCTGCAGCATGCCAGACAACTCTGCAACCCAGCAGGTCCTTCTGCAGCCTTAAGGACCAGGGGCAGCCACTCTTTTGTTCATTGTCACTGTCTATCTTACCAGCGTGGAAGCAAAGAGGAGTGTAATCAAACCCAATGCCCTGAGTTTGTTCTTACAAAGCTTTATCATACTCTAAAAAGCGTGGGGAGAGTTTGATTCTGGTTGGTCACGTTTGGAAGCTTTTGACACAGTAAATAGCTCTTCATCTGAGCAGAACCGAGAGGCTGGCCTTTGTAGGAACATATAGAGTGATTCAGTACAAAGCATAGGGTAAGAATGGGGGTAGGGAAAGATGGGGCAGCATCTGTCTTCAGGACCCTGGAGAGGAACAGTACGCTCCTCAGTGGATCCCCCCCATCTCCTGCTGCTCCAAGCCCCTTGTGGAGTTCTTGAAACCTATAGGTGGGGTTGCAGAGGGGACCAAGATGATGGATGTTCTGGAAAGAATAACAAAAACATCTCAGTTCCTACTTTACTGAAGCCTGGTTAAGATGACTTGAAAGTTGCATAAGGAAACCTGGAGCTGGCACATGTAGCAATGTCTAAAATCTCAAAGAGCTTTACATTTTAAAAGACATTTCAGGGTTCAGAGAAATGTCTCTGCTATGCTCAGATCTCTAGATCCCCAAAGACCACCAGGAATCAGAAGCTGTATGCAAAAACAAGGGGCCTTTATTTCTGCAGTAGTCCAGCATGCAAGGATCACCATTTAGACAAAATGGCGATCCTGAGGTGAGCTCACAGACTCTTTTTTAAAAAAAATTTAAGTAATTTATTCAGATTACATTTAAATTGTTATTCCCTCCCTTGTATCTTCCTGTTCCCCCCTCCCTCCTTCTTTCATCCTATTTCCCTCCCCTAGGTCTGTGACAGAAGGGGACCCCCTCCCCCACCATATGATCACAGCCTAGCAGGTCTCATCCTGGTAGCTTGTTTATTCTTCCTCTGAGTGCCACCAGGTCTCCCCACCAAGGGGAAGTGGTCAAAGAGGGGCACCAGAGTTCATGTCAGAGTCTGTCCCTGCTCTCCACACAATTGTGGAGAATGTGCTATCCATTGGGTTGATCTGGATAGGGGTTCTAGGTTTGCTGCATGCATTGTCTTGGTTGGTACAGTAGTTTGAGTTCACTCCCTGGGTCCAGATCTGCCAGCCTTCCTGGTCTTCTTGTAGGTTTCTAAGATGCTCTGAACCTTCTATTTCCCCATTCTCCCTTACCTCTCTCACCTGGAGTCCCAATAGGAAGTCCCAGTATCTGTCCCAATCTCCTGCTGAGTGAAGACTTTCAGGGAACAACTCTGTTGGGCTATTGTCCAATTATAAGTGAGTATATGCCATGTGTGTCTTTCTGGGTCTGGGTTACCTCACTCAGGATGACCATTTCTAGTTCCATCCATTTGCTTGCAAATTTCAGGATTTCCTTGTTTTTAATAGCTGACTAGTATTCCATAGTGTAAATGTACCATAGTTTCTTTATCAATTCTTTGACTGAGGGACACCTAAGTTGTTTCCAGGTTCTGGCTATTAAGTATAAGGAAAGGCATTCAGGGGAATTCCAAGGGAGGGGTTTGCCAAACTTTAACATGATTGGAGCATTCAAACTGAAAAACCTCTCACAGACTGAAAAGATGATGGCAACTTTAGTCAGTGGTCATGAGATAGTCACAAGACAAGAGATTTTTGAGTAGGGCATGGTAGCACGCGCCTTTAATCCCAGCACTGAGAGGCAGAGGCAGGTGGATTGATTTAAGTTCGAGGCCAACCTGGTCTACAAAGTGAGTCTAGGACAGCCAAGGCTACATAGAGAAACCCTGGTTAGGATGTCCCTAATTGGCTGCCTGTTTTCTGTGATATTCCCAGTAACTGCTGAGCTCATTTCTGAGGAATGGAGGCTCAGGCCTGCTCCAAGCTAACAGGAAACTGAAGCCTGTCATAGAGTTGGCCAGATTTACTTAACTAGGCCTCCTCAACTCAGTGGGTAAAAGCACTAAGCACTTGCACCATGCCCAAGGACCTCACTTCAATCCTCCCAGACCCATGGGATGGTAGGAGAGAACCAATCTTGCAAGTTGTCTTCTGACCTTCACCCTTACCCATCATGAGTGTGTTCTCCACCAAATAAATCAATAAAAGTGAAATTTTAAAAAATTCTGTGGGCTGGAGAGATGGCTCAGAGGTTAAGAGCACTGTATGCTCTTCCAGAGGTCCTGAGTTCAGTTCCCAGCAACCACATGGTGGCTCACAACCATCTATAAAGAGACCTGGTAGGCAGTCACACACACAGGCAAAACATTGTATACATAATAAATAAATCTGTAAAAAAAATTCTGTGGTGGTTTGAAAGGAAATGGACCCCCCCTCCTTGGCCCATAGGGAGTGACATTATTAGGAGGTGTGGGCTTGTTTTTTTAGGTGTGGCCTTATAGGAAGTGTGACACTGTGGGGGCAGGCCCTTGAGGTCTCACATGCACAAGCTACACCCAGCATGGACCACAGTTGCTTCTGCTGCCTGTGGGTCAAGATGTAGAACTCTCAGCTCCCTCTCTAGCACCACGTCTGGCTGCATGCTGCCACACTGTCCACTGCGATGATCACGGACCAAACCTCTGAACTATAAGCCAGCCCAATGAAATGGTTTCCTTTAGAAGAGTGGGTGAGGCCATGGTGTCTCTTCACAGCAATAAAACCCTAACCCTGAGCAGTAGATATAGTAAGAGTTCTTGCTAAATTTCTAAATGAAATGGGTTTCAGCTTGGGGCCGTTCCACTTGTTCTAGTTTGCTTCAGGTTTGCTGCCCTTTTCCTTGTCAGGGTTGAAAGCAAAACAACGGGCCTTAAAGCTACAGTTGTGTAGGGTTCAAGGCTGTAGTTAATGCTGGGTCAGACAGGCTGGAGGCTGTGCAGTCCGCTTTTAGCCCTGTTCTGGTGGTGTCTGCCTGGAGAAGGAAACCTACTTTTTCTAATTCTCACAGAAGTCCAGGGAAGGAAAAGATAATCGTCCCTTAGCTCGTCAGCCGGGGCCCCTGAGGGTTACAATGAAACTCCCATGGGACATTAGAATGAACTGCACATATCTGCAGATCCGTGCGTCAGCATTAAACTCCTGCTCACCTTTCCTTTACCTTATCCTGAAGGTAGGTATTTTGAGTCCTAGAAACTCTTAACTACTGTAGTTCGAAAATCTCTCCATTATACTCTTTGGGATGCAAATGTGTCAAAATCAGAATTAAATAAAGCTAGAGAATAAATTCTTTTTAATTTGTTCACTTAACATCCCAATTGTAGCCCCTCCCTCGTTGCCTCCTGGTCCCACCCTCCCCCTCTCACACCCTCTCCCTCCCTCCCCTAGTCCTCAGAAAGGGGAGACCTCTTCCCCTAACATCTGACCTCATCCTATCAAATCTCATCTGTACTGCCTGTTGTCATTCTTTCAAATGGAGAAAGCATATAAAATAAGTGTCTATGAATTTGAAAGAATTTCCCCCCCACCCCGGAATATAGAAAACACATCAACAGAAAAGAAGCTTGGACTGACTCTCTCTCTCTCTCTCTCTCTCTCTCTCTCCCCTTCTCCTTTAGACAAGGTTACATGTAGTCTAGGCTGACCTTGAATTCTTACTCCGCACCCCCCATAAAAGTGAGGAGACGCTATGACATGGATGGGGTTTTGTCTTCTCTGAGAGCAGATTATGTGGCTTTATTTTCACTTTTGTTTTTCTTTGTCTCACTCTGTCTTCATAAAGGAAAATTTTATTTTTCTTCATCCCACATGATTTAAAGGATAACTCAAGGGAAAGGATTTCCTCCCTGACACTTAATGGTTCATTCCTCCCATGGGTTCTACCTACTTCCTCCCTGACTGACTTTGAACTCTTGTTCCTCCTGGCTCCACCTCCCAAGTGACGAGGTTACAGCTACAGCCACTATATCCCTCTCTGTGCAACATTTTAAAGTATAGAACAGTTCTCTCTGTTAGAATAAATACAGTCCACACAGAACACCCCTTGCCATCTGATCTAACTTCATTCTGACTTGTTAACAGGGTCAGATGTGTTCTGTTTTGAGCTGTGGGGGATGGTGTTGGGGAAGAGGAGAGCAAGGAAGAGTAGTAGCTTTGTCCTGATGGCCCTGGAGCCCCTATCTTATCTTATTATTATTTTTCGCCTCTTACTGAAAAGGGAATGTGGTTGACCCAAGATGCCTCCCTTTACCAAACTGATGGTGCTTTTGGCCTTAATCAGCCCCTGCACAATGGCATAGTAGCCACATTTCTTTCCATCTTCACTGATATTCTAAGGTCTGCCCCCCCCCCTCTCCCATACACTGACTTAATCCAGAGTTCTTCAGTTCTTGGTATCCTTGCATGGCATCTTCAAAGGTAATTTTCAGGAGCATGTCCTTCAGAATCTTTATAGCTATTTATAAGAAAACACAATTGAGGTACAATCCCAAACCTGCAGTGGTGTGTCAAAGGTTCTGAGAATGCCACATTAGAAACAGGCAACACAGCAAATGTTATCAAATATTCTTTAATTTTATATTACTAACTCTTGGAAAACATTCTGAGGAAATAATTGAAAATACAGAAATACATTGTTAGTACAAAGACATTACCTCATTTGTCATCTTAGTAAAAGCTGAATATAGTCTACTTTTCTATTAGGGCAATAGTAAAAGAAATGCCCATTTTATATAATAAAAGCTTTAGATAAAAAAAATCCCTAGATTGTGAATGATGTGTATAATACATGATATAAAAGCTAGCAAAATAAAAAATAAACAGCTTTTGTTGTTTAGGTAGAAAAATGTCAAAACCAGGTCTTTTAGTTATTTCAGTGACATGTGGGAAGATTGTGCAAAAAATCTCCTTTTAGCTCCAGGCTAGAGCTAGGAAAGCTCATCCTGCTAAAGGTCACCTTGGGGAAGGCACTAGCCACGCAGGAAGCCAGCGCTGGCTGCGTCCCACCAACTGCCACTCGTCACAGCGTCCCACACTTCTCTCAGCTATGCTTTCGTCACCCTGACAGCTTCAGCTTACTCCTTTAACTCCACCGCTTAATATTACCACACAGGAAGATGACAGAAGCTACGTCTTTATACTAGAAATTAATTTCACAAATGCTTAATATTAACCAGTATTTGGAATATATACTGCAGAGAGCATTCCACAATCCCTAAATAATACCAACCATCAAAGAGAAATTTTATAGTATTTGCTTAGCTTACTTGCTGAAATTCTAGCATATTGGACATTTTTCTACAAGCCAACCCTTCCCAGCAATTGCACATTGAAAAACCCAGTGGCTCTTCCATTTTTACCCCAACTTTACCCAACACAGGACCTCTCCACTCTTACCTAGTCTTTCCTCAACCCATTCCTTGAAGAAGAAGAATCTTGTCACAATTACATAGATTTCCATACGTCCAAGGGATGGTTACTTCAAACCAAGTGTGATTTCTTTGTTACGTTATAAACTATTTCCTCATAGAAATTATCCATATTGGTATCAGCAAAGTCAAGGGCTACATATGACTGCATACTCACTATGCCATGGCTGGGGTGTAGCTCAGTAACATAGCATTGGCTTAACATGCATAAGGCCCTAGGTTTAAGCTCAGGACTATACCCAAACCCCAAATACCCCCCCATTAGTATGACAATACACAGGTTCACCACTCCTTCCAAAAAAAACAAACAAATCCTCATTCCTTCTACTTTATTTGGGCAAAACCCTTAATATGACCATCGATGTTGGGTTGTTTTTTTGTTTTTTGTTTTTTTTCCACTTACGTCAGCCCTTGAATTAGAGAAGGAAGTTGCATATACTCTTCCAGAACTTTGCAAAATATTACATCATGCATGTTGCCCAAGAAGTTTCATAGTGACACTCTAACAATCACAGTGGCATCCCCAGGGCTTCTGAGGAAGGAAATGAGGGAGGCCTGCCGTGAGCTCTCACATGAGGTGAGGAAATTTGTGCTCCCTTCCTATTTTAGTGTTTCAAGGTCAGGCAACATTTCTACTATGATGATAGAGTGGCGACCACCATGAGGGAGAATGCTTTCTTAACCGGACACACTATTTCTTAAGCATTTACCACAATTCAGAAATTCCAGAGAATCCAACTTTGTCTTAGATATCTGATTTTCCATTTAGTGCTGGTTTGGGATATTTTGAGTTCCTTTCCCAGCCCTGGCGGATGCGGGTGAGGGTATTGTCTATGCAAGGCATGATAAGGATGAACTTCATCACCAACACTGTGCAGGGGATGATGAGTGCTAAGATATAGGCTGAAGGAAGACTCCACCTTAGAATCGAAGGGCTGAGGAACTTCTTTCCACCATACACCAAAGTGTGCGCTGTGCACAAGACCAGGGTCAGATAACCCAGTTTGGACTACAAAGAGAAAACAAAAACCCGGAAGTTAACATCATTATCATCTTAAAGAGTGAATGAAATACTGCATGCCAATGAAGTTTACTTGTCAATAACTACAAACACATGATACTATTATAATATTTAGAGCACCGCTAGGAAAAAAAATAAAAAGAACACCACTAGGTTTAGGGAAATAAAACTATAATCTTTCTTCAGGAGGGTAAATATTGCATTAAAGTATGAAAGGATTTGTGTATTGATGACATCCTAGTTTTTATCTTAACCTGGCTTGATAAAAGAAATGTCCTGGGAGTAAAGGCTTGTAAGTTAGGAGACATGAATGCACTGTTGGCCCACCAAAGGAAATTTCTTTCTTGATCATCTTATCTGGAGTCCAGAAACAGATGACTTCTACAAGGTCTGCATTCTTTTCTGCTGCTGGTGGAAAGCAGGTGCTAACCCACTTCCATCACAGTAAGAAGCAATCGCTAAACTGTGCTCGGGAGGCCTTGAACTCTGAAGCTCAGCTTTTCTTTCTGCCTTCATTCCTTGAATTTGTCTACATTTGGCCCCTCAGAGAAATGGCAGGATTTGGTATCCAAATCTAATTTCAATTACTAATGGTCTGTTTTATTACACTGCTGCACAGTGAACATGCACTGGAATTATCTGGAGGGCTTGTTAAAACAAATTGCCGTGTTTCACTTTCAGAGCTTCCCATTGCAAGGGATTGGGTGGGGCCTGGGGCTTTGTGGGCTAACGAACTCCTCGGGTGATAATGCTATTGCTCCTATGGGTGAGACAGATACTGTGAGGACTACTGGTCTCCAGGAATAGTCACTACCTTTAATGAGGTGTCTGTTGGTTGATATGTGAAAAAAAAAAAAAAAGAATTTCTCTCATACAGACTCTCATACAGTCCAGGGTGATGATGTTTATCAAGGTTTGCGTTGAAGTTTTATGCTTTATGGTAAATCTGCCTATTCTTATCAATATGTGCAGATTGTAAGACTGAATTGGGAAGGTGAGATTTTTGTCTTTAGGTTCTTTTTTTCACCTTCTGTGTTAATAGCTTCCTGATGCTCTTCATTCTCTAGTCTCAGAGGTGTCTGGGAGTCTCAGGAATCTTGGCGAGATGTCCCAAGCAGGAAATCAACTCCTTATCTAGTCTGCCTGTCAGTGTCTGGGTTCATTTTCTGAGGGAACTGCTAATGAGTTGACTGGGGGAAGTTAGGGAGCCAAATGGAAAATGAGGCACTATATGAAAGTAAGCTAGAATATCTGTAAAAAGCTATATTCACTTTGCAATACCAAGACATTTAAATGTGTAGCACTTACCTGGACAAAGCGGAACTCTCTCCAGTTGACTGCGTTGCTTACTGATGGCAAGGAAGTGATTCCCAGGAGAAGAAACAGAAAAAAGCCCAGGATTCCCAGGGCCAAGTAGGAATCACTAAGCCAGGCTGAGGTGGTACTAAATGGGTTGTCTTTATTAGTCAGAGCCTATGAAAAAATTACAAACAATTAAAATGGATGCTCCTTGCACTTTGCTCTTGCAGAAGGACTGCAACATACCTCCACAGGTGTTACTTGCACAACACAAGTGGTGTGTCATTTCTGATTGATCACTTAGGAACAGCATTGGAAAAATACATTTGAATGTTTTGAGCAGAAAAGGTAATCGGTTCTCCCATGATTTAGTTATAATTCTTGTTTCTAGGAGACACGTAGGGAGTTTTAATTCACCCTATGTATCGTAAAACAAAGTCAATATTTATCTTACCCTTCTTTAGCACATGGCTTTCTGCTTCTCAAAGAAAGCACAGAGTTCTCAAACAATCACATCAAAATATGGCTTTATATTGTTTAGTCTGTTTCTTTCTCTCTTCACATAGACACACACACACATACACACACACACACATACACACACATACATACAAACATGCACACACACACATACACACCTCCCCCCCCACAGTTTGGGTCCTTCATGCTGTTCATGTGATAATACAGCATTAAATCTTTCATATCACAGTGTGAGAGGTATCAGGACATGTACTGTGATTCTTTTTTTTTCTTTTGATTTTTCAAGACAGAGTTTCTCTGTGTAGCCTTGACTGTCCTGGACTCACTTTGTAGACCAGGCTGGCCTCAAACTCACAGAAATCCATTTGCCTCTGCCTCCCGAGTGCTGGGATTAGGCATGTGTCACCATGCCCAGCTGTAGTGTGATTCTTACTCAAGAAACTTCCAAGCATTTGTTAGGGCAATGTGTGAGGGTATTGGTGCACACAGCACTGGTGAGTTATTGATTAATAGCCTTTGACACTAGAGCATAATATACCCAAGACCATTAATTGCTAAACCAGAGTAGACTGGTAGTATTTCTGTGGAGACACTTCAGTTGATTTTGTCTTTGAGAATTCATAAGATAAAGATAGCATCTGGTATTTGTTCAGAACTGTTTGGTTTTCTGGCTACTGAGGACAACCTCACAGGAGTCAGACAGCAATGGGTTTATAAGCAACTTTCGAGAATTTGTCTGTACTGCTGTGGTGCACATTTGTGTGGATTCCATGTTTAGTGGACAGTGGTTTAGACTTCAAACACAGGGGTTTGAAAGTTGAGAGTTTGTGTTTATTGACTCTAACCTAAAGGAACCCTTGAGGGCCATGTCTGCCAGTTGGTCACGGTCTGTGAGCCCCAGATCACAAATCTAGAGCCAAGTGAGTCTGGAATCTAAGTTTTTATTGTCAATGGTTCTATGAAATCACAACTGGATTCATTTGAAAGCCTCTGGATAATGTTTCTGATTCTTGATATTTTAAAAAATGAAGATGCTGGCTGGGGTTTGACAACCATGTCTCTAATCCCAGAACATGGGTGATGGTGGCAGGAAAATCATGAGTTTGAGGCCAGCTGGCCCTAAATCATAAACTGTCTACAAAAGGAAACAAAGCAAAGAACAAACTTTGAGGAACACTGTTCTGCAGCTATGAATTGGATTGTGGTGGACCAAGATTGCACTTTGCTTTAAGGAGTAGAGAGCTACAGGGGAGAAGACAGTTACCTGAGTAACGGTGATGTTTCCCAGTCTCCACCGTACATAGTAACGGATAGGAATCACAAGTGTGTAGATGACGTGAAGGAAGGCAAACCCCAGAGCTACCAAGCCCAGCTGCTTTCTGCAAAGCATCCAGTGGTCAAGCCAGTTGGGGAACCGGCGGTACTTTGTGCCTCTGTAGAGCTGCAGAATGGCAGCAAGGACTCCAGGGAGGTACACCAAGGCAAGCAGGGTAAGTGCTGTTATAGGAAAGACACGGTTTGGGATGGAAACAGCCAGGCGAAACGTGGTATCCAATTTTCCATTCACGTAGGGGTAGATCACTTCTCGTATAGCACAGTACACAAAGAAGAAGACACACAGCCCACAGGACAGGTAGAAAGGGAGCCTCCACATTGGAAACAGTTGCAGAGGGTAGTTTTCAATGTCATTGGCTGCCATGAGAGATCCTTGGTCCACGGCGGTGAGTCCAAGGGTGCGAGCAATGTCCATCACTCTCTGCTTGGCTTTGCTATCATTTCCACAGACAAACACCTGAGTTAAGAGATTTAATTCCATATGTATGACTTTCTTTCTTTAATAATTATCATTAAAATATATATAAGAACCACACTGAAAAATAACACATTAATGAATTGTTTTCAAAACAGAGGTATAGGATCAACATATCTAGCAAGATAATGTTTTGAACTGCCATGTGTATGCCGGGCAGTGAAAGCTTTTTACTGGAGGGTGATTTTAGGCACATAGTGTTGCTGTAAGATGAGGTTCTCATCTTTCTCCTGAGTGTGGGTACCACATCATTTACAACTGTGGCTAACTCAGGGCATAAATGGACCCGGTTTCACACAGTCCACAAATAATCAGTATGAGCAAGAGGACTCCAGATTCAGACATCATTTGGTTCCATCAACTATTAATAAAAGTTGAGGTGCACACGAACCACAATAGACTATACTTCTTAATCAAACCCAAAAGAGTTGTCCTTAACACAATTAGAAAAATGAAATATTTACTGGGGATTTTTATTTTTTGAATTGTATTCAGGTAAGTAAACCTGAATTATTTTAAACATTAAAAATTTAAATTCATTAAAATAGTCACCTTTAAAAGACTGATGATGCTCCAATGCTATAGAGTGTTTTGGGTGACTATTCAAGTAGCAAACTGTCTCTGCCATCTTCTTATTTGGAAAGCTACTAATCTTCACTCCTGATTTACTCAGGTAGTCAATTTTATTCATGCTCAAGTCTCTGATAGGGGTGAAGACCAGAGAGCTTTGTTTTACAACGAGGCTTAGTTGTTTAGGGGTTAAGATGTTTTTAGGTCTAGATAGATGTTTTAAGTTGATAATGATGAGATATGATAGATATTGATTTACATTCAGAATTTTAGATGAACCAAGATAGGAAAGATATTTTCTTCAAGGCTGCCAAATACAAATGGCCAAAACACTAAGAATATTATATTTATATAATTCTTGATTGTTTCATGGTTCTTCTTGCTATAGGTAGCTTATTATATATGTGGATAATAATATAAATGTTTATGTAAAAGAAAAAAAAAAGAAAAAATGCTGATCACAACTTCATTTAATCTTACCTGACGACTTGCGTCTAGTGTTCCTGACTGGAGAGCCCAGGCTGAGATGGTGTTAAACGCTTTGACCACATGGGCTCCTGGCACCAACCGAGCAAGGTACTCAGCATTTGATTCTGGATACTGATTGATTTTGTGGTTGTTACTGACATCTACCAATACTTTTCCACGGAGAGAATCAACTAGTTCTGTGAGGAAGTTGTAGTGCTCTCTGTGCATGGCTAAGATTATGACGTCAGACTTCGATGCTGCCTCAGAATAGTGCAAGACCTCTGCTCCCCTGGGCAGAAGGCTGGACCCCTGGGGGTTTCGACTCCCAAAAACAACAGAATAACCACACTGAAGCATTTTCAACCCAAACGATTTCCCAAAATCCCCTGTTCCAAAAATGCAGACAGTCTCTTGCTTTTCTGAGGAATTGGTAGTCAGAGGAAACAAGTCTGTACACGTTTTCTCCATTACTGAAAAGCAAACAAAAGAAATTAAAGGTGTAGACATTCAAAAGAATTTATAGATCATCAGCTTGTAACTGAGAACCCCCGAGACATTAACAGAAAAATGCGCCATGTTTACAAAACAATTGAACATCTTGCTTGGGGAATCCAGCCACGGTCAGTGTTCAGAAGCTGGTTTTTGTACAGTAATCTAGGTTACTCTGTATTCTTTGGGAGAATAGGTGTCTTCTTTAAGAACACCTTTTCTCAAGTTGTACTTGAAATGTTTAGCTAATTTAGTGGCTTTTTTTGTGGGTAAGGACTCTGATTGTCAATGGTTTATTTTTCCATGCTGAGAAATGCACTGTCTACGAAGGGCTAGACAGTTGGCAAATATTTGTTAAGCATGAGCAGAATGGAATGTGAGCGTCTGAAGGAGAAGGGTCCCCCCTGTGTTCCCGGCACAGCGTGCAGGGAAGAGGAGGGGGCTGAGGAATTAAAGA
Organism: Acomys minous; assembly: GCF_964271855.1. Classification (NCBI taxonomy): domain Eukaryota; kingdom Metazoa; phylum Chordata; class Mammalia; order Rodentia; family Muridae; genus Acomys; species Acomys minous. Next base: position 26,601,472 of record NC_140487.1, on the reverse strand, counting down.
TAACCAATAAGCAAGGCAGAGAGACGTTGCAGTAGACAGGATGCTGCCTAGGGACTAGAGACATTACTTCTTTCATTCAAGTGGGTTGGCAGTTGAACTCAGTGAATTTGGTGTGCAGTTTCCATACCAAATATAAGTGATGTGGTCAGTCTTTGCATTGTAGCTTCCATGTCAATCAGTAAACATATAAAGACATATAAAACTGTACCTTTTTAGAAAGGGGGCTTTGGGAATGTTCCCTTTCTGTTTAGCTCATGAAAAAGTTTTGTTGTCTTAGCTGAGCTTGATTGAACTTGTGCAATCGTAGCACACGCAGATCATGCAGATCTTTGCACTCAGACCGGAGTCATGAGAGAGACAATACAGGACTTTCGTGTACTACCACAGAAACCGAATAGTCAACACAACTGAATCATTTTACCAGCTATCCAGAGATGCCCTCAGCAGGTGTCAAGAAGAGCACGAAGGTGTGTGGGAAATTAGCTGAGGTTGAACAAGGATATTAGTACGCAAGCATGGCTGTCCTTTAAAAGATTCTTAGAATCTATGAATGCAAACTATTAAATAGCAAATTTGGCTAGCTGCAAATCAGGTAACACACATATAATATATTTTATATAATATTACTATACATCATAATACATCATAGTAGTATATTATAAATATATATGACATAATCTATACTATATAAATATAAGTATAATGCTTATAAAATATATTTAATATAATATATGTTTTATATAGAAATATAAAATATATATTAAAATATATATTAAATAGTATATATTTTATATATTATTTGTTTATATGTTTTCTATTTATATATAATTTTTATTTATATATAAACTTTTACATTTACACACAGTATGTGGCATATATCATATAATATATAACACATAACATTTATAATGCATATGCATATTCTATATTTTATATTTTATATTTATATGTGAATTTTTATATTTATATATAAAATATATAGTATATATATATTTGTAAAATATATTACATATATATTGGTGTTTACAAGACAGGGTTTCTCTGTGTAGCTTTGGATGTGCTGGATTTCACTGTGTAGAGTAGGCTGGGCTCAAACTCACAGAGATCTGGCCTGCCTCTGCCTTCAGAGTTCTGGGATTAAAGGCGTGCACCACCACTACCCAGCAGTTAACAACTATCTTTATAGAACAAGTTTTCAAGCTCCAACCTGATGCATTTATCATTTTGTCTGTCCACCTACTTTGTATGTCAAAGGACTGACAAGCCACCTCCTCATTTCCTCCACTACTTTATTCTAATGTTTCTTTTCCTCACACTATATTACTATGTGCAGAAATTATAGAACTGGTGAATTTACTAATAATGAGAAACTAACTTCTTTGTAGCCATATTCTCATGGGTTGCTACAAATGCCGTGATTGCAGGTGATTTGGGCCATTTGACTGCTGAACTAATTCATTCTAATTTTCTGTAAAGTTTTGTAAAAATTAAGACATTGACTGTGTGGAGCTAGTTTCTGCATTAACTCTCTCTCTCTCTCTCTCTCTCTCTCTCTCTCTCTCTCTCTCTGTGTGTGTGTGTGTTGGAGCACATGTGTGTATGTTTGTGGAGCCCAAGAATAACTTTGGGTAGCATCCTTAGGAAGGGTCCCTACCACCTTTGAGACAGGCTCTCCTGAGGGCCTGAAGCTGAGCAAGGTTTGGTTAGCTGGCCAGTGGTTCCAGGGCCCTATTTGTCAGTGCTGTTATAAATGCTTTCCATGCTTAGCGTTTTCACAGGGCTTTGGGAATCCAGTGCAGGTCCTCGTACCTATAAGACAAGCGCACTCCTGACTGAGTGTGCTTCTCCTCAGACAATAATGCTCAATGAGTTACTTCATCTTTAGTAGGTTATTTAATCTATTCATTATCTAAGGAATTTAACCCACCAATTACTTAATTAATATCTATATAAAGTACATAACTTGAGCCATAATCATACTTATATAAGAGAATATTTTAAGAACACTCAATAATCTTAACTAGAGATTATGATGTGCCTACTCTCTCCATTTATTTTTTCATAATAAAATCCTATATGAAAGGGCTGTAGACCATACGAATTTATCAAAACACAGATGTAGAAATGGATGACATATGAATTTCTTTTATTTACAATTTTTCATATTTTAATTCAGTATTCTCTTAATATATATCTTGGCAGTTTAAGGTAACATCCTTGGGCTGTTCCTCTAAACATTAAGATTTGTCTTCACTTTCAAACCTTCAGAGATGTCACTGGGCAAATTGCAGACGTAAAAGCTGGGAAGGAGATATTAAAATATTACTGATTGACCCAATAAAAGGAAATGCAGCTTACTCATTCCCCAAGCACTTCCTCATTGCTGTGGAAGTTACTCGAAGGCTGACACTTTGAGGCTACACCTTGAGCCTCTCTTGAAATCCTCCTGGTGCTATTTCTAGTCTCTGGGCAGAAACTGAGCCCTGCTCAGCAAACACTGAGCAGCAGAAAGGCAGCTTGGGGTCTTACATCTGTGCCTCCTGCTTCTTGGTGTGGGACTTCCCTGTCATCTGTGTCTCCTTAACATCTAGACATAAACTGTCAACGGGGTGCGGAGTGGGGGTGGGTGGGTGAGGAGCACCACAACCCAACAGGGAGCACACCTCTGTGGACTCTGTCTTTCTCTTGTGGCTCCTCTTTCTTCTGGCACTCAGTAAGACACATTTGGGTCCTCATAGGGCCCCAGCGGCCCAGAGCGGTCATTATCTGTGGCGGTGCTTTAACGTAACTTCCTCTTGCACTGTGTTTCCCACGTGCCCTGGCCATGCCTCTGCCCTTCTCTCTATCTCCCCAGGATCGCAGCTCTAATAAATCAGTTGCACACGATCCTTTGTTGTGGCTCTGCTGGCAAGATGACTCAAGATGTATATTTTTTTCTTTTCTTTTTCTTTTTTGTTTTCTCGAGGCAGAGTTTCTCTGTGTAGCTGTGGCTGACCTAGACTCACTCTGTGGACCAGGCTGGCCTCGAACTCACAGTGATCTGCCTGCCTCTGCCTCTCAAGTGCTGGGATTAAAGGTGTGCGCCACCACGCCCGGCGAGGTATAATTTTTTTTTTTAATGAAAAATATTATCAGACTTAAAGTTACCATGATTGGAATGGTGAAATGAAAAATGTGGGAAAAAATTAGTAATTCCTGGTAGTGATTTATTTCTGAGGTATTGGGGGAAATATTCTAATCATATGTGTTCACAGAACTAGGATGTGTGCAGAGGGCATCTTTTACAATAAGTGCTGCACAAAGAAGGTTACCACACCCAGGTTGACGTAGTTGTACCCTGGAATAGCTACATGTAAACATGGGTTTATGAAGGTGGTAAGGGTTCTTGCTCAGACTTTTCCAAAATTTCCTAGCCTACTCTTAGATATAAAATAGAGCGAAACAGGAAACAGTGAAGAAGGCAGCAAACAGGAAGATCATTTACTGAAGGTAAAACTGGCTAAAGAATTAAAGCAACAGTGGTTCCCTCAGGCTTGTAGGTGCTACACACCATCAGCTGGGCAGCCAGAAAGAACAGGAATTTCCTAGTTTGGGAAAACCTCCAGAACTGGTTTTCTTCCCATAGAAACACCTTCCAGAAGCGTTCCTTGACCCAAATATGGAGGAAGGCAAAGTGATCCCACAGGAATGTTTACGTAGGTTAGGGATCAACGCCCAATGACGCAGCTACAAAGCAGTGAAGGTAACTTTGATGGCCACAGAGGCAGCTGTCATTGAGGTGAAGAAGAATCTTGCCCAGCGTGCTCTCCAGACTGTGCATTCCACCCCGTGCACTCTAAAGGACCCAAGGCAGCGTTCTTTAGAGACACTCCCATGAGTCTAAAGAGATGCTTGGCTGTTCAGCACCTGACCTCTCTGCCGCTTTTCTTCATAGCCACACCCATTTCTCTCTTTTTTTCCTTGTTTGTTTTTCACTAGCATAATGCCCCTGACATCCATCCAAGCTGTTCTGTTTATCAGATTTCCCACGTTATTACTGACGAGTGTTCCCCGGAAGAGCTGCATTTCAATTACACTTAAAAGTGTTTCTGGAGACCAAATGCAAAGCTGGCACCATACTCTACCACTGAGTTATACCTGAAGTTCCAGAGTTATTTTCATCCAGTGCAGGACCTTTTAGTTGTCTCCAACTTGCGCCACTGCAATGAACATTCGTGTGCAAGTTTTGGCATGACAACAAGTTTCCATTTGTTTGGGACAAAGTCTCCCCAGTGCAATTGCTGGGTCTCATGGCAAGTCCACACTCACTTTTGTATGGAACTGCTTGTGGCCATGCTGTTCTACAGCCCTCCTCAGTATTTTATGAGTTCCAGCATCTTTAGTTTTAGCTATTTTGTTATTTCAGTGTGGTTTTAATTAGTATCTCCCTAATGGCTGGTGACACTGAACATCTTGTTATGTACTTACTTGTCATCTTCATGTCATCCTCAGTGACACATTGCTTCATGTCTTTTGTCCATCCTCCCTCCTCCTCCTTCCCTCCCTCTCTTCCTCCCTCCTCCTTCCTTCTCTTCCTTTTTCCTTCTCTTCCTTCCTCCTTCCCACTCTCCCTTTATTCTCAGGGATAAAAGCTTTACTCCAGCTCAGGCTGGCCTATAAATCTATATAGCCTAGGGTAGTCTCAGACTTGTACCACCATTCTGCCTCAGTGACCTAAGTTCTTGGATTATATATGAGCCACCACACCCAGATTTTGGCCTATTTTCTAATTAGACAATATATCGCACATTCATGTATTGACATATTAGATATAAGAGCTTTTGTAGATATGTCATTTATATGCTCTCCCAGCCTATGACTTGTTTTTTTCCTTCATGTCTTACTAGGTCTTCATAGAAAAAGAGTTCTTAAATTTCATGATATTAATTTATTGATTTTTTTGTTTTATAGATTATTCTTTTGATATCTAAAATCTCTTCATGAACTCTAGATTCCACATATTTTTCTAAAAGTGTAAAAGTTAATTCTATGACCTATTTTCAGCTTACTTTTTACAAAGTTTAAGGCTTAGGCCAGTGTGTGTGTGTGTTGCCTACGTAAGTTAACTAAATGCACATCTATCATTTGTTGAAATACTATTCTGTTTTATTTAACTTTTTAATTAAAATTCTTTTTGAGACAGTGTATCTCTGTGTAGCCTTGGTTGTCCTGGCCTAACTTTGTAGACCAGGCTGGCCTCAAACTCATAGAGATGTGCCTGCCTCTGTCTTCCAAGTGCTGGGAGTAGAGGCATGTTCCACCGTGCCTAGATACTATTCTGTTTTATTAATTGCTTTTGCACCTTTGTTAAAAATCCATAGTCCACATCAGGGTTTCTGTTCAGCTCCACTGATCTATGCATCTGTTCCTTTGTCTACACCTTACAATACTGACAGCTACAAACAAATATATGGATATATGCATATATGTGTGTGTGTCTAAAATGTTTACACATACATAAATATATGTCTAAAATTTGATAGTCATTCTATTTACTATATTCTTTAAAAACTGTTATAGCTGGTCTAACTCCTTTCTCCATGTAATTTGTAGAATAATCTTGTATGTACACAAAATTTTCTTTTAAGAGTTATACTAAAAAAAAAAAATCAATGTTTCAAAAATTCCAAATTTGTAACACAAATTAATTGAAATGTTAGGAGATTAAATACATAGGTTAGGTTAAAATATTAATTGATTGGACTGGGAAGAAAATTCAGTTGTAAAGTCTTTGCTCAATGTTGTAAGCCTGAGGACCCAGCACTCATGTTAGAAGCCAGCTGTGGTGCATGCCTTTAATCCCAGGCCAGGGAAGGTAGAGACAGGGGCATTGCTGGGGCTTGCTGGCCGGCCAGCCTAGCCTAACTGCTGAACATTCACGTGTACACACACACACACACACACACACACACACACACACACACACACACACACGAGCTTGTGCATTAACTTATGCAATAGTAGTATGTAGATAGCTAACAAGTAGAAAAAGTTATATGATGCATAATAACATAGACCTCATTTAAAAGATAACTCAAAACTTACAGTCCTCTATGTACCAGAACCCTGGGACCAAATGACACATTTTACCACTGTCAGTTCCTTGGGGGAGAGCATCTTAGGTCTTTTAGTAAGAACGCCAACAGCCTAAACATGGCTCTTTAAAAGTGTGGTGCTTTCTCTCCTTGAGATTAGAAAATGGACCATTTGTTTCACCCAAAGATTTTATAGAACAAAGAGGAAAATATGTAAATATTTATAAAGGTGATCCCATTTCTAGAAGGAAATGGAAAGAAGGTTTTCTCCTCTCTCTGGTGCAGATAATTTAAAAAGGTATAAATAGCTACTATGACTTTCTCTGTCATCTTTAATGCTAAAAAAAAATCCAAAGAAACTTCAAATTCCTTATACAAAGCCTGACCCTCAATTATTTACTCACGTCGCTGGAGTTATCTTATTTATTAGCTAATCCAATTCTATATGTTTATGCAAACTAAAAATGCAAAAATAAACTTCATATGAAAAAGTTTGGCGGTGATCAAAACAAGCCAAAAGAGAAAGCCGTCACTGACACAACACACGACTTTTAGTTTCAGAAAGTAGTGTGCCAGGCCTCTCCTAAGGTGGGCAGAAAGGATCCATCCAGAGTGGGCTGAGAAGAGGGTAGGAGGACGGGGGGCATCGGGTATAGACATCTTTCTTCCCACCACACTTTCCTGGCTTTAGTCATTAAAGACTTCTTGTGACGATTAAGGGCTGTGGAAAGCACATCCTTCTGTAAAGTGTTATGCTAAGAACTAGCGCTTCTCGGCCCCCGAGGCACATTCAAATCAGGTGGAGAGCTTGCACAGAAACTGAAGGACCACACTCTTGTTTCATTTCATCTTCTTCACAAGTTTTCCCTGTAGTCTTGACTGAAAACTAGAGGGTCTCTCTTTATGAAAAGCCAAAGGCAAAAGCAGGCCTGAGTGAGCAAACCTCACAAGAGACAAAGAGTCAAAGGATGTCAGACTACAGGTAGCTTTTCTCTGTCATTCTGTCAAGGACATCTTATAGAGTTGTTAGCCAAACTGAGAAAACCTCCCAGGCCTCCCACTGAGTTCTTTAACAGCACTACACACCTAGGAAAGCACCAGAGCTGGTTAGTCATTTCATTGAAACAACCTTTAGAGTCACTTTGCCTCTTTCTCCATTTGAGAATTCAGCTTTGGATTCTGAAATGATGCTTCAAACACCTGAATTCCTCAGACACTAGCCACTCTGGACACACACACACACACACACACACACACACACACACACACACACACACACACACACCACATTCCGCTGTGGAGCACACAGGACCACTGAGGATGAGGAGGCAAAGAATGCAGACATCTTATAAAGTGCTTTCATTCCCTGAAAGTAGTCAGAATTCTGAATTTGTATGCTTCAAAATGTGTCCATGCATTATTATAAAAAATTGGCCAATGAACACATAAATAATAAATAGTCTGGTTTAGCAGGTAGTAAGGCTCCAAAGAATACAGAATAGGGTTACACAATAAAAATTTCTATGAGAGAGGAGCAGTCAAATTTTGAGTGCTGGTCTATGTGAGTCTCTGTAAGGAGACTGTAAGTGAGGGATGCCAAAGTTAATAAATAAAAAAAACATGTGATATCAGTTCAATTTGAGTTTCAGCTAAATAACAAGTAGTTTTTAGAGTGACTATGTCCCAAAGCACATTCACACACAGACACTTACACTAGGAAATTCAGATCTGGTTTGGATGGTGCATTTTGTTCCAAGTCTGTGAGCAGCATCCATCTTTAATCAATACTGATCATAAACTACAATAAACCATTAGAAATAGAATGAAATAAATACTAATGTTCATCACGCAAAGCATGTACTTAGTAACAGTAAAAATAAAATAATATACTCTGAAGAGAAAGGGGACTTTATGGAGATTTAAAGCTCACAAAAATGAATTTTTAGGCTCCCCATCTAATATCTAATATGTACACCTTGTGTGTGTGTGTGTGTGTGTGTGTGGTGGGGAGACAGGATCTCATATAGTTCTGGCTAGCTTTGAACTCATTATGTAGCTGAGGACGGTCTTGAACTTTCGATCCTCCTGCTCCACCTTCTAGCTGCTCAGGGTTACCAGAGTACGCCAGGACTCAAACCCAGGGCTTTGTGCATGCTCTGCAAACACTCTAGCAGCTGAGCAACATCCTTATGCTTTCGTCTCAGTGAATTTACCTTGATCACTACTAGCCTTTTAAATCAGGACCCACTTACAAATCTGCACTTCACCAATGTTTTGGCAGCAGGAGCAGGACCCAAAGGTTACCAACAGCAGAGAAAGCATTCTCTTGAGCAGACTGCAAGATGCGCTCTATGAACATCTGCTTAGTTTGGTATCTCCAACAATTCCCAGACATTTAGAGTCAACTAGCGAACTTGGCTTTTGGAGTTATTGTCAGGGAGGTCTGGGAAGTGATGTAATAATTTTAATTTTCAAGTAGGTAACTTTGTCCAAACAAGATGGTCACCCACACCCATAAATGTCATGGGAAATTATCAAAGGTGGACTTTGCCTCAGCATCTTCCTATTTCCTATACGATCTCTATCTCAACTTTCTCCCATTTCTTACACTATATTTTCCTATTTCTATGTCACAGATTTGAACATGATAAATGAATAATCTTTGAAATTTTGTGCTGAGGAAGAATTAACAAGAAACACAATAGTGTGTGTGTGTGTGTGTGTGTGTGTGTGTGTGTGTGTAATAAGAACACTTCAATAGCGATAGGTCCTGCTGCCTGTTCATGGGCTTCACACTGCATGCTGGCCCAGTAATGTAACATAAGGTTACTAAAATGAAAGCAAATAAATGCTGTTTTTACATTCTTCTACTAATAAAAGCAAGTATAATAGCTTTGACTATTTGTATGTTAAAGAAAAAATTCTTAATCTTATCTCCAAATGGTAGAGCTAAAATCTGGACATTGACAGTGTTAATGATCATTCATACACATTGACTATGTACATCTTTGGGCAGCATCTTTGCCACATAGGAATCAGTGTTTTCAGGAGTGATTCGGTAAGGTCTCACTTTCTCAGGCTTATTTACAATAGCTTCTCTGTGCCAGCCACTATGTTAGGCAAAGATAAAGTGAAGAATCAGGAAGTCCCTGTACTCGGGGGAGCTCATCTCAGGGATGGCATAGCTTATGGCCAAACCACTAGCACACACATGTGAGGGCAAAGTACAGGGATGTGCAGATATTGGGAGTGTACACCAAGGACACTGATCTGCTAGGAGATGGAGAAGAACATTTGTTAAAGCCTGTAGAGTTGCTTTAGCCACCATTTAACTTGGACTCAAAGCTAAGTTCAGTGTTTCCAAATTGTAAGTACAGCACATGTAGATGAAAGATATGGGCTTCCTGTTTTACACTTGTTATCTTCCTATTCCCTAAGTCTACAGCTTTGCCCACTAACAGTGAGCTAGGAGAGCCAACTTTGTTCTTAATGCATTTTATTCCTTTTAGTACTGAGTTCTGAGACCACAGAGTTTGTGTTCTAACAATTTAAAGATGCTTATTTTAGTTAAGTGTGTGTGTGTGTGTGTGTGTGTGTGTGTGTGTGTGTGTGTGTGTGTGTTTGTGCACATGCGTAGGTACTCAAGAATGCCAGAGGCATTGAATCTTCCTGGAGCTGGAATTACAAGTGGTTGCAAAGCCCTCAACATGGGTTCTGGGAATTGAACTCGGGTCCCCTGCAAGAGTGGTGTGGCCTCTTACCGTTGAGCCATCTCTCACACCCTGCTTGGACCTCTTTTTAGAGATGTGCTATGTAATTAGACTGTTATGTCTTAGTCTTCTGATTCAAAATTACAGCTCTTAACTTTTCAAAATTACCCTTCCCATACATTTTCTTTGCTTTTAAGAAGAAAAGTGAACTTTACTCTGATGTAAGGAACGATGATGTACTTTAAATTTAAAAGAACCGTATAGCTCTCAAAATTACTTTTCAGAAATATGCTCCTGTCAAAGTACAACACAGAAAGACCTCTCCACACATGGGTGAATAAACTGAACACAATGCAGAATTTAGATCAGAATGCCAATGTACTCCCTGCTTAATTAGTGTAGAAATATTTCTTTGTGTAGACCAGTGCATTCTTTTTGGAAGGACATGCTCCTGAAAGACAATCTTCAAACAGCGAAAGCATTCTTTGTTCTTTATTCTTCAGCAATTTTGGAAGAAAAGTTATGTCTATATAGGCCAAGTTTTTTCTTATCACATATTGCTTTAAGCATTCATTATCCTTTAGTTATTTACTTAGTTTTATTCTTCCCGGTACTGATTTCTTCTTAACAAAAGAACAAATGTTAATTAAAACCATTTTGAAAATGACCTAAAAGTCACTGAAAAACATTTGAGTGGGTTTAATATATCTCATAGAACTGCTCAGGAAGTCTTCATAATTAACTAATGAGCCATTCTTTTTGAATATGAGCAGAAACAGGTAATACCAGAGGCCTTGTCCTTGTAAATTTCATTTCTATTATTATCTAGTCTCATGTTTAAAAGAGTCCTAAAACCCATCCAGAAAAAGTAACTATGCTTGGCTAATTTTTCTTCTCCTGGTGGGAACTATGGGTACAGAAGTTATAGGTGCTTAACCAACGGCCTCCTCAGATGACAGCTCAGCTCAGTCCTAACAAGCCCTCCAGCTTCGAAGGGTGACTGTGTACTTGCTGCTGACTTTGTTTCCCTCTTATCAGTCATTTGTCAGTCTTTTTAAGACTTCCAAGAAAATGATTTTTTATAGTATCTGATTTTTTAAAAATGCCTAAATCTATTCATTTATTTGATTGTATGTGTATATGCACATGTACCTACATGGGTGGAGGTCAGAGGTCAATGCCGGCTGTCTTCCTGGATTGCTTTCCATCACAGGCTTTCATTAGCATACATTAATTATATGTAAAATGGGTTTCATTATAACATTTTTTATACATGTCCGTGATGTACTTCATGCACATTCTCCCCTCCCCCATTGATTTCCCTTGTCTCCCTTCTTCTCATCCAGCCTCCCTCCTATCCAAGGAGCTCACCAATTTGGCAAAACCAGCTGGCCAATGAGCTCTAAGGGTCCTTCCTGGAGTCACCCCAGTGACAAGATTATGGGTGTGTGCTATAGGAACCAGTTCTTTATGAGATTGCAGAGGACTTGAACTTGGGTCCGCCTGATTTGGGAGCAGGTATTTTACCTACTGACCATCTCCATGGTCCCTAAATTATTGTGAGGGAAACTAGAGAGTGAGGACCATGAAAAACTGCCACGTGTTTCTTTGATGGCAGATTCAGGTATATAGTCTTTGAGAACAAAATGTGTACCATTTAAATACGGGTTCTATGGCATAGGTAATTTCCGGGTAATCCTTTCAGAGACAAGGCAGTGTGGAGTGATTAGTCACTCCACTTTCATGTTCTATAGCAAACCTATTTCTCTAAAGCCATCTGTAACATGCTGCAGGGCTTAATATTTTTAGCTTTTTACAAAAGGTTGTAAAAGTCTCTCTGGTTTCTTCTAAATAACAGTTCGTAAGTTTATGAGAGGCAGATGTCTGCAAACCATCCTCAAGTCAAAGGTCAGGCCTTGTGTATGCTTGGTTTCTGAACTGCCAGTTGCTGTGTGAATTTCAGCAAAACCATAAATGTTGCCAAATGGAGAAAGTGCAATGACCCAGTCTTGATGTACACATGTACCATTTACTTTACAGCCTTGAAGTCTGATTAATAGAGAGTGCTTCACCCTGCTCTCTGGGCTGGTGGTGTTTGCCATGCAGGTAGAATGCATGCAGGTTGGATTTCACACCGTGCTAAATCACAGCGTTCTGAAAAACCCAGGGCCTCGCAAAGGCCATATCTCAAAAAAGTTACTGCTTCAAATAAATGTGCCATTTTATAAAATTACACCTACTGTATAAGGAAAAAAATGTTCTTTCGTGTGAGTGACATTTATGTGACTGCCATTTATACAGAATTGGACATTCTCACACAGCAAGGCTGAAGAATGGTTTGAAAGCCTAGGGTATTCTCTGAATGCTAAATGTGGTGAAACTTTCGGATGCTCCTGTGAGAACAGCTGTGTAGTTTCCTTATAAAAACAAAGCTCGCGTTGTTATGAAAAATAATTATTCAGTTATGCCTAGAGCATTAGCAAGACTTTCAACACCTTTCACATCCAGTGCATCTTAAGTCATAAGGCTTTTTACGTTGGTAGAGCTGGAGCCCGTGTAAAAGGCTTTCAGCTTAGATCTAAGGCTGGGCAATTGAGCGGCTAGTAAAAAGTAGGAATAGAACTCTAAACACCCGGACCCCAACCAAGGTCAGGCAACTTGTTTTCCAGGGCACACCATTCATCCTTTAAAGTTTCATTCAGAATAAAATAATAACGACGACGATGATGACGACAACAACAACAACAACAACAACAACAACAACAACATATCGCCAAACCCACCTACCACCTGCCTTTGGACAGGTTTTCTTTTCCTTGTGCAGTACACTGCGTCACAAACAGTATTTCTCTGGAAAAGCAATCACTAAGCTGCTTAAGGATATTTAAATTAAGACCAAGGAAGACCGGCTGCCCAATTTCAGCTCCATGTGAAGAAGTCCCCAGATTTAGTGTTACACTGCTAGACTGCACACCTACATTCTTCCAGGCTCCTTTGCCACGGTGCTTCAGATTTGTATGAATCCAGATAGATAAAGAATCCGGCCCTGGGTCTTGCTACTTGGGAGCTCCCTGCACCTTGATGAGATGAGTAACACAAAGTCAGGAAGGTAACAATTGTCTTGGCTGCGTTGCTTAACTGATCGTGACGCAGCCTTGGGTGACCTTTTTACGAGAGGGATATGGGGGTGAGTTTGCCTACATCTCAGTATCAGCTGCCTTCAAAGTGCCATCCAGAAAACAAGGGCTGGAGATGGCCTGAGACAGAAAAAGAAGCTCAGCCCCTGGCGAAAGTGACAAGGCAAGAGCCAATAGAGGGACCCACCTGCGGGGAGAGGCGCCCCAAGGGCGGTGGTTGGTCAGGCGCAGCTGCTGTGGGCTCTGCCTGCTGGCATGCAGAGCGAGGTAGCTAGCCTGTGCTCTGCGCTGGCTCCAGGCTCTTGCTTTTAAGAAGCCCGAGAGCGGAGGAGGGAGGGCCCGCTTGATTTCGCAAGAAGAGCTGTGAAACCAAGTTTCCCGGAAGAGTTCAACCTGGGAATCCCGCAAAGCTGGAAGGACCAGAACTTTGTGTGCTGCTCTGGCTTGCAGATGTGGCTGCTTTCGTTTCCCTCTGGCAAGCGGGGATTAAAAGGGGTTTTCCGGAGCTCTTGGGATGGAGCATTCCAGGCCGGCTGCAGCCTAGAGGGGCAGAGAGGCGCTCCTTTTCCTGTTGGAGCCAGAGGACTCTGGGCAGCTAAGAAAGCAGTACATGGACAAGGGCCTTAGGCATTTCTCTTAGTTGCCATCTTGCCTCTGTTCTTTTGAAATGGTGGCATCTTTCTCCTGCTTAGAGCCAGAGCTTGAAAGATGTAGTATTTTCAGGTCTTCCTTCCAATTGTAGGTTTATCTCTATGTCCACAGGGGCTTGCTCTGGGTGGCACTGAAACTCAGGCATGTGCAAGTCTCTTCCATAAAGAGTATACCTCTTCATGCTTATTTTAAAACATCTCTACATGGTAACAATGTAATACAAATGTTATCTAAATGGATGTCATACTTTATTGTTTGGGTAAGAATGACAAGAAACAAACACAAACAAACAACCCCGCCTCCACATGCAGAAAAGATGAAAATATTTTTTTTTCCTAAATAGCTTTGATTCATAGGTTGTTGAATCCACAGATGAAAAATCCATGATGAGGAGGGCTGGCCACGTATACATTTGGATTGGTGTATCTTTCCACAGAGGCACTCAAATCCACCCTCAAAGTAGCTTAAGGCATAAAGAACCATAAAAACCTGGGGTAAAGAGCATTCCTACACTGCTATTTTATGGTCTAAAATGCAGAGTTCTCCAAATGTGTCTCCCTCCCAACCATCTGGTTTGACTGCCATGGCACTCTTGCCAAAATTCAGATTCACAGTCTCAGGGGAAGTGTGTTCTCAGAACACTTGAGCCAGTCTCCTCTTTGTCTGGATTGTAACTCTCTTCACGTGTCCTGTGGAGTCGGTGTCTTCCAAAAAGTCATGTCCCCAAAACTGCTTGTGATTAAATACTTTCTTTCTTTTAGCTCAGTGGTTAGGACATTTTACTCCTTAGGAGACTTACTTTGTTTTTCTCTCCTCATGGGTGGTTTCCCAGCACACCTAATGTAGTACCACATCGGTGAGCATCTACTGTGCTTGTTAATATACCTACTTCCCAGTCTTGGATTTGCTAAGAGTTCAGGGTAGTATTCTTAGGCCAGAAAAGAACATTAAAGAACTGATTTTGTGGCATTGAATTTCCTGAGTTTGAAGATTCCCAGGTGGGAGATGGGTATGTGTCTGAGAAAAAAGACATCGGCATGTCTCTAAGAAGCCTCATGTCTCTCTGGGTGAGAGACAGACTTGGAAGACTCTGGGTTTTAGAGTTCAGAGTCTGAGAGAACTTAAGTGCTTTGTTCTGATCATATATCATGGGGTAGAATCTGCTGTTAAGCCTGTTGATATAGGGACCTGATTCTTGACACACCGACTCTGCTCTTTACATACAGAATGCAGATTCATTAGGTGCCATGGAATACCAAACAGTTACTGTGAAGACAGTTGCCAAGGGCACCAGGCATTCTGGCCACTGCATACTTTTCATCTGGGCATTTCATGTTATGTGCAGCAGGCTGCTCAATCATAGGGGGGTAAGTTATAAGATTCCTAAGGTCATTGTATCTGGCTGAGAGAATCTGTCGTTCTTGCGATAACATAGCTTACAATAATGAATAATAGTAATAAATGGCCAAGGACTAGACACAATAGGTACTTGACTCTTTTATCTTGTGGCTTATAAACTGTAGCTCTGGTAGGAAGCTGTATCTATGTTTATGATCCTGAAGAGCACTTGACTTTGGCTGAATAGAACATTTTCATTGTGTACATTAAGAACCAAAACCATCTCGGGCTACCGTTAGTCACTTTCAACAGCCATTTACTTTTCCCGTCTTTATCTTACTTAGCACAGCAGCAAGTTTGACACACTTAGACTCACCAACCCCAAAGCTAAGAGTGTGCAAAGACCACAGTGGAATCCCTCGGATTTTGCAGACATTCCACAGCCTGCCTACTAGAAGACCCCACAGCTGTATTTTGTAAACACATTGATTTATGGATTTTCTTTTTCTGTAACCTCTGTTGTGGTGGAACACTGACTCTGGGTCCCCAGGTCATGGTTGCTCATATTGGACTTGGAATAAACTATTTCCTTTTTTTGTATAGAGTTGGTACTTTACGTCGACAGGTTAAAGATTGATTTTCCCTGAGGTCTAGGAAGGACACACAATTCATAACTCTCTTAGTTTTTCCGTAAGCCCTTGCTACAGAGAAAAGTTAAACTTTTTTTTAAACACGGTGGTTCAGGCCTAAAATTCCAACACTCAGGAGTTTGAGGCCATGAGGTCAAGAGCTCCAAGCCAGCCTGGGCTACATAGTGAGATTTTTGTCTTAAACACAAAAAAGAAAAAAACAAAAACCAAACCAAACCAAACCAAAACAAAACAAAACAAAACAGAAAAGCCAAAACCCAAACCAAATGAATGAAAAGAAAACACAAAACAAAATGAAGCAAAGCTTTCTCTTCTCTTCAGAGACTATCATCTGTTTTGTCTCAGGTCTTTTTTTTTTTTTATTTGTTTGTTTTTGTTTTTGTTTTTCTCTTTTCTCCTGATTCACAGAGAGGTTGGCCTAGGAGACGGTGACTTGCTGGTATGGGAACTCAGATTACCTAAACTCTTTATTGTAAAGAGTAGTCCAATTACCTGTCTGCCATCAGGAACAGACAGGTGGGATCAGTGGAGTAGGACATTTGGTTTCTAGACTAGGTTTGACTCCATCATGAGCTGACATTATGAACAACCATATTCTCAAATGTAGCCTCCAACCTGTGACATTTTATCTTTATTAGGTAGATGAAAAAATTTGAATTTTATTGTTATGAGAGGCAAATATATTTCAGTTACATAAGGCCTCTTCTTTGCTGAGGGTACCCAGAGTCCCAAAAAAAGAAAGATCAAATTACTGGGATATGAAGGATGGGAGAAATTGCCTTTATTAGTATTAAACTTGAGAGGCACTTGGCTTATTTATCTTGTGGTTAAAAGATTGATTATCCCTTTAGGCTTAGGAGGCACACACGATTCACAACTCTCCCGGTTTTTCTTTAAATCCTAGCTGTAAGGGAAAATTAAGTTTCCAAAAGACGCCAGTAACCCAAATACCCAAGGATTTGGTGTTGGCAGGATTCATTCTTCTTCCTGTAGCCGCATCATCAGATGCTTTGATAAGCCTTCCAGATGCTGTACTCCATCACAGAGTTCCTGCTTAGGGATTTCCATGTTAACTGTGCCTGGAGTTGTTCCTGTTTCCAGCCCTGGAGAGAACAGTCTATTATTATCGTGTATGGGAAACACACACAGGTAAATGTTTGCCCTCTATATGTTTTTTGAAGTAAGTAAGGCGGGAAAGAAGGAAGAAAAAGAAAGAAAAAGAAATTAGGATACCACTATAGATGTTTCTCCCTATCTCAAGGAAACTAGTCTCTGAGTGGTGGTGCGTAGTCCGTGTCACCTGGATATTTTTTGTGCCTGGATGCAATGACTGTTTTGTCTTTTTCTCGGCTTAGCGTTCATGCTCTTTTGTCCAAGCCCTGCAGAAAACAAGGGCTCCTTCGGCGTTTTCAATCCCCACAAGCCGTTGCAGCAGCTATCCTTCACTAGCAGTTACTTTAAAATATTTTTAAAATGTAAAACTTAAAAGAAAAAAATTTTCTGCCTCAGCTAACTTTTTTTTTTTTGTTTCTCGCCTTGTTTCCATTTTTGCCTTCGTATTTTTCATTTCCTGTCTGAAGTATCCTTGTGTATTCTTGGTCCCTGTGGGCTACACTGAACTGACACAGCTACTAGGATGCTGGCTCAACCAGTCAAAGCGTAGAGCATTGTCCACAGCTGCAGGTTCTGTGACAGAGTTCAGAGAGTCCTTCCTGGAATGCCCCCAGGAAGCAGAGCATTCTTGGTGGTTGTTCGGTTATGGATCCAGGTCACTGTAAGCAGAATGTGACTCCAAAAAAAAAAGCCACTTATTGGAAAGAAGGGCAAAGGATGGAGAGAGACAGATTTCTGGACTTCTTGGAGTTTTATACTTAAAGGGTACTCTATTCCCTGGGATCTCTCTCTCTTTTTTTAAAGATTTATTTATTTTTATTTTATGTGTATGTGTATCTGAGTACATACACGAGCACAGCATATATGCAAGTGCCTGTGGGGACCAGAAGAGGGATTTAGATTCCCTGGGAGATACAAATGGCTGTGAGCTTCCAGGAAGATAGTGGGGAATCGAACCCAGATCCTCTGGCAGTGCTATCTCCCCAGCCCCACCCTGGGCTTATTTCCTATTATTTTTATTAAATGTAAATCTTTTATTTATGGTCTGAACTAGTAAAATGGAGTAGATAGGATGGGCACGGAATGGGTTCAGTTGTTTTCTCTGATCATAGATCATGTTTCTCTGGAGATGGGGGTCATCACAGCACCTGGTCAGAATGATGACGACATTTGTTGTTCAAAGAAACAGCAACCAAAACATCCTTTCCTGGTTTTCTTGTAGTTGAATTGAGGCTTGAGTAAACAGCTGATTTCTGTGGCTGAGGACCCTCAGCTACTTCCCGATACAGCTGCAATTTAATTTCCTGTCTCAGGAAACTTCTTTTTCTGCTTCTTGCCTCCTCTATGGGGAAGTGGACAAAAAGAAACCGTTCCTCCTCTCCCGTGGTCTCTGAAATGGCGGAGGATATAGTAACACACTTAGCTCTTTGACCCAACTTTAACCACATTCTGGGATTCACTCCAACACCAACCAGAAAGCAAAGCCAAACATTTTACCACCCACCTGAGCCCCCAAAAAAGTGTTGGTGGGAAATATGTCAGATGCTGACAGTATTGGATATTGGGCTAGGTGGTCAGAAAGGGCAGCAAAGAAGCTAAAAATAAAACATGTCCTGACTGTGTAGACTATGGCTTAAGTGAAGGTAAAGGAATAAGAACAGAGTCTGTGATGTCAATGAATATATATATGTATATATAGATACACACATACACACACACACAGACACACACACACAATGTACAGTTCTGGGTGGGAGAGTATCTGCAGCTACTTCTCAGATCAAAAGTGGGAAGTGAAACCTTGTCCCCCTTGTGAGGGTCTCTGCCTCCCCCCTTTGAGAGTCTGTTAACTTTGGAGCCTTCTGAAGCACTGGCGGTGCTGTGCGTTGACATCACCAACAACAATCAGAAAGTGGCTCAAACAATACCTGCTAATCTTAGATGTAGCCAGTCAGGATATTATCAGAGAACAAGTTGTTCAGAATAGTTTGTAGAGATAGGAAAGTCTCCTATTTTTCCTAGGGTAGTGTGCTTATTTGATAAATGAAGTTAGCATGAATAAAAGGGCTCTTTAGGTAACTTAAAACTTGACCGTGGGCCAACTCTGTGTTGCCCCCAACTCCTGGTATACAGTGCTGGGGACAGTTGAATCAATCTGGCTGGTGGCCACTGTTCATACGGGAACTTTTGTAATTGGAAGAGCCAGTTCCAGTTCAGCCAATTTGTGCTTAGTGCCAGTAACCAAAGGTTAGATTTTCACAGATGAAGGAGGAGGGGAAAACCAAACCACACCAAAACAAAATAAAACGTAACCCTCAGGCCAGCGTGGTCCTACTAACTCTCCAAAAGGCTAAGTTCGCACGAAACACAGGCTACTTCAGAGGCAGGGTCAGACCATCTTTCCTGTGTAGTTTGGACTATAAAGTTACTTGCTGAGAGATATTTTCTTTTGTGGAATTGCTTTAAAGATGATGATAACCCTTCTATTCTCCTGATGGCAGTATTTGGCCTGATTACAGATATGGATGATTCATCTCATAGTCTTTTTTATTTCCCAAACAATTGACTTAACCACTATAGCTTGTCTCTCTGTCTACTTTTTTTTTTTTTAAATAAAGCACTAATGTGTTTAGTGGACTTATAGACAGTTGTAAAATTCAAGACTTAAAGGGATGTATTGGAAAACCTTTTCTCCCAGACTCTGAGTTCCCTTCCATACACGAAGACTATGGTATTATATTCATTGAGTTTATTTCATAGTAGGCAACACATATAAAAACATATGTACTTATTTCTTACAGACACAAATGGAGGGCTGCGGAGATGGCTCAGTGGGACACGCATGAGCTCAGCTGACCTGAGGGCAGGTGATCAGATCCTCAGATCCCAGGCAAAGCTGGCTATTGTGGAAGCATCTGGAATCCCAGCATACCTGCAACAATGTGGAAGCAGAGGCAGAAGGATCTCTGGGAGCTTGCAGGCCAGCTAGCCTGGCAAAGTCAGCAGTGAACCATAAGCTACAGCTCTTCAAAACGAGGCAGAAGGTAAGGACCAACGTTGGAGGTTGTGCCATGTGTTCCCATACTCACATGTGAACATCCACAACTACCTTGCAAAATACAAGTTGATGGGGTCATGGAAATGTGCCAGTAGGTAAAACTGCTCTAGTATGTAGACTGTGAAGACCTAAGGCCAGTTCCCCCTGATAACATGTGACGAGACGGGTGTGGTAGCACAGGTCTATAATCCCTGCACTGGAAAGCCTAGGAGTGATTTGTTGGCCAGTCAGCCAAACTAATGGGTGAACTCTAGATTCAGGGAAAGACGCAGTGTCAAAAAAAATAAAGTGGAAGAGGGCTGGAGAGATGACTCAGCACTTCAGAGTACTAGGTGCTCTGCTCTTGCAGACGACCTGGATTTGTTTCTTAGCGCCCACACAACAGCTCACAACTGCAGATTACCTCAGTTCTAGGTGGTGTGATGCCCTCTTCTGACCTTTTCAGGCACCACACATGCAAGTGGTACATAGACATACATACGGGCAAATCCACCAGTACACCTACAATATAAAATGAAAAATAAATATTTTTTAAAAGTAAAGTGAAGAATGAATGAGGAAGACACAGGACAATGATCTCTATACCCTAATATGTGGATGCTTATTACACTCACACACAAGTACACACACACACACACACACACACACACACACACACATACACACACACACACACAAACACATACACACACACACACACACACACACACACACACACACACACACACACACACACACACAACCGCAATATGAGTGGCAGCTTAGTGGTTAGCCCTCTCCTTGCTTGTATTATTCTAATGAAACAGTTCTACTCAGCACAGTGCATGTGCCTAGCTCCCTTTACGGTGCGCTCCCTCATGGTCACAGCACTCCTAACTTTTCAGTGTCATCTGCTTATCAGCTCTACTGCTTGTCTTTCTCATGGAAGTCTGGAGCCCTGAGAACAACGGTTACTTTATTCTGCTATTTTATTTTATGTACAGTTTATACCTTGACGCATATATAAGGCTTAGAATGGTGGCTGGCACTTTGTCGGCTCTCAATAAATGTTGAGCGAATGAGAGAATGAGTGAATAGAAGGCTAACAATGAGACGATAGAAACCTGTAAAAAATAATGTAAAAAAAATTGAAGTCTTTGAGAGTCATTTAAGTAAAAAAAAAATAAATAAATAAAAATAAAACAAAAAACCACACTGGTGAAGACTAAAGCCTCGCTTCACTCGGTGAAGCAGGATGCTCCAGTAACCGCCTCTTCTGATTGCCAAATGTTCTTGTGCTAAAATTGTTCAGAAAAGGCCAAATGCCTCTGGCTACTTTATCTTCTGCTATTCCCAGGGTTCTGCTTCTTTTTTTTCTTCAGACTTTTTTTTTTTTCATCTATAACCTTTTCATTTAATTACTTCTTTCTCAACTCCGTATCTCCTATGTCTGCAAAAGCATTTTGTGAAAATATAATAGAGTTCCTGGGCCTTTCCTTCCTGAAATCATTTCTGTAGTGAGATTTTTTTTTATAAGTCCTGAGAGTCAGAGTTGTAAACAGGCTGTGGAAGTATGTCCAGCATAACTCATTATGCGGAAGAGGTGGATCCACGTTCTGCCTGCCATGAAACCACCTCTACAGCAGCCATGGAGAGAGGTCTGAGTCTATGAAAGTGGTATCTCTTTTTTGTACCATCACTGCAGGAAGAGTGGAATCAACATGCACTCTTTTTTGTTTTGTTTTTAAAGACTTATTTAATTATTATTATTATTATTAATTATTTTTAAAATAATTTATTATTCATTTATCATTATTACAGTATTCTGCCCATGTGTGCCTGCATGCCAAAAGAGAGCACTAGATCTCATTGTGGATGTGGTTGCTGGGAATTGAACTCAGGACCTTTGAAAGAACAGGCAATACTCTTAACCTCTGAGCCATCTCTCCAGCCAGAGATGCACTCTTAACTGATGGCAGTGAAACACATCTTTAACACACAAAAAAGGAGACAAAAATAAGTGGCTCACTTTACCAACCATCTTCTGATATCTACTTTGATTGGGCTGGTGGCTATACAGGATTTCTTTTGAAAAACATTCTTACCTCATGATTTCTTGTATTTTGTCAGCTGTGATTATAACAAATTTTAAACATGAGAGAGGCAGCAAGGGAACCATCTTTAGGGACAAGGTTTATAATTGCTGTGGCTTGGTGCAAGTGAAATAAAGCCCTAAATCAGAGCTATTTTAACACTGTACTTATATCCAGCAGCCTTTGCAAGGTAATGGCTATTCTCCAAGAAGAACAGTCATAGAAAAAAAAGTGTTCTTTAAAATCATAGTTTTTGATTTGAAGACTATTAATTAAATGT
Organism: Acomys minous; assembly: GCF_964271855.1. Classification (NCBI taxonomy): domain Eukaryota; kingdom Metazoa; phylum Chordata; class Mammalia; order Rodentia; family Muridae; genus Acomys; species Acomys minous. Next base: position 26,579,389 of record NC_140487.1, on the reverse strand, counting down.
CAGAAAATTAAATGGAGTAGTTTGCCAAATCTTACTGAAGTTTCCTTCTGAGGAATAAGGGGTTATTGTTGTTATTAGGAAGTGACTTTCTATCAGCTCTTGTGTCCACTTCAAAGAACAAAGACTCATTTGCTCAGAGGAGAAGAAAACCCAAGAAGCCCCACTAATTCACCCAAGTTCTCAGATTTTAAAAAGGACCACCCCTGCCACCAAGGAAGAGGTAGATTGTATTATGGTGCAATACTAGGCATCAAACTTTGGGCCCTGCACATATTAGGCAAGTACTTTATCCTTGACCTATGTCTCTAGTCCCTTTTTAAATTTTAATTTTGAGACATGGCCTTGGTATGTTGCCCAGGCTGGCTATGAACTAAAAGTCTCCTACCCCAACCTCCCAAGTATCTGGAATTATAGGCCTATGTCATCACAGCTGTCCTGGAAGGATATTTAACAATAAAAAATCTCAAAACCACTGTCATTGTTAGTATTTAAGGAACTACCCTCTGAAGCAGATGTAGTTAGGACTTCAGTTTTCAAATCAAGACACTAAGGCACTATACTTACTAAACTCCTATATGCAGTCTGCATAGCTGCTTACATGAAAATAGTATTGAGCAAAATTTATTTTACATTAATTCCTTCTACATTGCCATGTGTAGGATAACCATTTCCTAGAGAGTTTGAGGAAGTCTGGTTGTTACTGTCAATGGTGAATTTCCTGTATGCCAGGAACTAACTTAGACACCACGGTAAGTGCCAAAGAAGAGTTAGGAAGCTTCTTTGGGAGAGACATGAGACTATAGTACTCAGTAAGTCTAAAAATGACTATGCCTCTATAAAGAACTGAATAATGTAGTCAAAAAACAGTGAAGAAATACAGTGGTGGTAAACTATGCCTTTGTACCCAGATTTCTAATTACTCAGTGACAATATGGTTTCTATTTGGAAGATGCAAAATATAGTTGACTAAGTTGGTAGAACCATGCTACAATACCTTTGTATCTAGTTGTAACATTTTTGCATATGTCAAGAGTGTTTGGCCAAAAAATTAACACCACTATTTGGGCATCGTGCCATCTCCCTTCCTGAACCATATGACTGCAAATATTAATTGTTCCACAGGGTTCAGATGCCACTTTCTTTTTGTATTATATTGACAGCTTTTTATTCTTAATCATCTTAGATATATGGAAAGTTAAAAGCCTTAGTTCAGAAGAATTGGCTATATACTATTAGATATACTAGAGATTATATAAAGTGTACAGAATTAATGTAAGCATAACTATTGACCATGTATTTGAGACAGTTTAAGCTGGGCGATCCTTAGTCTAGTTTGCTCACTACTGGGCATACTGTAGGCAGTGGTGGTAAAGGGACAGCTGTATTCATCTGGTTTTTATACTCTATGCTGGCCCATGGCCTTTAGTGCTGGCCTGGGAATACCTTGTCCTAGAGGCAGTTGCCAGGAATTCCTGAGTCGTGTCTGTAACATTTATGAATTAAATCCTTAAAATCCTTTAGCTGTCTAACTAACTGCCACGACTGTGTCAACTCTATTTCTATTGTGTAGCTCTTTCAACTTTCTGTATTTTCCAATCTGCAAACAACAGCAGTTTACAATACATACTGCAAAGAGATTAAAAGTATCCAGTGTGGTAAAGCATACCAATCCCCGACCATCTCAGTGTTCAGGAATAGGAAGTGTGAGAATTATGAGCTCCAGACCAGCCTGAGTTACATAGTGGGGTTTCGCCTCACAAAGGGGGGAGTTACTATATAATATGTAAGAAAAACGCCTTATGCTTTGTTATCCCTTGGCCATCTTTTATTAAAACATTTAAGTGGTTTTGATGTATAATTCAACTTTATCACAATAAGCAGAGTCATATCCTTTAAAGTAATATATTTTACTCCTATTGCCTGTTTCCCATGAATGTGACCTTATTTGGAAAGAGCTACAGATGTAATGTTAAGGACATAGAGATGATGCCATCCTGAAGTCAAGTGACTTTAAATGTGATTACTGGTATACTTGTAAGATAAGGAAGAGAGATATTTGAAATACAAAGGCACAGAAAAGAACAAATAACAATAGTACCAGATTTATTTAGTTGCTGTGGCCTTGAAGTACAATACCATGGGTGGATGGTAGTCATCAGAAGGCAGGGGAGTGGCACAGAATAGATGCCTCTTTCTAGCTTTCAGAGGGAGACAACCCTGCTGGTATATTGGCCTTGTGGATCTGAAACAAATAAGTGCTCCAGTGTTGAGTGAACATGTTGGCCTTGGTTTTTTTTGAGACAGATATCAGGTTGGCCTTGAACTCACTTGTCTGCCCAGCAAGGTATTGAAATTACACCCTCTTTCTCCTTCCTTTCAAATGCTAGAGTTAAAGGCATCTGCTTGCTTTCTGATGGTATCATGACTTTGAACCTCTAGACCCATGAAAAAGTACATTTGTTATTTTAGGCAATTTGTTATGATAGCTCTAATCTAACACACTTGACATATGTATTGAGTGATGTCATGGAGACTCCCTCCTATTATCAGCCAGCACTCATCTTATGTGTGTTTCCTACTATTTTTGTCACCAGTGTCTACTTTACCTGGCATAAAGGCCATTTCTATTACCCTTTACAATTAAGAGGATCCGATAGCAATACCAATCAATCAACTGACTGCAGGGAGGAAAAAAGACTTGTCATTTTGTGGCCATGATCTTAAGTATTTCATGTACCATTTACCCTTACTATACAATTTGCATGTTATGGTGATATTACTACTTTTAATGAATAGTGATAGATTTAGGATTTTGTTGAAACTGAAATCTTTCTTGTTAGGATCTGGAGCCATCTATGGATGTTTAGGAAAAACATCACAGGGATCAAACATACACGGTAGTGTGATCATTGGTAATTAAGACTGCCACTGCCCATCCTAGGCTTCCTGGGCTACAGAGAGAAAATAATTTTTTATGGGGCTTCTCATTCCTCTACACTCATCTTCCCTCAAGGCCCCTCTAGAAGCCATATTTGCAGTAGAGTAATTTTTCTGGATGGCGTTTCTCAACGTGTGTCAGCGATTCCCGATACCCACAAAACTCAGTCTTCTTTCTTTCAGCAGCAGCCGCAGTTCTTTCTCTTTGAGCCTTGGTAACTCTTCCGCACTTCCAAAGGTGAAAGCTGGTATTCATTTAAATAGTCCCCACGATCAGTCAACACTAGGGACATCTGTAGTTTTCATGAGCGGAACAGATGAAAGTTCTCAACTTGGCCTTTGTGCTTTCAGATGGGGAGAATCGCTATTCAGCTCTGACTGGAACTGAGAATTTCCTGTATTTCCGAGCTAGGATGTAAGACACAGGTCACATAGAACTATATACTGCACACATGTGATGCGGTAACAGTAGAATATATGTCCTTTGAGACAGTGTGTCACATTTAAACATGGTATCTGAAGAGGAAAGTATTGGCTCGGGACCTCCAAGACCAAGTTTTCAGCACAAAGATTTGTTTGCCTCAGCAGAACAGTGGACAGGGAATAGGAGGCAGAGGCAGGAGATAGAGGTTGAGGGAGAAAGGGAAAGGGACAGAGGAGAGAGGGAAAGAAGGGTGGGGGAGAAGGGTAAGGATCTTTGCAGCTAGACATGTCCCAGAGTAGGACAAAGGACTGTCTCTGGGTAGAGAGGAGGCAGACACGGCCCATAGGCAAATGGTGGTTTACAAAGATAAAATAGCCCTGTGTTATGATGAGGTGTTTACTTTTAATTGGGCATGTTAATTAGGTGAGCCAAAGAGGGCTTTCCAATTGCTGGGCTTCAATACGTTAATAGCTGGACCTTGGTAGTCAGCCTTGGGAGAAGAAATTGGCCGAATAAGGGAATAGACCTTGGTGGCCAGCTTTGGGATTGTAATCTAATGTTTTTTGTTTTGTTTTATTTTATTTTATTTTTGCAAGGCAAAGGAATTCAGGGAGAAGGGCAAGGCCTGTCAGAGCCATGCTCACTGCCTTCGAGCTGGCCAGCATTCCTCCAGTATCCTTGATTGGTCTCACACCAGGTATGTAGCCAAGTCTGGCCTTAAACATGGGCAACCTTTTTGCCCCAGGATCCTCAAAGCAGGGATTATCCATGTGTTTCCATGTCTAGATGCAGAGAGCTATTTAAGTTGCTTGTCAATTGCAGTTAAGCTTCAGTAGGCTTCGTAAGCCTTTTTTTTTTCTTTTTGGTTTTGTTTTTGTAAATATTCTGAGGAGTGCACCAGACAGCCAACGAGGCATATGGCATGGAAAATGCTAACACTCATGTTAGCTTTTGAAAAGACAACCAAAGCCTCTAGCAAAATCGTCTGCTCCTTTAGAAACCAAGCTATTTATTCTATTTCTGTTCAAGGGCATAGAGAAGTTACAGTAAATAACATTCTAATTTTCCCAGAAGACCTGAGGTCTTGTGTTCTTTAATTACTTTACATTCAGTGTAACAGCTATTTTTTCCCCTTTTCCGTGAGAGAGAACAGGTTTGCTCCATTTTTTATTTTATTTTTTTATCTATTTACCTATCTATTTATTTTTTGCCAAAGGATCCATAGGTTAGATTGGTTGCTCATCGGCAGCTTTCTGGTTCAGGTTTTGCTTGTGTGAGAATCTGAACTCCGCCTTGCTCATATAGTGCCTGTTCTTCTCTGACTTTTTCTTGCTGTGGCTGCTGAAAACAGGGAGCATTCTACTTTCTGGACTTAGTGCTAGGAGGCATGATGCATCTTGTTGGACAACAGTGACAGTAGAGGAAGGTTGTATGGTAAGGGTACCATAGATTTTTAAAAAATGGAAATAGAGTTTTCTGTTTTTATATTACCCTAGCTTTCACAATAGGCAATTACTCTGCTGGTGGCATGGCTTTTTGAGCACACAGGGTATGGCCAAATGAACCAATATGTCACGGTTATGCTTCTCTTCCATGATGCTCTGTGGAAGCAAAGCTTATTGCTATTTTTGGCTCTATTTAGGGATGATGGCTGTAAAATGCTATTTCTTTTCAAACCAGTCTTTTAAAAACCATCCCAAATGTCCATGTGTATATTTCTACATATGTGCTGGTGCTGCAGAATCATTTACTCATTCACAGTGTTTGCGAAGTGCTGACCGTGCCCCAGGCCTGGACTGTGGACTGTGCTCTCACCTTGTCGGCCCACAGGCGACAAGGTCATCTCCGGAGGCTGGCCTGCAATGTTGGGGACACAGAGGTCCTTGTCCTCACAGAGAAGCACTGAGAGAATCAGAAAGCTGAGAGTGGAGGAGACACACAACCTGGTGACCCTTTGCTCTCTGTAGGGACAGACCTCACCCAATTTCCTCAGACTGATTATCCCAGACTCTTCCATACCTAGACCATTACCCACCCTTACGGGAGATGTCACAATATTTTATGGCCTGCTGACTTCTATGTTATCGGTCAGAGACCACACTTAGATTCCAGACCTTTTAGCTATAGGATGCACCGTCATGGTCACATGTACTTTGAAAAAGAGTTTCTTGGTGGTCACACCTTGAGCTTTGTTGTGCACCTGGAACTGGACTGATTGTCACCTGGACACCTTTTTTAAAAAGTTGTACTGTATTTTAAATGTGGGGACAAAGAACCACCTGGCATTCGACTCCCCAAAGTCTGGTCCAGGTTACTGAAGTCTATGTGCAGTGGGTACGGTGGGTTTTCATTCTCTCTCTCTCTCTCTCTCTCTCTCTCTCTCTCTCTATATATATATATATATATATATATATATATATATATATATATATATATATATAAATAAATTTTATTATTCAGATTATATCTCAATTGTTATCCCATCACTTGTGATCTTCATGTTCCCCTCCCTCCTCTTTTTACCCTATTTCTCTCCTCTAGACCTGTGACAGAAGGGGACCTCCTCCACCATATGGTCACAGCCTATCAGGTCTCATCCAGATAACCTGCTTCCCTTTCCTCTGAGTTTTCATTCTTATTTCTTAGTAAGATTTGATTCCCTGGGTGACACCTGCAGGGAACCCCCTCACTGCAACTCCTAGGGTGGCAGACATGGTCTCCTCTTCCTTCTCTTTCCCTGGAAATCATGTTTTCCTCTTTAGCCTCATGTGTGCTTTTTAGCTCCTTCCAGGTTTTGTCTTTCCTTCCTATTCTCTCACTTTCATGATTAAGTCTTAATAATTTAAAAAGCAAATAAAAGAAAAGAAGAAGAGAACAAAAAGCAAAGAAAACAAAAGTCATGACCAGATCTCTCTTCTACATATTTATTTAAAGGATTTCTTCTTATTTGGTCTCATTACTTATTTGGCCCTAATTACTTATTCTTTCTGCCTCTCATGTGCCTACTGAAAATGCTCAGCTACTTCTTTTGAGGTGTTTATGAACATATGAACTGTGCAAGACAATGTGTTTCCTTTTTTCACACACGTATGTAAACTATGTTGGCCCTTGCCATCACTCGCTACTCTCTTATCTACTTTTCTTTCAGTTCCCTTCTGTTCCCAAAGTTGTCCCCTTTGTCAAAACCTTTGAGAGGAATCACCTAATATTTGATTCTCTGAGTCTATCTGAAATTTTATGGTTGTTCTCCAGTTATCAGCTCTACTGACACTGGTAAAAAGGTGCCCACAACCTTCTTAACAACGCCCATCCCCAGCAGCTCCACTGTCATGCAGATTGCTCGACTTCTCATGCTTCTCTTTGAGTCTTCAGGACTTCCCAAGCTCAGGTCTTTTACATTTTGAAGCCTATAACACCCAGTAGACCCCTCTATCAATCAGCTCGGACATCTGTGGCTCCAGTCTTGCCTTTCCTCAGGGGTGGGTGGAAGGATGCCAGCAAAATCCTCCAAGTGACAGCTCTTCATAATGGTTCCACTTCAGAATTATTTATAGAGCTTGCTTTACCAGGCTCACTGACATATCTCCTTTCCTCGCTATCTCACCATAGTCAGTTGGATGCTAAGTGCTACCCAAGCTTCCTTCTCAGCCTTTTTTGTAACTTTTTTTTTTTTTTTTGCTTTGTCATGGTCTCACTCTCAGTTCCCAAATGACTCTTACTTGTTCCTTACTGCCTGTGCCCTCCTCCCCCAAATCTGTTATAAAGCACCAAAGCACTGTCAAGATTGGTCTGGAGGGTCCCCCAGGGTCCAGATCTGCTGGCCTTGATGGTCTCCCTGTGGGGCTCCTGAACCCTCTGGTCCTTTCATCCAAATTGGTGCACCAACTGAGAACTGTGCATGCAAAGAACCCTGTTCAGATGTAGCCGATGGACAGCTCATTCTGACCACGGTTGGGGGCACAGGAGCAGGGACTGCCTCTGGCATGAGCTCTGGTGCCCACGATTTGAACACTTCCCCTTGGCAGGGAGGCCCTGTGGGAACACAGAGGAAGGGAATGCAGGTTATCCAGAGGAGACCTGATGGGCTGTGGTCAGAAGGTCAGGGAGAAGGCCCTCCTACCCCGTCACAGGTCTAGGGGAGGGGAATAGGGCGGGAGAGGGAGGGAGGAAGGGAATGAGACAACACAAGTGAGGGGATAACAATCGGGATGTAATATGAATAAATTATAACAAAAAATGAAAAAAAAAAGATTGGTCTGGAAAAAAATTTTCATCAAACTCATTGCTCAGCCAGGGAGCTGTTCCTTCTCTATAGCGGAGTAGAGTGGGGGTCTTGAGAACTGGCAAACAAGATAACAGACACAGGAAATAGAATAACCTCCCTCTCCCTCATTGCTTTCCCTCTACCCTCCCCCTCCTTCATTTTCTTTTCTTTCCTGTCCTCTCTGTTGCCGCATCCTACCAAATGGGTTAATATTGACTGGTCTTGTGCAGATTCTGAACATTAGGATTTAAGATCTTGCTTAATGTAGCTAATGGAAACCAAATGGAATCAGGGGAAAAAAGTGAAAATGCAACACAATGAATTGCCAAGAATACTTAGTTCTCTGGGGCTTGAACGGGGGAGCTGCAGACTAATGTGCTGCTCCCTTATTTTCTTGTGAGTCTGTCCCAGTCTTGCCTATGCAGACTTTTTCTGGCATATTTTCTTAACCGAGGAACATGGTCACCTACAGTTCCTGAGTTAAATGGCAGCAGCAGTGACAGCAGCACTGGAACCCCCTCCAGAAACACTCTGCTTCCCTTACTTTTTGGAAAGATTTATTTATTCCTCAAGATTTTTGATCATTTATCATCTTTTCTGAGCATCATTATCCTCAATGTGTTAAAGAACTTAGTTATCTTCTCTACTCTGTGTCCTCAGTAGCTCTCTGGGTTCTATAAGCACTGTTCACATATTGTAGTATGTGTTTGCTTCTGGACTATGAATTCATCTGAGACTTGAATAGGACTTGCTATTTTTTCTCTCCTTTTGAGCACTGAAAGCAGGGCATTGTATAGAATCTGACTATAATGCATCCTTACGATTCAGCTTCTCTGTGAATGTATAGTATAAAATAGAACTCATTCGTGGATGTGATTTGTGAGTTGTCCTCACACTGAAAATCAGTAGCATAGTGTGCAAAAACCTGTGCTTTACTGGGGTTTTCATCTGTTGGTTTTTTTTTTTCAGTTGAATCCTGGGCCTGGAATTTGTTGACCTTGTGGTCAGGGTCAAGTTACTTAATATTTGTCTACAAAATGGAGGGTTTGTAGTCCTTCCCTCACATAGAGCGATTGGAACTAATGAGATAATATTTGTGAAGTGCTTAGAGCAATGCTTGACTTTTAATAGAACCTCAGGAAATGCTAGCTTGTTAGAAAAAATTACAAGGTCTGGCTATCACATTTAATAAATGTGGGAAATAGGAAAGAATTTGAAAAGGTATTTTGACCTACTTAATAGCATTGTGTGTGTGTGTGTGTGTGTGTATGCGTGTGTGTATGTGTGTGTGTATGTGTGTGTATGTATGTGTATGTGTGTGTATGTGTGTATGTGTGTGTATGTGTGTGTGTATGTGTGTGTATGTGTGTGTATGTGTGTGTGTATGTGTGTATGTGTGTGTGTATGTGTGTGTGTGTATGTGTGTGTATGTGTGTGTATGTATGTGTGTATGTGTGTGTATGTGTGTGTATGTGTGTGTATGTGTGTGTGTGACAATCCAAGTGAGGATTAGGAGTTGAGAGAGTAATACTTCTTGGAAGCTACTTGATGAAGTAGCAATATAGACTGTCCTAACCATAAGAATTTAACATATGTGAGTCACCCCGGAAGGCTTCCTGGATTGGGCCCAGCAGGCTTCAGGAGAAGTACAAAGATGAAAAACATGTGAATCGGCCAACATATGAAATGCAACTAAAGCCTCTGCCCTTCTTGGCTATTGTCATTCCTTGTTCAGTGCAAATGAAAGCCCATCAGTGTTTTGAATTATCTATACTTCCTTGTTTGAAAAGAGATGTGGGTTCCACCGCTAATATTTCCTTATTTGCAAAAAAGCTTACTTTTCAAGGTGTGCATTTATAATCTCCACCTTCACATTAATTGTTAAATCTCTTTTAGAAGGGCTTTTAAAAATACAGTAAAAAACAATATTGTGATTGTTTATTATTAGGCTATGGTAGCTGTATAAATATTTAATTATTTGTCCAGGGCTGTTTTCATTGTCTTGTTCTTTTTATTTTTAAACAAGAATTTTTCTTTGTAGTCCTGGCTGTTCTGGAAATCATTCTGTAGACCAGACTGGCCTTGAGTTCATCTTCTGCCTCCTGAGTGCTGAGATTAAAGGACTGTGCCACCGCTGCCCAGGCCATTGTGTTGTTCTTGACATTTTTTTGGTTTATTTGATGGTCTCTCTCAAGTCCTTGTGGTATAAGAGTTATATACCCCAGAATCACAGAATTACTTGAAACTTCTATTTTCTATATTTATCTAGAAGTTTATTTTTGTGCTAGATTAAGTTGGTGTCACAAAATATGCTTTACTTTATGCCTTTAGTTTTACCAAGTTAGTCCTTTGTGGAGTGGGGATGGGAGCTTGAGTATCTTGCCTTTTATTTTAGATGTATTGAGCCTCTCATGTAACCAGGTATTTGGTACATCAAGAAGGATGAGGAAGGGTGCAAAGTGTTGTGTTTGAATGAGGTAGGTTTCAAGACTAGAATGAAGTCCAAGATGTTAGATGCAACCTTCAATTACTGTATAAAAAGCCTAAAGTTAGATTTTTATAAATAAGTCTCACATGAAGCAATTTGGCTCTCACTAAGCAGAATGTGTAGCCTGGGTAATAGGATGAGGACAGGAAGGAAGTATATGCACTATAGTAATTGGAAGGCTCAACAAACCTGTCTACGAAATGACTGGAAATAGATTCTCATGACACATTAACCACAGAGGCAAAGCTTGAGTGGCTTCTGAGGACATCAACATTCAAAGGTAAGAGAGCACAGCCATGTGCAGCTTCCTTTATTAAAGATGGCTGGGTGCAGGGGATGAGCGCCTCACAAGGTCAACGGGAAACGCATTTAAACGAGCTGCTACATTAGCTTTCAACCAAGGCCTTGCTTTAAAACCATGCCCTATTTAAAAGAGTCACCCAAGTAAAATTTCCTCATTTTTCCCCCTTTGATCAAAGCGCAACATAGCAGAAATTGTTGATTAGGTCTTCTAGTTTCCTGTTTTTTGTTTTTAAACAGATTCTTTGCAGACTTTTTAAAAAAAAAAATAACATTTGACTGCTGTATGTAAGTCAACAGGTTTCTTCCACAGAACTCCAGAATTAGTAAATAATCATCTGTTTACAGAAGACGTTTGCCAGGGCAACATTACCATTGGTTAAATGGAGAGATACTCAGAAACTTTTGATTAATAAGAAAGTAAGAGGGACAATGCTTTTGTTTCTGTTGCTTAGTTCACATGCTTGCAAAAAAGTAGGAAGTGGTGATGGGTGAGATATTTAAACATTTAAGTAAGTCTTTCTTATAGCAAACTATAAAATATAACACCTTCTTGTAATTGTTATTATTATGTCCAAATAAAGCATAAGAGAGAAGATATTTAAAAGAACTTAACATTTGTTGGAAAGGATTTTCTTATTTTTATTTTTGCCTGCTTTAGTATTTTGCCAGTACATATGTAACTGTACTGCATTCATGGCTTGTGTCTGAAGAGTCCAAAAAAGGGTGCCAGGTCCCCTGGACATGCAGTTACAGGCAGATGTAAGCCAGGGGATGCTTGGGAAAAAATCCTCAACCTTTGTGAGAATGGCAAGTGCTTTTAACCACTGAGCCACGTCTCCAAAACTCTCAAAATAACTTTTATTTAGTACTTTAAAATTTTGTTTTAAAATCATGGTGAAACACACAGGCCTTTTATATTTTAATCATTTTAAATATGTAGGTGAGTGACGACTTAATCTTCCGTTCACCTTCACACTACTGCGCAAACTGCCATTCTCTCTCCTCAACTCTCTTATTTTATGCTATCTTGTGAGGTCTCTAACCTGTCTAATATGGACACCCAAGAGCAGAGTGAACGTAAGAAACATTAAACATGTGCATCGGGGCTAAAGTTAGAATTTTCTCATGCACAGCTGGCACAGGTGAAAAAAGTTGAAAAGGCAAATGCACTATGCTTCAAGTGATTTTTTTTTTTTTGTGGCATAAAGTACCACGTATCCTAGAAATACACACTTAATGTAGCCTGTATCTCATGTTTCTGCAACATGTTACATGCTTCTTTGTGACACAGTAATGTAGATGCCTCACATAGACTGATTTCACCATAAATTGGATAAAAGAGCAGGGTCATGATTTTTATTACAGGGCTTGAAGGAGGCTCTTCACAGGGGTCCAAAGGTTAATAATCCTTTCTTGCTCCACCCTCACGCTTCCCAGGACCTCACAGACAAGAGAGCATTAGGTCACAGGAAGCTAAGAGCACTCAACTGCGTGTTCTGCGCTGAGGATAATGAAGTAGCGAGATCAACGCAGCCCGGTGAGCTCGCAAATCTGCAAGTAGGTCTGCAAGAATAGTTGCTCCCCTCTCCAGGTCCACGCCCTCCTCCCTGCCACCTCTCCCGACATCTGATCACCCCCTCATCTCCTCTCCCACTCAGTTCCCTCCCTCCATCCCCTTCTGACTTGTATTCCATTTTACCCTCCCAGTGAGATTCATGCACCTCCCTTGGGCCCTCCTTATTACTTAGCTTCTTTGGGATTGTGGGTTGTAGCCTGGTTATCCTGTACTTTATGGCTATTATCCACTTATAACTGAGTATATACTATGCGTGTCTCTCTGAATTTGAGTTACCTCACTCAGGATGATCTTTTTTAGTTCCATCCTCTTTCCTGGAATTGGCACGACGTCCTATTTTTAATAGCTGGGCAGTATTTCATCGGAGCATCCCTGGGCCAGGGGAAGCTCCTGGGCGTCTGTGGGGAAGACCCTAGCTGAAAGTCCTAGCAGCAGGGGATATGGAGCCTGAGATTGCCGCTTCCTGCAGCTGTGGGTGGGGGTGGGGCTCCCAGAGGAGGGAGGGGAAAACCAATCCACCCACAAAACCTTCAACTCAAAATTTGTCCTGCCTACAAGAAATGTAGGGGGAAGGATGGAACAGACATTGAGGGAATGGCCAACCAATCACTGGCCCAACTTGAGACCCACCCCATGGGAGAGACCCAACCCCCTATCACTATTAATGGTACTCTGCCATGTTTGCAGACAGGTGGCTAGCATACCTGTCTTCTGAGAGCCTTCATCCAGCGGCTGTTGGAAATAGATGTAGAGACCCACAGCTGAGCAATGGGCCGAGCTTGGGGAGTTTTGTGGAAGAGTAGGAGGAAGGACTGAGGGAGATGGAAGGGTCAGGGACACCAGAGGAAGACACACAGAATAACCTCGGTCCACAGAGGCTTACAAAGACTGAACCAGCAACCAATGAATATTCATGCTTTGGACCTAGAACCCCTACACAGTAGCAGATATGCAGCTTGGTCATCATGTGGATCCCTTAACAATGGGAGTAGAAGTTGTCTCTGACTCTGTTGTCTGCCTTTGGATCTCTTTCCCATAGCTGGGCTGTCTTGTTTGACCTCAGTGGGAGAAGATGCACTGAGTCCTGCTGTGGCTTGAGATGCCAGAGTGGGTTGGTGCCCTTTGGGGCCTTCCCTTCTCTGAGGAGAAGAAGAAGAGGGCGTAATGGAGGGAGGGGGTGTGAGGGAGGAGAGGAGGGAGAGACCTGAGACCATGTTATAAAGTGATTAAATAAATAAATGGAAGGGGGGAAAAAAAGAAAATTCTCTGCTTCCTTTTATACTGAAAGGAGTTTGACTACAGGGCGGGATGGGCTGAAGATCAGCTGGAAATGAGAGGCACACATTTCCCCTCTCTAATTATCTAATTATAAGACTTGGTTATTTGGTAGTTTTTCAAGAAGGTCAAGAGAGTGAAGATAATATTCATTCCAACATTTTAATAAACTGAAACAGAAAATAAACTGAGTGGAAAATACCACAAGGAATGCTATTTTATGAGACTATTTTAAGTTGCAAATATGTGTGTGTTTCTTCTGTTTACATGTAGGTGTAGATGTGGGTATGTGGGTATTGTAAGTCACTGGGGAATTTACTTCTTACCAAGAGTCACTAAGAAAAACATCATACTCACTGAGGTCAACACCACTTGTTTCCATATTTTGCAGTCAACTCTCTAAAGATATTAGCTAACATCTGGATATAAATAAACCATATTTACATTTTTTTATTTTGTTCCTAAAATAATTCTGATTAGCTCAAGCTAGTAGGCTACGAGTCAGGATGTAAGGATGATAATTTCCATTCCTCAAACTGCTAGTACTTATGAGACTGTGCAGTCTTTCCCTGAGAGTATCGATCTGTATTATAGTTCTTTGGCTTTCGGGTATCCCCACCCTCATTCTACAGAAGGAGAAGTGAGACCCCAAGAGCTGACGTGAAGTGGTCCAAGCTGGCCTGTGTCCAGAGATGAGTTCAACTCCCACATCTGGCTTCAGAGTTCACAAACCTGACAGTTCCACCACGCTGAACAGAAGCAAATTTGAAAATAAAAATATGTATATTTCTAATGCCAAATTGATCAGTCGGGTGATACCTGGTTCAAAATGTTTGTGGTACTATCACCAGGACTTTCTGCAAGACTTCCCACTCAGGAGATAGTTACCTTGTTCATGGTCATTGGTGTGACAGAAAGATCACTGTGACAGCTGTTCAAAGCTGAGCTCTGAGTCCTGCTCTTGTGGGAAGAACAGTTTCCAGGAGCATTAGAGAGTAATCTAGCAACTAAGGCGTCTTTCAGTTTAAATTCTCAGGTGTTTGAAATGAGATCTTGTTGGGGACCATGGCGACCTTTAAACAGAAGATAGGTGATGGCTATCAAATGCCCCCTTCAGCATTTTTCTATCTCCTGAGTTAAAAGGAAGTAAGGAAAAAAGGAAAGAGCAAGAACAAGGGCAAGGAGAGTTAGCATTAAAAAGGAAGCAATTGGCACCATTCACCTCAGATATCGGAATGAGTCTGAACAACAACTTTGTGTGGTTGCGTAGTTTATACTAAGTCCCATAACTCTCTTTGAGGTTTGCCAATGCCTGCTACAATTGCTGGGCCCTTGCCATCCTGCAGAAGCCTTCCAATGACTTGGAGCTTGATCATGAATAGCTCAAAGGTTGGGTGGATTAATTCTGAAGCTTAGTTTAATACAGATTCCCCATCAGATCACGTTCCAATCACTCAGTAGGTCAGGTGGCGGTAGCTACCAACTAGCCATAAATCTTGCCTTGTTCATGCATGCTTTCAGTTCTCTAATTGCAAAGGGCAGCCTGGGCATTGTATTGTCCTTAGGCACCTAGCAGACAACCAGCCAGAGTCATGAAGAGTGTTTGCTGTTTAAGTTTTTGTTTGTTTTTCTTTTGGGTCCTGGAAATCTAAGCCAGCTGTTCTCAACCTGTGGGGTGTGACCTTTTTTGGGGAGGGGTCACATATAAAATATCCTGTATGTCACATATTTACATTACAATTCATAACAGTAGCAAAATTACAATTATGGGGTAGCAACAAAGCTAATTTTATGGTTGGATGTCACCACAACATGAGGGATTGTATTAAAGGGTCCCAGCATTTAGGAAGGTTGAGAACCATGGATCCAACCCATTCTCTTGGAAGATGAGAGATGATTTCAAAATGAGTATTTCTCATTAAAACACCCTAGGCCAAACCTTGCGTTTGGATGGTGAAGAGCAGTTAGACCTACCAGAGTTCCCAACTGACAGGAGAGATCATGGGGGCAGGCCCAGACAGAAGCTCCTGGATGGCTCACAGAAGCAGGAGAGAGTATACAAGGTTGTTTGTTTTTAGTCAGTGAGAATTTGGGGGTGGTTTGTTAGGCAACAAGCCCTAAAACATTGCTTAATGCTTTCCATTGGCTGACTTCCCTTCCTTGTATCCTTTCCTAGTCTTTTTCTGGAGTTTTCAGAACCTTTTCATTAATTTTATTTAAACTCTTGCCCATGAGTTATTTAGTAAGACACACTGAATTAGCAGAGAAAAACCAAGATGGTGTCCGTTGGACTAGCCCACCACACTCTGGTTCCCCCAGATTAGAGTACAAAGCAAAGGCTTTGCTTTCTCCACTGTGACAGTCAACTTTTAGGTCTTGGGAAATGTATCCTCGGGTTGAGTTAAAGTGCAGCTGATCACATTCCTCTCTAGAACCAATGAGACAGAAACGGAAACTGAGCTTACAAAACTCTTTTTGCCTTTAATCAATTTATGCTTGGTGTGATTTGAATGAAGATGAGTCCACAAGCTTAGCAGTGGCTTTATGAGTCAAAGACTCAGTTTCTTTTAGATTTTTCCTAGGTAGCAAAAGTAGATAACACAGGCTGCAGTATAACTGAATTATCAGCGATCCATACATTTATCACTGGGGGGGGGTACTTTTTGGTATGAGAGTGAGATGAGGGAAATGAGTTGAGGAATGGGCAAAGTTGTGGTAGGAAGAAATAAAAGAAAAGCTTTTATACTTTTGATTATGTATATTCTTAAGTTTCAGCCTTTATGCATCTTTATTTGGTATGAATAAGGTTTTAAATGTGAAACGTTTTTCCAAATATTTTTCATCAACTACTTGTGATATTGTTATATAAACACGGTTGCATTGGTCTTAAAATACTTATTGTTGTGGACCAGAAACCAGTATAACAATTGGAACCTTAATACTCTAAAACCTACCCCTGTGTGTGCCACCTTAGAAGGCATCATTGCTAGCATCCTTCTAGTCTTCCTTTTAGAGTCTACCAGCATCCTTCAGTAGAGAACTTTCATATTTGCTCCATGTATGTCTTTTGGACAATTAATATTACTTTGGTTCCCCTCTGAAGCCCTCTGACATTGCTTCATTGTAAGAGTGGTTGTTATTTATTATCATGTCAAGGTAGCAAGACAGGACCATATCTTTAAGAAGTATCACACAAACGGTTCTCTCTTATGGTGTAAATAGGTGCTTTTCTCTTCAATCCTCTGCACATAAAGGGCATGGTATGCTGCATATAGGATTGAAATGCATAGCATTTTTTATTAAATGGTAATATGCATTCACTATGGGTTATTTTGGAATACAGGTATAAATATACTCAAACAAAAATTATATATAATTCAAATACTTAAGGGCTACCTAATAACATTCATTATATTTCCCTCTGGACTTCTTTTCAGTACAAATACATATTTATTTAAAATAAATTTGCATTGTGATACATTAAAAGTAGCATACATTTTAAATTGAAGACTATACTATAATTACTTTCCCAACCTCCTAAATATTTTCACATCACATTAATGGCTTTATCATACCTCTCTGCAAGCTTGTTCACAGCTTGTTTTACTCAGCCCCTATTGTGAGACATTTATGCCATTTCCAATTTTCCATGATTATAATTACACACAGAGCTAACATTCTTCTAACAGAACCTGTTTGCACATCTATGATTAGTGTCTTTGCAGAGATTCCAGCAGTAAAACTGCTAGGTTAGAAAGTAGTCTGTTTTAAAGGCTTTTGGTATAATTTTTCTGTCTCTAAATATCTTTAATGTTTTAATTGCTTTGTGAAACAATTTTATATTCAACTTGTATGATTCTCAAACTAGTTAGAATACAGATCTGTCTATCTACCTATTGTTCATTCCTTTGTTCAAAGGTCCTTGCGAACCCAGTGGTGTTGGCAGGAGTGTGGCAGGAGAAGTGCCCACTCTTTGTGGCATGGGAGCCTCTGTTGTATCCTAGCCATATTTGTTAGGGGTCAGTTGACCGTTGCTGTGCAAATCCGAATGACAGTTGAACAACTGCTTTGGTGGATTCTGTGGCAAATAAGGGGGTTTTGAAGGTTGGAAAACTCATAGACGAAACTTAATGTGTGAATGGTTGCTCTTCCCTGATCCTAAGGGAAACTAGTTTGCAGGTGGGGTGAGATTATGGAATGAGACGCATCCAATGCCTCCCTCCACCCACATTGTAGTTAGAAGGGAATGCACTTGGCGAAGGCATACAGAATTTTTTGAAAAACAGACTTGAGTTTAGACAGACCCCCCAGGCAGTTAGGCAGACAGGGAAGGGAGCCTCTGGGTAGATTAATATACTTTGTACTTAGCCTTTTAAGATGGCTGACTTTCTGCTGTTTCTCTCTCTCTCTCTCTCTCTCTCTCTCTCTAAGACAAAAATTTGGGGAACTTTTTCCACTTGAGGGAGCTGTTCTGCAGCACTCAAGTCTCTCATAGTGAGTGGGCAAGGGAGCTCCTGTGGCCAGAACCAACCTAGTTTCCCTTTCTTTGTCTATATTATCAGATCCCCTGTGATGGCCTAAACCAGCAAGTTCTGAGGGAAATAGGGAACTCATCTTATCCTCCAAATATTTGAGGTTTTCTTTTTGTCAGAGAAACTCTTGGTACTCCTCCTCCTTCCTGAGTCTGTCTCCATGTGTGCTTTGCTCTCTGTCTCTCTATCTCTCTGTCTCTGTCTCTGTCTCTGTCTCTCCCTCTCCCTTCCCCCTCCTGGTCCACCTGTCTCTCGTGTGTATGTTCATGCGTATGGATGTGCATGTACAATTCTTATCTCAGTGAAACTTAGCTCAGTGCTAAGACTTAGCTCTCCCTGCTTTTTAAGTTTTCTAATTAGTAGAGAAAAGCAACCCATTTTTGCAACCTAAGATAAAACCCATCACAAGCATTTAACAGTACAAAGAAAGATGTGGAAAAAGATGACTGCACTGTCAGTGTGGATGTTGCAAGAGAACGAGCCAGTCTGACTTCTTTGCCCCTGTCCCAAGTCTGTCCTTCCTCTTCTGTATGGCCCTTATTATTCTTTACTGTTGCCCTGATCTAGCTATAGCCATTAAATCCACTGTGTTCAGCATCTCACAGATGCTCTTCTCCTTCATAAAGGCTAGGGTACTCTTGTTCCTGGTCCATAGCAAGTATACATGAGAATGAACTCCAGTGGGAGACTGGCTTCCTCTGTGTGCTGGAAGTGCACCAGGATTCTCGCCCTGGGGATGTGTTTCTGTTGTTGTGCAACCACAGATGGGAGGTGCCAAGCCACTGTTGATCACATTCTGTATTTTTATATGGCATTTGCAAATGGAAATGTCTCTGTCTTAAATTTCAGTCAGTTGCTTATTCTTCCAATTCACACAGTGAAAACTTTCTACATATCATCTGCTTCTAAGTACTGTGAACTCTATAATGAGCAAAGGCATGCAAGTTCATGATCATAATTGAAACTGCAATCTTATAGGGGTGACAGATAATTGACAAATATGCAAGCTTTACAATGTAAGGGCCAAGAAAAATTAACTGGAATATGAGGATAAAATAGGGGTAATTTTTCTAGATAGGAATCCAGGATAGGCTTTTTTAAGGAGATACACTAAAGAAAAAAAAATATCTCTACCATAAAGCTATTTGTAGGTTATACAAATGTTCTGATAGAGACCTGTAAATGCAAAGAATTAGAATTAGTTGGGTGTCTGAGGGAAAAGGAAAGTAGCATATCTGCATGTAATCAAGTGAAGAGGAGGAGTCCATAGAGATGAGGTAAGGGGTAGCCAAGGGCAGGTCAGTTAATTAGTATTAGGTCCAGCCAATGAAAAGACTGGATTAAATTTGAAATGTAATGGGGAGCCCTGATTTGATTTTAGAGCATGTTATATTTGTATATTTGAGATACACACACACACACACACACACACACACACACACAAACAAACACAAACACACAAATATATATGTATACAACAGTAATTAAAGAATGCACTTGAGAGCAAGCAGGAGATGGGGAGATACATGGGAATAGTTGAAGGTGGGAAAGGGAAGGGTGACAGTGATAAAATTATACTTTAATTTTAATTTAAAACACAATAATTTTTAAATATAAAAAGAAAGAAGTGACACTGTTTCTGATATATCTTTGTTGAGGATATGGACTTTTCCCACTTCCATGAGTTCATGATCCTATTCTACAGAATGGAGAAAGGTAATGTCAGTTCGCAAGCCGATCTGCTCGCATGCTAGCTGATCTGATCTGCCTTTAGGTTGCTTAGCAGTTCTGTCATCAGCCTCTGCCTCCTGCCACCCGGCGTGTGCCAGAGGCACCAGATATAAAAGGGCCAACTATCCACTTCACTCTCACTTTTTTTTTATCTTGCACTCTCTCTAAGGGACAATCCTTTCCGTTTTCCTCTTTCCCTCCCCACTATCTCTCTACCCTCATGGCCCACTGAGGCCCTAACTCCTCTCCTGTTCTCTTTCCCCAAATAAACCTCTCCATATGAGATCCGTTTTGTGTATTTTTAAAAATTTATTCTTCATGACAACAGGTACGCTTCTGCTGTCATTGCTCCCTTGAGGCCACCTGTGTCATACTGAGACAATTACATTCTCTCACCTAATAATCTAATAATCTGGATATTTGAATCAAGGACTTGGAGACTCTTGGTCTCAATAATATGAAACTACAGAAAAGGAATCACACAGTGTCTGCTAAGCTTTCCAGCACCTCTGCTTCCCGAGGCCCAGATGTGTCTTCCTTGAGTTTTTTTTTTTTTTAAGACAACGAGATTCTATCCATTTCTCAAGGAAGTTTGCTGAGTTGGATTCTATTATGTGAAAGCAAAAGAACTACAGCTGCCCTGGGTCCTCTCTAAGGTTTCTATTAAGCTCCAGAAATGTTAATTCTGGCTTGGGAAGAATGAATATCTATATGAACTCTTTTCCATATAGAGATGTTGATAAAAGCAAAAGAGAACTTGAAGAAGAAGAAGAAGAAGAAGAAGAAGAAGAAGAAAAGAATGGAAGTACTTCTATCTGTTATTATTAATAACAGAGTGAGTGCAACAGATCTGATATGGAGACATTTATTGTAAAAATATGGGGAGAGCAAGAAGGGAGTAAGGGACAGAGAGAAAGACAGAGACAGACAGAGAGAGAGAGTAAGAGAGACAAGGTGGCAGGTTGGCTCTTTCATATCTACTGTGCAGTTGAAGGACACACACCTGGTGGTGAGCAGTGACATCAGAGGCTGCAATGCAACCTAGAGGCAGCCACCTATATACTATCATTCCTCCCTTATGACTAAAAAAATGAGGATGTTAGACTGCTTCTCATGTAAGGCAAGTTAAAGTTTATAAATGTAGGTCCATTGGAAGCAGTTCTTGGATGCCATGCAAGGGGTAGGAGTGAGGAGAGAGAGGGAGAGAGAGAGAGAGAGAGAGAGAGAGAGAGAGAGAGAGAGAGAGAGAGAGAGAGAGAGACAGAGAGAGAGAGAATATGAGAGAGAGAGAGAGAGAGAGAGAGAGAGAGAGAGAGAGAGAGAGAGAGGGAGGCAACAAAGTGCCTGGCTTATATGGTGAAGGGGAAGTAAAAGCCCATGGCCTGGAAAGTTCATAGTAGAAGGTGGAGTATGCTAGCCATGCCCTGGAGCAGATAGGAACTGAGGCATTCTGGGAGACCCTGGAACTGTTTGTGCCCATTCTGAAGCACACCCTTTCAGCATTTTGTTGAAAATAAATGGATAAGAGGTAAAGAAATCAACCCTCTTTCGCTTCCTGCTGACATTGGGGGCAGCAACAGGTGGCCAAAAGGCTGAACTGTTGGCCAAGTCTGGGAAGAGCAGGCTGTTGTATTTTCTGTCCAGGATCTGAGAACATCTGGGGCTGGGAGGGACCACGCAGGTCCAACTGGCACGATCTGTGAGGTTAGACAGGAGCACCTGTGGGTAGCTGCTTTCGTGCTGTCTTAGATGTAGGAAATCTGGCAGAATACTGGAACATATATGGACAGAAGACAAAGTTAAGTAGGTTAGGGAGAAAGTTACCTTTAGGTGTACATTTGAAACTTTTGGGAGAGTGAGCTAGCAGAGAGGAAGTTTTGGAGCAAAGAAGAGAAAAAAGGCTTGAACATAGGGAATCTCCTTCCATTTATCCAGTTGCTGTGCAGAGGTCTCTGTGTTCCAAGTGCACAGGTCCTAATGACAAAGCAGCAAAGGCCACTTTTTTTTTTTGCAATGGTTGAGAGGACATGGCCACACCAGTGTGCTTGGTGAAAACACCGAAGCAGGGGTTTTTGGGTAGGGGCCTTTAGTCTGCTCTCCTCTGGAAAGTTGATCTCCCAGGCCTTTTGGTTGTAGAGTTTTCAGCATAGGCAGGTTTTTTTTTTTTAAAATCTCATTTTGCTACTCTTCATACAAAATAGTGGAGAATATTTATGGTGTTTAATTTTGCCTCAGGCTCTGTTCTTCTGTCCTGCAATGATCTAAAATTACAGGTTCTGTTTTTCGTTCTTAAAAGATTTCCTGATAACTTGGCAGGCAGATACAACTTTATTGTGAAGAAAATTTCCCTTGTGTTCACATGTTATGGTGTGCCAAGAGCATGGAACTTGGAGTTAGGAGACCGTGTTAATTCTAGCTACTGGGGGGGGGGGGCTGGGCTTGGAGATTTGTGAGTGGGTGACTTACTTGTGAGTGGGCATGCTCTTGGGATCAGCACCTATGGGAGTAAGGGAACCTCGGCCAGGCAGAGGGAGAAGCTGAACTTCCTTAGAATTTTAACAAGGGTTTCACCTGCAAGAACTCTGCCTCTGAAGGGCTGGGGAGGGATCTGGTCGGGCTTATCCATTTGTGTTGAAAACCTCAAGTTCCACTGTGTGTTTCAAGTCCTACACACTAGCTTGTGTGCGCTTGGGCAACTCCCCCAATTCCTGGGAGTCATCATGTTCTCAATTCCAAAAAACCCTGAACGGAACTAGATCATCAACCTTCATTTTTAAAAAGTGGCTCTAAGTAAGCAGGGTTGTGAGCTCGCCAAACATCCACATATGCCACAGTGCTTAGCTCGCCATATAGCTCGGACAGACACTGGCTTTAGGTGAACTTCCTTGATGCGAAGAAAAGTCCTTGGAGAGGTAAAGGCACTTTGAATTATACAGAGAAAACATACTGAAAGTGCAGGCTTGGCCTTTCCCTTGTTCAGTCTTTCTTTTGATTTTTTTTTTTAAAACAACAGAAATAGCATTGATAGTACTGGTAGCAATAAGAAAATGAGCAATTTATATGATAATTATAAGATTGAATTAAAACATTTGCAAAGAATAAGTTACTAAAAATGTGTTTCTCCAATTCCCCAAGATCTCTATGTTAGGCCTGAAACCCAGAAAATTCTAGAGGAAAAAGTAGGTCATACATTTTAAGATAGAGAAATAGGCAAAGAGTATTTTAACAGGACCCTAGTCACTCAGGAGCAAAATAAGACCAACAATTGATAAGTGGGACCTTATGACATTAAAAACACTCTGTACATCAAAGAAACCTTTTGAGTAAAGAGGCAGCCTCCAGCACAGGAAAATCTTCACCAGAGGATTAGCGTTTAGAATATACTAAGAGTTAAAAAAAAATATGTATAAAAACCAAACAACTCTATTAAAAAAATGAACTGTTGAACTGAACAGAGTTCTCAAAAGAGAAATACAAGTGTCTATTAAATATTTTAAAAAGTATTTGACATTCTCAGCCATCAGGGAACTGCAAATCAAAACTGCGTGGATGGTTTGTTTTATTCTAGTCAGAATTAAGAAGCCAAATGACAACAAATGGCATTATGGACTCGGGGGGGGGGCATTTATTCACTGTTTGTTGGTGGGCATGTTAACTGGTCTAACTGCTATGGAATCCATATGGAAGTCCCCCCAGAGAGCTAAAACTAGAGCTGCCATGCCACCCACTCTGGGGCATCCACAGCAAAGACTCTATATCCTAATACAAAGATGCATGGGCATCCATGCTTATTGCTACTGTAATCACAACAGCCAGGAGACAGAACCAGTCTAGATATCCTTCACCTGATAAGACAGGTAAGAAAATGTGGCACATATATGCAAGGCCATTTTATCCAGCTGTGAGGGAGAAAGGAATTATAAAAGTTCCAGGAAAATAGATGGAATTGGAAAATATGATGGGGTGTTCAGTAATCTGGGCTCAGAAAGACAAAGATCAAGTTGTCTGTCACCCATGGCTTTTAGCTATCAAGTCTTGGAGTAGTGTGTTTAACTGAAAGGGGCCTGTGGAGGCCACTAGGAAAGGGGAGAAAAGTCCTTAAGAGAGAGGGGCTCTAAGAACACAAGTGAGGTGAATGTGGAAAAGGGGGGTACTTGGGAAGGGAACAGCCAAGTGGGGAGGTGGTATCGGAGAGTAGGGCCTAAGGGCCAGAGCAGGTGGTGGATTTAGCAACATTAAGGATGGATGCCAAGGCCATATGAACACTTAGCTCTTTCATAAGTGTATTGAACAATGGAATTAAAACAGAGTTTGACTAGAAGTACTCTGCATGACTAACGCTCAACCTAGAAGCCATCTGTTATTTTTTTTCTCAGAGCTAGGCATAGGAAAGTTCCCTTACTGGCCAGAGAAGCCCAGAGAACTCCCCCAACAATGGCTGCTACTGCCATTGCTGTTGCTCTTCCTTTCCCACCCAATCTTGATGGTCAGACCCTATTGCTGAAGACACCGTACTC
This sequence comes from Acomys minous, assembly GCF_964271855.1. Lineage (NCBI taxonomy): Eukaryota > Metazoa > Chordata > Mammalia > Rodentia > Muridae > Acomys > Acomys minous. The sequence continues at coordinate 26,555,342 of NC_140487.1, read as the reverse complement.
TGGTCACAGCACATGGAGAAGTCAAGATAGAGCGAGCTAGAAGCTTCATCCCTTCTGGCTGGCTCTCATAGTATAGAAAGTTCTATTCAGGTCCAGTAGTAGTCTTATCCGGATGCAAATGCTGTGTGACACAATAACAATCTATTGGCAAGACATCCCCACAGGTGCAGTCGCAATCCAGCTATTATTATAGGTCCAGCTACCTGCTTTCTGATTGGACTTGAGGGCTGGACCACAGGACAGAGCTCATGCCTTGTACAGTAAACTTGGTAAAAAAACTTGTACAGTAGGCTGCAGAGGTCATAGGCCCTAGGAAAGAACCTGCTACTATTGTTTGGCTACGCAGACATGGAGAGAAACTGCCTGTTAAAGCCTCATGCTCATATCTATAGATTTGTGCTGCACAGAGAAACTTCTCATGGCAGTGAGTGGCAGTTGATGCCGAGACTCATAACTGGTCTACGTGCTGAGAATAAGTGACGACTATGGGCTCAGTTCCAAATAGGACATCTATGCCACTGCTCCAAAGCTCAGAGAACATTGTAGAAGAAGAGGTAAAACAAAACAAAACAAAAACAAAAGCAAACAAACAAACAAAAAAAGGGCAGTATAATGGGGAATTGTGCTGCAAAAAGATTTCTTCCACCCATGATATCGCCATTACTTTCATGAACTCACAGCAGCTGTGGTACCTGCATAACAGCTGCACAAGATTTGTCCTGCCAACTTTTCATCATGGAGGAATAGAGAGGCTCAAGAGACCGCGCCCATCCCTAGGGGACTATTACCAGTTAATGGTTGCTAGGGAGAGGGCTGTCACTTTCTTCAGTAGTGTAACCCCTGAAGGTGGCACTTGCTCTACTAAATAACCCCTGACTCATGCAAACAACCCTAACTAAAACCTGCAGATCACACATACACACAAAAGTAAAAGTGTGTGTGTGCGTGTGTGCACTTTATTGGAAAGAAAGCTTCAGTAGGAAAGGGATGAGAATTAGAGAGGATGATGGGGTAAAACTGATTAAAATTCATTGTGTATGTGTACGAAGATAAACAGTTAAAAAAGATTATCATTGCAACATTAAAACCAAGAAAAAGTGATTTGCTATAACTGTCCTTAGAATTTCTTTCTTTCTTTTTCTTTTTCTTTCTTTGTTTCTTTGTTTCTTTCTTTCTTTTTTTCTGTTTATTTGCAAAGAATGAACATGCTCTAGTCAGTCTTGAAAAGGGTAGGAGACACTTATGTGGGATCCAGAAAAATCTCACCTGACATTAAAAAAAAAAAAAGAAAGAAAGAAAGAAAAAGAAAAGAAAAAGCATGGGTATGCTGTTGCTCTAAAGTTTCTGTGGTTGGTTCTTACACCTCTCTGGCTTACTATTTGTGAGTTCAAAAACAATCTGGCTCACTTATTCTGAGTTGAATCTACTCTCTGAAGGCTGAGCCAGAGGGCAAGGAAAGTAAGATGTGTCCCTCATGGTTAAAAGCCACCCTAGTCAGTGAGATGATGGGAGCTGGTGTCCAGGAGGGCCAGGACCCTTTAAAAAAAGCCCCCAGGAGCTCCTGCAGAGGGCAGCAGCTCTGAATGCAGGTCAGGAACAAGTCAACAAACTTTGATTCTCAGGGCCAACATTTAAAATATGAAGAAATCTGTGTAGGCCCCTCTGGGTACAGGTCCGCTGGCCTTGATGTTCTTCTCCCTGTGGGGTTCCTGAGCTCTCTGGGTGTCTCCACACCTGACTCCTCCATATCACTCTGTGAGTTCTGCTGCAAGTCCCAGCATCTGTCCCAATCCCCTGCTGGATAGACTGTCTCAGACCCACTTACAAGTGCGTATATACCATGCATGTCTTTCTTCATCCGGGTTATCTCACTCAGGTTGATCATTTCTAGTTTTATCCATTTGCCTGCAAATGTCAAGACTTCCTTGTTTTTAATAGCTGCGTAGTATTCCATTGTAAATATACCACAGTTTTTAAAAAAAAAAAATCCTTTCTTCGACTGAGCGACATCTATGTTGTTTCCAGATTCTGGCTATTATAAATAAAACTGCTATGAACATAGGTGAGCATATGTCATTGTAGTATGATGGAGCATCTTTTGGGTATATGCCCAGGAGTAGTATAGCTGGGTCTTGAGTTAGCACTATTCACAGTTTTCTGAGAAAGTACCAGATTGATTTCCAAAGTGATTGTACAAGTTTGCACTCTCACCAGCAATGGAGAAGTGTTCCCCTTTTTCCACATCCTCGCCAGCATGTGCTGTCACTTAAGTTTTTGTAGGTATAAGATGAAATTTCAGAGTCATTTCGATTTGCATTTCCCTGATAACTAAAGAGGTTGACCATTTTTTCAAGTGTTTCAAGGTCATCATTAGAGGTCATATGTCTAGGGAGTAGGGTGGAAGAGGGAGGGAGGGTGGGAAAGAGTGTAATAGGAATCAATTATAATTGAAAAAAAAAGGTGAAGATGTCATGGGAAAGATCCAGCCCATGATGTGACTGGGAAAAAATGTGACTTTCTTTGTGAGTGTTTTCCCAAAGGCACTGTGTAGCACAATCCCTAGAGGGGACAAAGTTTCCTTAAGTTCAAACATGGTCACAGAGGTATGTTAAGTCATTTTGTCAATAATACATATACATGGACATCACTATAAACAGCACATTCAAATATAAGTTGACACAGGATATCCCCACATTATTGTGAAGTTTTTTCTTGTAAACTTGCAAGTACCATGTGAGATAATGGCAAATTTAAACACAAATATTTATTTATTCTTCCTTCCAGAAAATAATTAAATGTTGCTTCTAGAATGTACTATTTCATCAAAGGCATTACTCCCTAGATAACCAAGCCTAAAGTCCTTAGTTTTCCCATGCTGTGTTTCCCACTGGCCTCTTTTAGTAAGTTCCAGATTCCCCCAGGATGTTCAGGAGGGTCAATGGATTCTCATGTCAGGACTTTATTTACTTCTTATCTCCACTCGACTCTTTTTTTTATCAAGAGAAATTATGAGGAAAAGAGCAATATTGTGAATAAAGTGAACCAGAAAATTCCATGTAATGGTGTAGAGAGTCAATGAGTTTAAAATACTTGCTTGGTTTGTTTAATTACAGTCTCTCTAATGCTCTCTAAAGGAAGCACGGACACTTGTCAGCAAGGCCTGTTTCTCCACACAACAAACCCATCTGGATGAAAAGACCTACTCTTTTAACTAGACCTCACATTTATCTGGCTAACACCGGGGGCAAGATCTAGCATAAGGCATCAGACAATACAGCAATGCATGCCATAGCCTTAGATAACTCTGCCTGGGATTTGTATCAGAGGAGAATTACTTAAGTCCTGAGCATTTTCTGTTGCTAAGCCTTCCATTATCTCTTGACTTAGAAGACTGGACAAACAACAAACAAAAGTGCTTCCTAGTGAAACATGCAAACCACGTTAAGCTCAAGCCCACTAAGAAAACACAACGACATTTTTTACTTTCTAAAGCTCTGGAGGCAAGACATACTTAAAGCAATAATCAAGCATTGGAATAGATAAGATAATGGAAGCTTTCTTTCCATGTGGGTTTTAGCCAGAATTCCAAATCTAATTTGAGAATTGTAAATACAATTATCTCCTGTTCAACACAGGGTAGAGGTTTTCACCGTCAGTGCTATTGACTTTAGCGGTCAGATAACTCTTTGTTTAGGTGCTGTCCTGTCCAGCACATGTTGATAGCATCTTTGCCTTCTAGCTCAGGACTGCTTTCCCTAAGCTGCAACAACCAACTATCTTTTCAGACTGTGTCACATGTCCTTAGATGGGGAGACGGCCAAGAATCACATCTCTTGAAGACCCAGAACACTAATAAATTTACTGGTTAAGCACAGTATTAACATTTAAAAGCAAAATTCGCCTGTAGAGACAGGAGTGATGGCACCTACCCAGTACTTCCAGGGTTGAGCAGGAGTATGGTGAGTTTGAGGGCAGCTGAGCTGCGCAGTTACACCATGCTTCAAAGCAAACCAAACAATAAACAAACAAACAAATAAACTGACAAAAACATACTCATGGAAATTAATGACCGAGAGGCTTCGCTATAGGTACCCCTACTCCAGAATAGAAGGTTGTTATATCTTCATCCATCTCTCTGGCAGACAGCAAAGGAAGAAACCACTCTCCTGTGAACTCTCAGCACTCCTGTTGTGATGGTGGAGTGGAATGGGGCTGACGAGAAAGAAGTCTCTTCTGTTTTTAAATCCATAAAATTTACTGCCATATTTTCAAAAATGATGATTAAAGTAACTGAAGTGTAAACTGTATAATTCTTATATTGACTTCATTTTAAAAGAGAAAATAGCGTTTAGGTTTAGAGAGAAACAAGTCATCAACAGTGTTGGAAACCTCTAGGAAAGCCTAACTATTTATGCCAGTGACCTTGGGAATGAAGTCATGTCTTTTTTTCTTCCTAATGTTGCAGTAGAGAATTATACTTCCATCTCTTTATGTACGTGGATTTAAAAATTTATAATATCCAAGTGTAAGATTGACAATAATGCCATTATTTTGTTGGTGTCAACAAATTATTATGTGTACTTTTTAGTTTTTCAGTTTTTGTAAGTTTAAATTTCTTTGTAAGTTTAAACAGGTTTATTGTAAGTTTTTCAGTTTTTGTAAGTTTAAATTTCTCTGTAAGTTTAAATATGTATATTGTAGGATTCACAACATTTGCTCTATGATAGGACCTTTAGGTAAATCTGAGAGAGTAAGTGTATTGGTTCTTAAGGGGCCACCTATTCACATTAGCTTTTACGTCTAATTATAAGTACTACTGAACCTTGTTACTGGACTATAGAAAGTATGTTGTTCACTAAAGTGAAAATATATTCTCAAGACTTGTGTAGTTTGATACAGATCCAGATTCTGTATGAAAATGCATTTGAGAAACTAGAGAATTCAGAAATGACCAAATCCCTCCTGTCAATCTCAGGCTCACTTGTGAATTCATCGCTTTTGCTTTGGGCAGCATCCATCCATCCTCTCCCTGGGGCTGCTCTGGTCCTCCATGTGTGCTCACAGCCACTCATCTGCTCTGGACTCCTGGTACAGCAGGCTCATATCCACCTGAACACCCTTGCAAGACCTCTATTGAGTTTGCTCAAGTTGTTTAGTTCACTTTTATACATCTATTAGTAATAGTTAAATTATTTTCAAAATTTAAAGGAAGAGAAGGTACACAATTCAAATTATAACCTGCTTTTATCCCCCGTATGTCCATCTTCTCTCTGTGTATATTTATGTGTGTCTACCTCAACTGCTTTCCAATTAATTTTGTGCAACAAGGTCTGTCAACTAAACCTGGAGTTTACTGACTTTGCTAGACTTGCTGGCTAGTGAGTTACAGGGATCCTCCTGTCTCTGTCTCCCCAGTGCTAGGATTATAGGAGTAGGATACTGTGCTTGGCTTTTTACAAGGAAGCTGGGCATTGAACTCAGGTCCTCATGCTTGCAAGGCAAGGATCTTAGATCTTCCATGTCCCTATTTGCCTACTGTCTCTGGGCCACAGTTAACTACTACTATCAGTTATTTGTCCTTACACAATTAAAAAAAATCAAAAGAAAATGCCAGTTTTTATTTCCCTCCCTTTGACACAAAAGAGTGTGGCATACATGAGGTACAACACACTGCTTTTTCCCTTAGTTGTTCTTAGTGGGTAATCTTTCTGTTGTATAATCCAGGGAGTTTAATTATTTTCTCTTAAGGCCATATTATCCAATTATGTGAATATGTAATAATTTGTTTGACCATCCCACTATGGAAGACACTTGAGTTCTGTTTTTTCACTACAATAAACAATTAACAATGAAAACATTTAAGCTTTCCCCCCTTTTTTATATTTTATTAATTTATTCATATTACATCTAAATTGTTATCCCATCCCATGATTTTTCCCTTAATATAAGTATAAAGATACATGTCAGGAAAGTCCCCACATGAAATGGAGGCGAAGAAGAACATGTAGCTGTCACTTTAACAGATACTGAAAATCACCTTTCATAAGAATCAGACCCAAGGCTGTGAGAGCAGGAGAGCTGTCCCAGCCCCTCACAGGCTGCAGCACTTGGGAGAGTGCCACCACCATCCAGCACCTTGAGTAGATAGCACAGTGGAGCTATCTCTGGAGGTATGGGTGTGGGTGAGCCATCCCTGAGGGCATGAAAGCAGAAGAGCTGACCCTGCCTTATGCTGAGGGCAGGATTGGGTGGCCTAGCCGGAGCAGTGCTGAAGAGATTGCTCTGGTGGTGCAGATAAGGGAGAGCTGGCTGACTGACCAGCTCAGCTGCCACCCAGGCCTAAATCCAGGCTTCTGAGTTGGCCCACCCCCAAAATCTGCATCACCTGTGAGTTGCTGGAGCAGGTGAAAGGGCCTGTCTTAGGGGTTTATTGCTGTGAAGAGACAACATGACCATGGCAACACTTACAAAGGAAAATATTTACTTGAGGCTGGTTAACAGTTTCAAAGGTTTAGTCCATTTATCATCATGGTGGGAAGCATAGCAGCATTCAAGCATACATATTGGTTGGAGAGCTGAGAGTTCTACATCTTGATCTGTGGGCAGCAATGAGGAGTGTTCCCCACTGGGCGGAGACTGAGTGTATAGACTTCAGAGCCCACCTTCACAGTGACATGCTTCTTCTAACAGTGCCACACCTACTCCAAAAAGGCCACACATCCTAACAGTGCCACTCCTCATGGTCCAAGCATTCAAACATATGAGTCTATGTGGGCCAAACCCATTCAGACTACCACAGGTCAGGTTCTGCACAAGCTCCATGACACAGGGCAAAAAGAGAACAACTGGGAGGAATCCCAGTGAGGAACAAATACTGATGATGTCATAGGAGCTGAAGACCTCAAGCCAGACCTCAAACTCATTGCAATGAACATTTCCAAATAAAGATGTATGGATGGAGGGGAATACTATGGGACACTCTGTGACACATTATAGGTTCCATGCTGAAATGTTTCTTATACTTTGTTTATTCTCTCTCTCTCTCTCTCTCTCTCTCTCTCTCTCTCTCTCTCTCTCTCTCTCTCTCTCTGTGTGTGTGTGTGTGTGTGTGTGTTTGTGGGGGATGTTACAAGGGCAGAGAGCAGATATGAGGAAGGAGAGATGAGTAGAGCTAGGGTACATGATGTGAAACTCACAAAGGAAAAAAGTTAACAACAAAAAAGAATCAGCTGAACAGCACCATACAAAAGCATCTATTTTTCAACAGCTAGGATGCAGGGGAGTCACCAGAATTTTAAATTCTAACCAAAAATAGGTAAAATGGTACAGTTTTAAATCATGTGATTTTCTTTATAACATTGAGATCCATGGTTGAATTTTTTCTTTTTTTTAATTAATTCATTCATATTGCATCTCAATTGTTATCCCATCCCTTGGATCTTCCCATTCTTCTTTCCCTCCCGCTTTCACCCTGTTCCCCTCCCCTATGACTGTGACTGAGGGGGACCTCCTCCCACCTAAATGCTCATAGAGTATCAAGTCTCTTCTTGGTAGTCTGCTATCCTTCCTCTGAGTGCCACCGGGCCTCCCCATCAAGGGACGTGGTCAAATATGGGGAACCAGAGTTCATGTGAAAGTCAGTCCCATGAATTTTAGATGAGCCTTCTGAATGTTTGGAGACGTTTGCTTGAATTTTCATATTTATTAGAAATGTGAGGTTTTATGGGGGTTAGTCAGAAGTTAGATCCCACATTAGATCTCTTAGCTCCCATTGACTGAATGAAGGTCAAGTTGAATCAGCTCAGAGGATGAGTTTAACCTGTGTTATTCAATTTTTCTTAGGGTGAGCCCCAAATTTATCTACCAAATGCCTAAAAATTTAAATTTCCAACTTGTATTCTGGAATTTATGAGTTCTCAGGTTGCCAGATTATTTAATAAATTGTCTTTTTTTGTGATACCAAATATTCTCTCTTTTCTGTGTAAATTCCTTGGGATTATGGTTGAAGACTACTCCTCCCTTCCATCCCCCACAATTCTATCTTCTCCCCTTTCTTCCCCATTTCTACCCTTACTTTCTTCCCTTCCTTTCTCTTTTCATCATTCCTCGTTTTCTTTCTTCCCTTTTCTGAGGCTGAGGATAGGACCCAGGACAATGTGCACGATGGATAATTGTTCTTTTCTGAGCCTTTCCCCAACCCCAGAAGTACTTGCTATTATGGCATCTCTGAAAGCTTCCATTTTTATCACACAAAGAAGAAAACAAGGAACAGGTTCTCATCAAAACTTTGTTGTCTGGATAACAGTTCACTGCATTTTCTTCTGTTCATATGTAGCTGGCCAATATCAGTGGCTAAATGTGAATGCTCATTGGGTGCTCACTGCTGCTCTAGGCACCTACTGCCTTTACAGGCAGCAAAGACAGGTATTTGGATCTCACCAAATTTACCTACACGCTGAATGGGATGGAATATGCATGGGCAGCACATGTTATGCAATCTACTGAAAGATCAAGACTAGCAATTGGGACACTTTAGATCTATTTTTGGATCTGCCCTTATCTTGCTATGAATATTGGGAAGTCCTTTCATCTCCATTGGCCTCAGCTTTCTCATCCATGAAAAATGTAATGTTGACTAGAATAGATGATATTTACATCCCTTCTAGTTTTAACATTCTAATCTCATAATGTCCATATGCTGCTTTTACAGTTTAAAAGATACCCAAGAATCCACACTGATATGCTAACAAAGATAATTGTGCCCATTCCTCTCCAAGTGCTTATAGCCATTCCTTTTTTCTCCATCAAGTAGCATCAAGACATATATATCTTCCAGAAATCCTTAGAATTTGTCCTTATTTATAATATAGTTTTAAATAATAGAATTTGGTCTTATTTGCAATCAAAATATCTCCCAAAACATTAAATATTCAACAAGTGCAACACATAGTTTTCAAAGTACGTCTAAGTGAATGAAGTCTCACAAAATATAGATAGATATCAGTGAAAAGCCTTAACAACAGGTAGATTCCACAGAAGCTGAAAGTTCTGAGTGACCAGATATAGAAGTGACACTATGATGTTGCCCTTTAGGACAGCCTAGTGGAATAGAATTTCTTATAGACTAACTCTTCTAGAACTAAGTTACTTGCTTATGAACCTGGAGGCATAAACACACTTTGAAAGAAAATAATTAAAACTTCCTGCCGATTCATTTGATCAAGCAACACTCACATCATTCCCTGTATCCTTCTTCTGTTATCTGCCATCCTCATGCTGGGATATTCTTATTCATGTTATGCAATTTTGTTGGCTCGACAGGTTGGTTAAGTCATAAACTGGTTAACTCTGTTTTATTTCTAAAGGGGAAATGGAAAATATTAGGGGGAGGTTCATAGGGGAGAGAGATGGAGGCGTAAGGAGAGGAGGGCATTTGGAAAGGCATATAAGAATGCATGTAAAGCTGTGTGGTAAGCCACTGTTTTATGAGTGCCATGTGCACACGTGCACTCTCACGTGTATATATTTAAATAACTTTGGTAGTTTGGATGAAACAAGAAATTCATCACTTTAATTCAGTTTGCCTAACTTAATAGAGTAAAGGTTTCTGAAGAATGGCTTTAAAGTATTTGGCCTTTCTATGGTGTCTGTTGTGCTGCTTCTGTCAAAGTTTTCATTCTGACAATTTTAATGTGGTTCATCTCTCTTTTTTTTTCCCCAGTTTGGTAAATTGAACAAGTATCTGTCAATCTTGTTTATCTTCCCAAAGAACCAGTTCTTAAGTTTATTGATTCTTTGTCTTTGATTTGTTTCTATTTCATTATATGCTTTGATTTTTATTATTTCATGGAGTTCGCTGGGTTGGAGCTTGCTTTATTTTCATTTTTCCAGACTCTTCAGCTGTGTCATTAAGTCATTTAGTTGTGGCCTTTTTTTATTTTTTTAATGTTGGCATTTAGATTCAGTGTGTCCACGGGAACAGGAAGAGGCATGGGAGGTATTGCTGAAATCCCTTCTCCCACAGAGCTTGCGTGTCTCGCCCCCACCTCCATCGCGCTGATCTTAGCCTTACTGGGTAAGCAGGTGCCTGTCAGCTTGCTGCAGTGAGTAGGGCAAGGGGAGTGCAGTAAAATGTGTAGCAATAAGGAAGCCCTAGCTACCATTTGTCCCTCCTTGTGACTCTAATGGGGCCACATTGCTGTGCAGAAATCGCTACTGAGCAAATGGGAGAAGACAGACTTGTTCATTCTGCGTGTGTGAGAAGACAGATGGGATTGAAAAAGTGTGGTCAAAACATCCTGGAGGGCTTCTGAAAAAAAATCTGCTTTATTAGTGCTTAACCAGTTCAGAGCACATTTTAGCGAAAAAACAAAAACCAGATTTAAAGAGGTGAAGACTCATCTAACTGTAATTCCTGGGGCTCTTACCAGCCAGTTGCAACCTCTCGATGTTTCAATCAACAAACCGTTTAAAGTCTTTATGAGAGAAAAGTGGAACAAATGGATGGCTGCTGGGAATCATGATCTGACTCCAACAGGACAAATGAAGAGGCCCACTGTCACTCAAGTGCGTGAGTGGGGTAAAACATCATGGCAGTCAGTGAAGGAGGAAATCATTTTATGACCATTCAAAAAAAAATGTGGTGTTAGCAATGATTTAGATGGAACTGAAGACAATATCATATATGAAGATAGCAAAGAAAGTGATACAGGTGATTGTCAGCAACTGAGCATCCTAAATTCTGGCACTAGCAATGATGAGTTTTTGGGGTTTCCAGAAAACTAGAAAAGTGCTTGAGTCTCTAAGTCTTTCCTCCTGTTAACACTGTTTACCATATTTTGTTATATTTTAATAAATATTTTGTTATACTAGTGCTAATTTGGTTCAGAATATTTTTTCTTGTTTCATTGCTCTAAAAACTGGGTGGATCTTATGGTCAGGGGCATCTGGTAGTCCGAAAAATATGGTTTTTGTTTAGTGTTGTGATATTTTCCTAATTAATTGATCCATAGATTAGAGTGTTCTGCCCTTCTTTGCCTCTTCTCATTAAATTTTAGCTTGAAGTCTATTTTTGTCAAATATTGTGATGGCAGTACATGCTTACATCTTGATCTCATTTACCTGAAATACTTTTGTTCTATCCTTAAATTTTAATTGGAATTACTTCACATGGGGGATAATGATCCTCCCAGAGGTCATAGGGTAGCTAATAAAAAGCCATGTGCTAGGTGTGGGTTACTGCTTCTCCAGTTGGTTAGGGATCTCCTAACTGCCAAAATGGTACAGCTGATTCCCATTGCTTTTGATTTGCCTGCCAGAACTTGATGGTAAAACCCTATTGCTGAAGACACCATACACTTTGTTCATAGAAGATAGAAATCAAATTGATACTGACCAGGGCAACTCCTCTATAATGGCTAGTGTTTGTAGTACTGGCAGATGTTCTGCTGGCTGTTGGGGTGTGTGTGTGGGAAACAATACCATCAACAATCATATCCAGCTGTGAACCCTATAAACTACAATACTGCCTAGCATGGCAGTGTATTCCCACAGTGGCGCAATGATATGAGTGGAAGTGCCCATTTTCTTATTGGCTGTAAGGCCTTTTCTGTAGGAGGAAAGAGGCCATAGCTGGTGAGAATACAGGTCTCTGGGGGTGAACCTACTTCTCGACTTTTGCCAAATGCAGATAGTATTAAGTGGCCCTATAAGTTGGGCATGTCTCTATCCATAGATTATCAAGGCTCTCAGACTTCATTAGGGAAGTTTCTTTGTGTAGTGTATAGTGGTTAACACAGACTAATAACTCGTCAAAGTACAGAGAATAAGTGCCAGTTGATGCTCAGTCACAAATGTGAAGTGCATATCTTCCTCCCACAAGGCTCAGGGATCATAGCAGAAAGAGGTATCAGAGCAAATGATGGGAGAGAGTGGAACAAAACTATGTCTTTAGGATATAACAGGGCCTACATATGTTGTATTCACTAACTCATGGCAACTGTGATTGCCTGAGCAAGGCCCACACAAGATCAAGCTAATCAACATCATGGAGGGGGAGGAGGCTCGTAATTCCCACTGCTAAATGAAGACCTATTGGAAGTTGATGGCTTCTCAGGGAAGGAGGGACAGTTATTATTATTATTTTTTTTAGAAGTATGGTCTCTGGTAGGTCAACCATGCTTTGGTGGATGGCTTCATACTTAGGAGGGCATTGTCAGTACAAATTGGACTGGGTGGGTTATAAAAAGTAAACAGGACATGCTGTTGGGAGTGGGGTGGATCTTGAGGAGAATATGATAAGAATTCATTGTATAAAATTCTCAAGAAATTAGTAAAAAATATATTAAAAAGAAAATATCCCAATTCAATGACTTTGAATCAAATTTTAAACAAGCAATTTAATTTATTTATCTATCTTTATTTTTTTTTTACAGTATTGTGATAAAATACCCTAATAAAAGCAACTTGGAGAGGGAGAGAGGGAGAGAGAGAGAGAGAGAGAGAGAGAGAGAGAGAGAGAGAGAGAGAGAGAATATATTTATTTGACTTACTTTTCTTTGTTACAGTCTCTCCAGCAGTTAAAGCCAAGGCAGGTGGAACTTGTAGCATCACACAGTTTGCAGCAGAGAGTCATGGATTCATGCATGCAATGCTAGTGGTCCTCTCTCCAGTGTTACACACATTAGAGTCCTTTGCCCAAAGAATGGCCACCCACAGTGGGTAAGTCTTCTTATCTCAAAGTAATCAAGAACCCCCCAAGATAATATTATCCTAATTTCCCCCTTTGAGACACACTTATCAGATATTTCTACATTCTGTCAACCTGACAATTTATACTAAATACCACATTCCTAATGCAAAATGTTTAGATGAATGTTATTAAGTTACCATTGCCACTTTGGATATGTAATTAGTAGCTCTTCATTATTTCCAAATTAGCATTGTGCAATGAAAGGAAACACATTTTTTTTGGAGTCTTTTGTTTAAGTACCAGTTTCATCAATTACCACCTGCAATGTGCTTGTTTTTATCATTTATCTAAGTCTCATTTTGTTTATTTCTCAAATAATGGTTCTAATAACGTTCAAATTGTTTTGCTATTAGAAATAATATATGGATACATAAAACTACCTAAGCACAGTAGATTAACAAGCGTAGTTGTCCTATCATTATCATTATGAGCAATCAGTCTGAACAAAACACCTCTAGAAGAGCTTCGTCTGGATTTTTCACATAGGCAAATATTAGGAAATTAGCTTCTGCTGATTTACTTCATTTCTTTAGGCTATTTGAGAACATCTAGAAATGTATATAATGAGTGTTTGACTATTGGACAAATCCACAGAGAGTTGAATTACTGCTCACACAATGCTTTAATGGATTATTGTGTATGGAATGTGTCGACAAAAGGCCTGAAATGCCTACAATAGATCTTTAGTGAGCTATTTTTTTCTTATAACTGGTATTCCTAAAATCTTTTTACCATAAAAATATCAGCATCATATTTTATTTAATACAGTTGGCCTTTGTTAGTATTAAGTTTGAAGATTCGTGATGAAAGTGCCTTGTTCTTAAAGGAGAAAAGAAGATTATACTCAGAAGAAAGCAGGTCAGGGTGGGTTTCAGATCTCAGAGGAGCCTCCTTGTTGGTGATGCTCAGTCACAGCATCACTACAGATCCCAGCCTCTAGGTGGCGAGGGAACACTGTGTTGCACCACATAGCTTTCCCAGGCTGCAGCAGCACAGACCCCTGCATATCTAATACCAGCAAAGGGGAAATACTCAGGACTATGATACCAGTGAACTGAAGCTACTAATTATATTCTCAATACAAATGCTCAATTCATATTTTAAGCCCATGTACACTCCTTAACAACAAGGAATTGCTTGTTTATAGGTAAAGACATACAGCAGATTAATACAGCAAACTGCTTAAGGAAAAAAACCAAAACAACGTTCTTCAGAGCATGGCCTTTCAGTGCTTTAAAGGAAATGCCTTAATTTGAGTATGTAGAGACCTTATAGACAGCAATCCCTCACAGTGATCTGTGTGGGAATCCAGGCTCCTCATTTTCTATGTGTCCTTGGGCAAGATACACTGGCTGAGATTTGGTTGCAATTGGCAGACAGCATCAGCACCTACACTATGGGGGCCTTTACAGATTAAAAAAATTGCTTGAAGTGTTTTGTACAGAACTTATTCAAATAGAACACACTTCAAGGGAACATAGAACATCACTGGAATCTGAGGTCTCTTTCTATATCCTAAGATGACATGCATCTAAAAAATGTACCCAGTTCTCCATTTCCCATCGATGTGCGTGTGTGTGTGTGTGTGTGTGTGTGTGTGTGTGTGTGTGTGTGTGTGTGTTGAGAAAGAGAGTCCATATAGAGACCCAAAGTTCAAGTTCTCACAGTTGGGAAGGATGAGAGCCTTTTTAATCAGGACTCACTACTCTGACATAGCTTCTTAGCAAGGATAGGAGATGGAGAAGTTCTATAGGATTTTGTTGTTGTTGTTGTTTGTTTGTTTCTTTGTTTGTTTTTGACAGCTCAGTATCTGTGCTTGGTAGTGACTCCCGCTCCAGTCTACACTGGACTGTGCTTTGCCTTTCCTTCCTCCCACCTCTGTGGTGAAGAACCCACATTTATATAGGGTCCATTCCTGAGAAGCAGAAATTACGATTCTAGCTTAGGCCAATGAAGGCCTTCTCATGCACATTGGTAAATTACACACACTGCAGGCAATCTTGGGTGCTTACATGTTGAAGGCTTTATAGTATGACAGGCTTCAACAGATGCCTCAAACAGTGGCTCACATTCATTTGTCGCAAATGCAATGGCATGCGGTTCAATGACACTGCTTCGTGCCAAGTCCACCGGGCACCATGTTGGATTCTATGGGTTGGTCCATAGTGAAGGGAGACAGAGGGCTTGCTCTCAGACTGATAGAGGAGTACTAGACAATAAAAAAGGGATTACCTATCACAGTGCTAACGCTGGTGCTATAGGACTGGCTTACTATGTTCTTGGTATGATGATGGTTGGCGAGGGATTAAGTGTGCAGGTTGGAGTGCTGGGCAGAACACACAAAAAGGGGATGGAATCTCCACATCATATTTTCATTATCCTAACACGGTACAGTACAACTAAAGTCACTACACACAAAACAGAGAGAGGTTGGATCCTAAATACCTTAATCTACTTTGTGGGTGAATTATTTTCAGGAATATAGAGGGAAATTGGTATTATCCACAATGATGTGGTGTGGCAGCTAATTTACCAGTATGGCCTAATAATGTTTGTTATTAGGCCTATAATTATTATTACGGCAGTATTTTCTAACCCGCTAGCAGTCAGTCAAGACACAGACACCTGTTATATTTTAAAATAGCCTTAGTTAACCTGGGGCCGGTAGATATTAATCCCCTAAACTACTTCCCATAGTGGGGCAGGTATCCCATACCTGCCCCAATCCCATGTCATCTGCTTCTAATAATTTCTATCAAGTTACCTCCCACCCATAGTCCCAAATACTTGCTAATTATCATCATCTGGATCAAGTCTCCATCCACACCGGCCATGTGCTTCTTTTCCACCTAACCCACGGCCTAGCCTTCTTCTTTCTCCCCTCTCCTCCGGTCTCTCTTCCTCCCAAGATTCTCTCTGTCTCCAAGCCCTGGAACCTTAGCCACACCTACCCCATTTGCCAAGCCCAGGTGTGATGGCCTTTTATTGGTCAAACAGGTTAGGCTCTTAGGCAGGGTACAGGTAGGGCAGAGACAGCAAGCAGTAATTAGCATCAAAAGACATCAGACCAACTTCCAACAATGTAGAATGATTGTTTTTATTTTGTCAGCTGCTAGCTTACCATCACTACAATTACAATGTGCTTACAAATCACATTTTATTTCTTTATAACATTCATAAAAATTAAATTTACTACTTTTATTCAATGCGTATGTGTGTGTATGTGCGCCATGGCACATATGTGGAGGTTAGAGGGCAACTTGCACGACTCAGTTAATCTCTCTTTTTTTTACCATATTGGTTCCTGGGGTCAGACTCGAGTTATCAAGGTTGACAGAAAGATGATTTACTCCCCAAGCCAGCTCACTAGCATCAGCATTTTTTAATTTCTATGTTCAAGTGGAAGGAGGAAGAAAGGAATGGGCTAAAATGTGGGACTTTCCAAGCTGTTATTTTGATTTATTGTTAGACATACCTAGTTTGTGTGATTATTTAAGAAAGTGCTAGAATGCCTTTAATTTACAGCCTTAGAGACAGCAGATGTACATGTAGTTGTACTAATGGTGTACTACCCAAAACATTAAAAAAAAAAAAAGACCCATTTGGAGATGATGTTTGGAAGCAGGCTTTTAGGAGAGTGTTTTTTCAAACATGGGGTTATTGGTTTTTCCTTTGCCCTCTTGCAGGCAATCCGAACCTTTCTGTATAAATTAACCCTATGACAGTGGGCTGTTCGTGTTGTTCTGAATGGCATATCAAACACTGACAAGATAAAGGCTGCTATCTAGAACATAAAAGAGAAATAAAAACATTAGGTTATCACAGGTACACAAGAAAATGGAGACAATGCATTTTTCTTGGAGAACCCAGAGGCTGACTTTTTGAGTGTCAAGAGCAATTGAATATATAAATACAGTTGTACTGTGTGACAATGTTTTGGTCTATGACAGTCCCAATACTGGCCTTCCTAGAAGATTAAATGAAGCTGAAAAATGCCATTTTCCTATTGGTATGTCAGCAGCCATAGTGTGATACTGCAAAACATTACTCACAGGAATGTGATGATAAGGTGCAAACAAGTCTACTGCGTTTTTAGTACATGGAAGTGCAGCATGCATGTCTTTGGACAGGATATAATACCTGATAATGATGACAATTACAGTGTTGGCTTATGTATTTATACATGCATTATCATTATTTTAGAATGAATCTGTATTATAATATTTACTATAGTGCAGAAAGTGTTATTACACTAGCACCAGTTGTACATAATGTGCATGTCCTCTTGACTGCACCTCTTGCTTGTGGCAGGACATCATGTTGACTAATTGACACAGACCATCTAGATTGTATAAGTCCACTCAATGATCTTCCCAGAAGAGAATATTATGCAATAATGTGTTTTCCAGAGCATGTCTCTGTCATTAAGCAACTCATGTTTGTGTATAAGTGTGAGCATTCCGATGTGTCAAAATTTATAATGCATTCCTGCCATCTTTATTAGAATTACTTAAAATGCTAACTAATGACAAAACACAAAGGCATCAGAAGCATGAAGCAAGCCCTCAGGAAAACCTTTCAAAACTTCGTCTTCAACACAACACCCAGGAAGTGTCAAGTCATTCATCATGTATAATTAACACATTCCCTCCTTTCCTCCTCCAGCACGGACTGTGCAAAAGGACTCACTCACGTGGTTTTGTTGTAAATAACACTGTTTTCAACAACTTGTTTCCATGTCTTGACAGACAGAACATTTAGTTGTCAATTCTGAAAATTCATTTATTCTTCTGAGTTTTTGTTCTGAGAGGCAAATATACATATCTCCTTCTGCGAACACAGAGTGCAATCTCCATCTTGTAATATTAGAAACCGTTCTGTGAGAGTACACGCCGTTCATTTAGCACGGCATTGTTTATCGAAAAGCATTATGGTAACTAAGTAAGGCAGGATGTTTTTATGAAAATGAGAAAAAAAAAACCCTTCCAGTTTAAAGGCCATGAGACCAATATAAGCATTTAGACTTTTCCGTGCTGCATTTGTACAGAGGCTAGTGGTAATTATTTTCTTCCTTTGGAAAGCTTTCAAATTAGAAGTAAATTTTTAGCATTTTTCAAGTTAAACTGACACGTGAAATAAATGTTCAATATCAAGTCACTGTAGGTCAGTTTTGGATAGTCTTTTTATAGAGAGATATAATTTGCACAGATAACAATTGCTTTAACATCTTTTTATTATTTTAAATTGTTGTATTACATTTAGTGTGTATGTGTGTGTGTGTGTGTGTGTGTGTGTGTGTGTGTGTGTGAGAGAGAGAGAGAGAGAGAGACAGACAGACAGACAGAGAGAGAGACAGAGAGAGAGAGACAGAGAGAGACAGAGAGAGAGAGAGACAGAGAGAGACAGAGAGACAGAGACAGAGACAGAGACTATGAATGTGTGAAGGTCAGAGGACAACTTTTTGTGGTCTCACTCCTCCTACCGCGTGGCTCCAGGGACCATTCATCACTCAATCACTCCGCTTTGGCAGCACATACCCTTATTTACAGCGCCATCTTGCTGGCCCCTGTTCTAACATCTTAATTTACGTTTTGAGGCTGATCTGGTTATTGCTATTTTTATTGAGATGTGGAGATTTAAAACTTTATGCACAACAATCTTGTCACTTAACTGAAAACTAACTCAGCTGTTGTTTTGGCTTCCTGGTTTATGCTGGAATTTGATGGTGTCATTTCTTGAAGATATAGAGAGCACCATGTGAGGCAAACACCTATTATTCATTTCACCAGGCAGAAATCATTGACGAAGTGTTTTGGTAAAATAACCCGATAATGAAAAAAAAAACACAAATACAAATGTAGCAGGCAAATGATTTCATTAATTTCTCTATTTAATGACAGTCATAAAAAGCCTGAAAGTTAAACACATTCTCACATTGTTAACATTTTCTCACAAATAATTAAAAGATGGTTACATTAGTTTTTGAAGTTCTTCCCATCTTCAGGACAAGGGAGTGATAAAAATAGCAGGTAATTGAAGCAGTTATTTGAATCACTATATCAATAATTCCAATCAATTATATAATTGTTATACAATTGCAGCCAGGACTGAAATACATAGGTATCTATATACATGTATATAAATACATAGATACATATATGTATTTACATGTTGGTATATATAAGCATTTACATACACATGCATACATACATATGTATACTTACATGAAATATATAAAAATGTACTTATATATACATGTGTATATATATATCTTTACTAGTGTGGCTGGTGTTCCCTTATTTCTAGAAAAAATGTCCCTTTATTTAATAAGCTATGCTCTGTGAATTTCAAAGGAAACCCTCTTGTCCTTAATGATGTAAGTTATATTCAATGCTGTTTTTTGAAAATCTCTTTAACAAATCCATAGGCCATGAACATGGCAAGCATTATCCACTGCATTTTGCTGAAAGATAACATTGGCTTTTTGGTGCTCCTGGAGAATTATGACCATACAGTGATTAGCCCTAGTGCATAGCTAAGCTCTTGTTCTCTGAAGCCAAATAGCTGATTGACTTATCTTGAAACCCTTCTTGTACTCCCAGAATCATGGCTTCTCATGAGGGAGGTGGAGTCAGTCAGTGTTAGGGTCTAGACAGAGTTCTTCCATATTCTTGGCTCCGGAGACCAAGTGCTAAGGGAGCTTGCCTCTGTTCACCCCAGACAGACACTTTCAACTGACTGTTTTGTCAAGGACAAAGATAGGAATGTGGATGCCTCACAAAATTTGTAGTGACAAACTGTTATAAAAAGAAAAAGAAAGAAAGAAAGAAAAAGACATGTAAAAAGCAAAGTCTGTCTTTTCCTCTGTACTGTCCAGAGCAGTGCTACTTTTTTAAAAATGCAAATTCTCTTCTCTTTTCTTGCCTGTGACCATTTTTGTGACTTTTTTCTTTTTCCAAGTGGGAGACACTCTGTTGTGCTCTCACTGGTTGTCTGGATGTATTTTTGAAATCTAGGGATCTAAGCAGGAGTAAAACAATGTCTGCAGGCTGGTTGTCATCTTTGGGATGCTTTCTTCTGGAAAGCCTGATTAGAAATGGCCCGCTGTTAATTTAAACTGCTTACCTTCCCAAGCTTCTGGCCTGTGGCATCCATTACAGCCCTTTGCCCTTCTTTCACAAAGCACCCTACTCAGTGATGATCAGAAGTCTTCTTTTATAAACGTATGTACTTTTTAAAGTACAGCATGTGGCCTCTACATTTTCATAACTTCTAAATGGATGTCACAGAGGGCGTATGCCTGGCATGTCTCAGTGACCCCAATTTATTCCACATACTCTGTCCTGTACTCATACTTGACGGCCGATAAGAAAATAATGCTCTTCCTTGATAACTTTCTGCATTAGAAATTTCAGATAGGTGCATGTGCTATGGTCCTAAGGAAAAGTTGCATACACAGGAGTCATAAAAGGAGCATACTGCTAAGCCTGTCTTTGAAACTGTGTTTCTGAGAATAAAGGGGGTGACTTTGCTGTGGTAGTAAAATTACCTGGAACTCTGATTGCTGCTTACAACTTCAGGACTCAGGTGTTATGAAAATATAGGTGCTATTTATCATGTATGCTAAAAGATACATACTCGAAAAGGAAAAAGAAAGAGTTTAGGCTACCCCTGAGTATTTACTTGTATACTTGTGAACTTCTCTTATTTACTTATTTTTAATTTTAAATTGCGCTCTTTATAAATAACCATTGGCATGCAAGAAATTGAAAGGTTTAAAGGTTTTGTAATTTAATGTGACACTTTTTTATTTGCCTAGAAAAGAAACAATTTTTATTGAAACAGGACAGCTCGATATTACATTATACTATACCATAACTCACACAATAAACCAATTTCAACTTAAGGAATTAGTTTTGCATAAGCCAAGCTATTAGTATCAACTGCCAGAGGACTGATGTGTTTCATTACTTTTTCTTTCCCTTGCTGAGGCTTATTATAGTGGGATTTCTATGCATGAGGTCTCATTGGGGTAAGAAAACAGTGAGTGGCTCAACAGATTCCTCTGAGATGTTTAAGACTTGTGAAATTGAGCCCTGACCTCTGTGGAATCTCTACGGGGATCTGCTACTTGGTTCCTTACTTAACCCTACCATGATATTTTCTTTCTACAATAATCAAGTCTCATCTTTAGTTACCAAGATTTTAGTGATGAGAGAAAGACCTTAGGAAAGCCATGCTTCCAGCCTGTTTGTTCATTGTGTAATTTGGCAGGAGTGTGCATTGCCAAAGCAACCAGCAGCAAGGTCAGCCCAGGAAAGAATGTTTGAGCCTGAGATTTTCACAACTCAAAAGTGTTTGTGACTAGGCAGCTAGGCTCTGAAGTGTATCATTTGTCTACAAATCTCCAGAGTAAGAAGGTTTCCAACAGTCCAAAACCTTGTATAAACTGCCACTAAGTTGGCCTCTTGGTAAGATGACTCTTCAAGAGAGCCAGGGTTTCAAACTTTCCTCTCACTAGGCTGATCACTATGAAGTTGTGACCAATGAGTTTCCATCCTGTGGTGATTAGACCAGGACTTTTTCATGGAAAGACTACTGAGCTAAAAACCAACCATTCCTTATTGAGGGCAAAGAAAGAAACTAGCCAGACAGGGTTGGGAGTCGGGGGGGGGGGGGCAGGGGGGGGCAGGGGGGGAGGTACTGATCGAGGGAGATGAGTGAAGACAAAATATGTATGCAGATGCCTAATAGAGCCAAACACCTTATATAATAATTTTAAAATTAAAATTTAAAAATATTTTTAAAAAAGTTTCCCTCTGAGAATAGCTTTTAAAGTTCATTTTTAAATTTTTATCTTTTAAAATTGTGTTCCTTTGGAGGAGGCAATTGCTTAGTAGCAAAGACATCCAGCTCTCGGCTTGATTCTTTTTGTTTGTTTGTTTGTTTACTCTCTCAATTCAAGTAAGCATATTTTTTTTGTTTTTACTATTAAAGATAATAATGCTAGGGTGATGTTGCCATGGTAACCACGCCTTAGCAAACAACCATGAGTACTGCCTAAATAGTACATAAAACTCAGAATGGAGCACTATGGTGCAGGAACAGTGAGACTGCCCCATTGTCACCTCTGGAGGTGGCAAATAATGAGTTGGGAAAGATGGAGAAACTGAGATGTCAGGTTGAATGGAGATCGAGGCAAAAGAAGTAAGATAAAACTGGCGTATACTTCTTTACCAAGAAGCCACCGTGGAACTTTTGGGAGCTAAACTGAAAGTAATCAGAGAGCATATGCTGGCTGTGGTCAATTAAGAAAGCAGTTTCCGCAGACCACCTGTGTAATTGGCCAAGTTGGAAGTTGGGGGGGGGGAGGGGGCGTGGGGCGCAGGGAAGAGCAAATACCCAAGCCATAGTCTGTGCAGACTCAACTTTAAGGCTGTGTCTAACCATACCACATCCTAGTGTGGTGCATGGGAGTGAGGTGTTCCTGAGGCTGAGGCTGAAATTTTTCCTCCAGCTGGTGCCCCCTTTCTTCCTTAGCACACAGCGGACATGCATGCAATTTGGCAATGGTTTAGCTTTAAACACTTTTAAGCCTCCCTCTCTTTGGTGTGGAGGTCTTGAGAGAAGGCTACAGGCTCAGGCTTGCTATTTACCTAGCGGAGCTGCCTGAAGAAACTCTGCTTATCATTCCTCCTACATTTGACGAAATCCATTCTCTTCTGTTTTCACTGACACCAATTTTCAGCTGGGGTTCTTAGACCACTCTTGGCGGCAATCAGTTTTCAGCATTTTCTCTGAAGTCGCCCCTTCTATCCCTTGTTGGCAAAGCGCCTGTTCTATAATGCCAGATATATCGTGTCACTGACTTACAGTCTTCTGATAGAGCCTGACCGCCTCAGGGAACAAATCCTCACATTTGCTTTCACAGGTCCTGACCGTCTCAGTCACATCGTTTTACCCTTCACCATTAGCAGCGCTTCCAGTTTTTCAAAGCACCTCAATTCAAAGTTCTTCTTCTCAGCAGAGCTCTGAAGCTTGCTGGTCCTGTACCCTAGTCTGGCACTCCTCCAGTTAGCAAGCAAGGGACCAGCCGCTGAGGAAGGAAAGCAGTTCTCTGGTTGGCTTTATAACTCATTTGTTGAAATGGGGATCTGTAAACAAATCCTTTCTGCCTCCATTTCCGTTCCACTTACACTAAGAACATCCCCCGCCCTTCTCTAGCTTGTCAGAAAACTCATTTCCATTTGTTAAAGCACATTCTGATTTGTTGATACAATTTTATTCCTCTACTAATAATATTTGCATGAAGCAGCGTAAGATATTAGTAATTCTGAGGAAAAGTACGGGCAGAAGTTTGTAATATTAAAAAATATCTGAACAAAATCCTGCTCTAGACAGGAAGCTGTGTGTAGGGGTAATGACACTAACCACCAAATGACAGGTCCAGAGCCATCCATCTGTAGCAAGCTGTTTGGGGGCAAAAGGATGTGAGGAAAATGACCACGTTATCCCAGGATTATTGGTGGAAATGAACTCTCTAAGAACATGTACCCTAGGGAATATCTGGTATCTCTTCCATATGAAATTAGAAACAATCTAGGAGGAATTATCAAGCACTCTTTTGATGGCAGGTCACTGCCAACGTTTCAACATGTGTGGATGAGAGAGCTGGCCTGGAAAAATGAGATGTTGAAAATAGGGAGAGCCTGACTCCGAGTTGCTTTTCATCGGAAATAGAATTTTATTTCCTTCCTCTAGATTAGCACGGAGCACAGGGCTCAGTAAAGTGTTGGTAGATCCCATATGCAGTTTTTTCACTTAATATTAGGATAAGGCCTGAGAGAGTGTACTTTTCTGAGTTCTTTGGTGTTCCTAATACTGTTGTTCTGGGGCTAGACTTTGAGAACCACTGGGCTAAAGCAGAAAAAGGTTTGCAACTGATTTCACGAATAAAGGTACAAGTTACAAGCAGGACACAGCTTTTTGAGTTACAAAGTGTTAGAATTCTGCTTCAGTCTGCCTACCTGTGATGTCATTGCCTACCTACCATGGGGTGTGCCACTGTCCAGTGTATAAAAGGACAGACCTACCTTGCCCTGCCATCTCTTGCCTCGCCTCTCTCTTTCTCTTATCTCTTATCCCTTCCCCTCTTCCCCTTTCTCTCTCTCTCTCTCTCTCTCTCTCTCTCTCTCTCTCTCTCTCTCCTACCTCTCCCCCGTGCTCATTGAATATACTATCTGGCATCTGGTATCTTATTATTTTTCTTTTATTAAACATAAAACAAAGACAGCACTATGTTAGTCATTATAAAACTGTTATTTAAAACTATGCAAAAAGAGAGCTAACAGCTCTTGTTAGTTTCAGCAAAATTACTTGATATCATTTCCTTAAAAGGAAACAAATACAAAGAAAGAATTATCGAAAAAAATCTCAAAATCACCCACGGATAGGTAGCACAAGTGAGGTAGTTTAGAATTACACACACACACACATTCCACTTTGTACCCAGTGTGCTGGTTTCCCCACCTCCGTGTCTAATACGAAACGCCAGTTCACACAGAGAATACAGAATTATGGCACAGACTGCTAAGTAATTTTCAAAATAGCTAAGAATTATAGTAATGACAATAAATGGGGAAATTATTTTTCCTGGGTAAGAAAATAACATATCTTGGGAATTAAAGACTCAAACGCATCCTTCTGTCTCTGGGAATCATCATACTCATCCCACTTTAACAAGAATCTGTGTTTTTGGTAAAAGGCTGCATTGACATTTTTTAAAGGTTCGTTTTATTTTCAATTATGTGTCCATTTTTAATCTTTGTAGGAAGGTGCGTATGTAAGTGTGGCTGCCTGTGGCCTACAGAAGAGGGCATCAGGTTCCCTGACGCTGGAGTTCCAGGTCTTGTGAGCCACTATGCAGGGACCCTGGTGAACAACCTGGTCTCCTACCAAAGCAGTCTGCCTGCTAAACCATCTTTCCAGCCCTGGCATTTAAAAAAAATTAATAAAAGCAGTATCAGAGTATGTCCTAATGTGAACCCACTAAGCTCTTTTGCGCTCTTCTGGACTGACCATATGGAATACTGTAAGCTTAGTGTGAATGACCATACAATCAACCTTTTTGCTATCTACTCTCATAGAGTACATTAGAGTACTCAGAGACGAGTGTGCACTGTGATTATTGTAAAGTATTGGCTGTTGACATGATGGAGATTATGAGGCTGAAGGGTCTGACATACACACTGAACAGCCAGGAAAGTTAATGATGCGAGTCAAAGACTCGAGGGCCAGAGAATCTGTGGTCTGGGTTCTACACACAGCAGAAGCTTGGGAATTAGGAAATGCTAAGGGCAGGAGCCCGGCGTCTTAGCTCTAGCCATATGGAAGTGTGTGGGGCACAGTTACCTTATTACTGCACTTGACCTATACACATTGGGTAGGGATATCTCCTTTATTAAGGCCACCAGTTCAAATGCTAACTTCCCCGATAGTGAGGCTGCTCAGTCAATAAAGGCGTGTGCTTCCAGATCTGACAAGTCAGATTCAGGATCTCGTGACCCACAGAGTGGAACGAGAGGATTGACTCTCTGTAGCTGCCCATGGCATGAATGGCCACACACAAATAAACACACACACACACACACACACACACACACACACACACACACACACACACACAAGAGAGAGAGAGAGAGAGACAGAGAGAGAGAGAGAGAGAGACAGAGAGAGAGAGACAGAGAGAGAGAGACAGAGAGAGAGAGACAGAGAGACAGAGACATAGAGAGAGACAGAGAGAGAGAGAGACAGAGACAGAGACATAGAGAGAGACAGAGAGAGAGAGAGAGGAGTAAATGTAAAAAAAAAAGAAAAAAAAGCTAGTTTCTTCTGGAAATATACTTTACAAATATCCCCAGGGATAATGTTCAGCCAAATAGCTAGGTATTCTGTGGTTTAGTCAAGTAGATACAGAATTTGCCATCACACACAGACAAACATTGTTTTATTCATATTGTCTGACAATATATAAAAATATATTGCTGGGTGCGGTGGCGCACACCTGTAATCCCAGCACTCTGAGAGGCAGAGGCAGGCAGATTTCTGTGAGTTTGAGGCCAGCCTTGTCTACAAAGTAAGTCCAGGACAACCAAGGCAACATAGAGAAATCTTGTCTCGAAAAACAACAAACAGACAAACAAACAAATAAAAATATATTCATTAAGTAAGCTTTAAAATATTGAAAATAAGCCTCACTCTGAAATACCCTTTTTATCTGGGCTGCTACCAGAAGGTGCTGCCCACAATTGGGGTGGAGCTTTCCCACATCAATCAAGGCAAAGAGCACAATTCTTCAGGTGAGACTTCCTACTTAGGTGACTCTCACTTGTCGCAAATCGACATAAAAATTAACCACAATAGACATGCCCACAGCTAAAAAAAGCTACAGATATGTTTTTAAAAATGTTTCCCTCTGTATGGATTTAAGGTAGGTAGGTATCAGCTCAGGAATGCCAGACCAAGTTCTTAGCACAGAGATTTATTTGCCCCAGAGGAAACAGAGCACAGGGACAAAGGACAAGTCAGGAGATAGAGGACAAGCAAGAAGGTTAAGCAAACAAGAGAGAGGGGGCAGGGATATTTGTCCCTCTGGATAGAGAGGAGACAGACCTGGCCTGAATGGTGGTTTATAAAGGTAAAAGGGCAAACCCTGTGTTATGATGAGGTGTTTAGTTTTAATTAGGCATGTTAATTAGGTGAGCCAAAGAGGGCTTTTGATTGCTTGGCTTCAATACCTTGATAGCTGGACCTTGGTAGTCAGCATCAGGAGGAGGAAGTGGCCAAGTAATGGAATGGACCTTGGTGGCTAGCTTTAGGAACATAATAACAGTGTTCAGCAAGGCAACGGGAATTAGGAAGAAGGACAAGGGCTGCCAGAGCCATGTGCTGGAATGGGCCAGTGTCTCTTCATGGATAATTTAAATTGTTGAGAAAATGCAGTTAATCTGAGCACTTCACCGTCTGAGGTTTTATAGCCTCCTTGATATACTGCCATGATATTACCAGTCTCAAAGCCTTTGGGTTATTTTTTACAAATAATGGAGATTTGTGTGCCAAGGTACCCCAAACAGCAATGCCCACAGAGCAAAGTGACTTGTGTACCAAAGCCATCCTATCCAACGGAGATAAGTATGCATATGGTGAGTTCTAAATAGAAATATAATTCTCATATGAAGTGAGTTAAAAACCAGAAGAGTTACCTTCATCATATTTGGAAACATTCAGAACTTATATATCATATGACAGGAAGAATTTAAACCAATAGTACCTCAGACAAGGATGGCAATAATACTACAGGATTGAGATTCTTTTTAGCACAGTATAATTTTATTATTTTTATCTGACTAATGTCATCACCATAGTTAGTGTCTGATTTAAGCCATTTAGGTTGTTGAAAGTAATTTAACATATTGCCAACACTCAAGTGCAGAAGCTAACTGAAATTATTTATAACAGATAAGAATAGGTTAGCTTATTAGCCTAGAAGTTCTGTGAAATTTCATGACTAATCAAAAATATGTATTGAGTGATTTGCTGTGAATTCAGACTTATGAAATGGTCTTCCTTTCTGTTTCAGTATTAGATCGCTCTGTTGCTTAATTCCCACTATAATTAATTAATCTATAAATAATATATGGTCAATCATCTCCCAAGGAAGGGTTTACAGAGGTTGCATTAACTAGGGAATGACCATAAATTTATAATGAGATGCATTTCATATTTTCTCATCAGTATGGAAGGTCAGTCCTGGGTCACACCAGGATGGAAGGTGTGAGCAGCCTTAGTCCTCAGACATGCAGATACGAGTTCAAATTTCCCTTTTCCCACATAAAACAGGGAGCTGAATCTCTCTTTGTTTATTTTCTATCTTTAAGATGAGGATAATGATAAGTATGTTGTGGTCTTGCTTGGGAGGTAATAGGCTGGCATCTCAGTTGGAGATCAATAGCACCTGAGTGCTAACCACAGTTAAACATGGTCCATCTAAGATGTCACAATGAACTCACTGCTTTCAAAGAGTCCCCATGCTATGTTGTAATGGGAGCCCGAAGTTTCTTCATGACACTTAAAATGAGCCATTGGTTTTAAGGCGCTTAAACTGTTTCTCCCAGGAAACTGTGAAAGGCTGTTATCTGTCTGTATGGCTCAGTTCTCCATCTCTCATCTCTAATTAATGTCCGGGATGAAGTAGTTCTTCAGTCACTAGCTGTTGAATGAATGATTTCAGCGACTTTTCTTTGAGTACCGTAAGTGAAATGGGGTTAACCAGCCATTATTTTGTTTTGAAATTTATTTTCTGTTGCTGTTAATTTAAAATTAAGGCCTAATACATGTTTATTATTAGGCTAATTATTATTACAGCGGTATTTTCTAACCCACTATCAATCAATGAAAATACAGACACCTGTTGTATTTTAGAAGAAGCCTTTACCTGGGGGCAAGGTCAATATTATCTCCTAAGCCATCCTCCAATAATTCCCAGTCTCCATCCTATTCCAACTGCTTCTAATAACTTCTTTCTAGCTACTTCCTATCCATAATCCCAAAATACTTGCTAATGCTCTTCATCTGGGCCAA
This sequence comes from Acomys minous, assembly GCF_964271855.1. Lineage (NCBI taxonomy): Eukaryota > Metazoa > Chordata > Mammalia > Rodentia > Muridae > Acomys > Acomys minous. The sequence goes on along the minus strand of NC_140487.1, from coordinate 26,526,952 downwards.
ATCCTCCATCCGCTCCATCAATGTGGTTTTTGTTTTGTTTTGTTTTTTTATTTCACCTAACCCATGGTGGTGGCTTTCTTCCTTCATCTCTTCCCAAGATCCTTTTGACTGCTCCCTCTCCCAGAAACCTCTTTGTCCCAAAAGCCTGTGAACCTTAGCCACACCTATCTCATTTGCCTGCCCAGTTGTTTTGGCTTTTTATTGGTCAAACAGGACTAAATTTTTAGGCAAGGTTACAAACATTTTGTGGTATATGAGTGAGTCTGCTCATTTTGGCAGCAACCAGACCAACCTCCAGCAATGATTATATAATTATAATTATTTTTATGATGTACTCTTTTAAGGCATAGTGGGTTATATCCCTAACTTGCACTTTGTTTGTCTGTTTTAAGACGAAGGTCTCTCATTGGCCTGGAACTCGCTGAGCAGTCTGGCTTGCATACCAACCAACCCTAGGGATCTACCTGCCTCTGTCTTTTCAATGCTAAGGTTACAAGTTCATACCACAATGCCTTATTGCTATTTTTATTTTTTAAACATAGTTTCTGGGGATCAAACTTAGAGGCCTGTCTTTGTGTGACAAGCACTTTACTGACACAGCTGTCTCCCCAGCCTGAATTTTGACATTTTATTTTTCTGTGGACTACCAGGGTAAATTAATGGTTTTCCAGTTGGGGATTTTATGACATAGCTCCTGTCCTGGCTAGTTTGTGTCAAGTGCTAGTCATCTGGAAAAAGAAACCTCAGTTGGGGAAATGCCCACATCAGACTGGCCCTATAGGAAATTCTGTGGGACATTTTGTTGATTAATGATTGATGAGGGAAGGCCCAGCCCACTGTAGGTGATGGCACTGTTGGTCAGGTGGCCCTGAGTTGTATAAGATAACAAACTGAGTGAGCCCTAAGTAGCAAGCCAGTAAGCAGTGTTCCTCCACGGTCTCGGCTTCAGCACTTGTCTCAAGGTTCCTGTTCAATATTCTCAAGAGATGGACTCAGATTAGGACGTGTATGCCAAATAACCTGTGGCCCACCAAGTTGCTTTATTACAGTAATAGAAAGCAAACTAGTACATGTCCACCCAGGAGACACTGGTAATATTGGAGACTTTTTTTTTTTTTTTTTGTGCCACAATTGAGATGCCACTACTGGCAACTGATGTGTAGAAATCAGGGAGGAATAAACAGCTTTTTTTTCTCATTAAAAGCATTAAGGCTAAGAGCTCTAGTGTAGATGTATATAGTGCTTAGAATTAATTCCTATAACGTACAAACTGAGATGTAAGTAACAGGACATAAGAATTTTGAAAGTTAGTTAATAAAATTTACTCTGATTAGTTTGACACTTTAGTTATATTTTATATGTCATAAATATTTATGTATCTATTTATTATTTTCTTCTTGGCATAATTTGTTGATAGTAAGTAGAAATAAACAATTAAGAAGGCCTACTTACCAATGTTTTCTGCATCAGTATATGATTTTGTAGAATATTATAGCTTTTTCTCCTTATAAACAATGAAATGATTTAAAAAGCAGTTTTGGGTATTTATGCAGTTCTAAATAACCAATTATACAGACTCTAAAATGAGCAGTTTGTGCATCCACTTAGCCAAAACTATTTGGCAGAATGCAAACCACCATATTGCTCATAGATTTTGCTTTATAGCTCTGAGCTGATAAATGAGACAAGGATGCTAACTGCTGATGGTGCTTGGTCTATTTGGGTATAACATCTGGGATAGTGAGAAGGCTATCCTGTACTAAGATCTCAGTAGTTCACGGCAGCAAAGCTTTACATCTTTTTAGAGTCAAATGTGCTTGTGCAATGACTCCTGATGACAGAGTTATCTCTGCGTGACAGCCTGGCAGTACAGGTACAGGAATCAGCCGGGAACTGCACGCTTTGGACAAATAGATGGCTTTTCAAGTTGGTGTGGCAAGAAAGAGAAAGAAGGAAAAATTCCACGTTGCCCATTAATGCTTTTACCAGAATGTTCATAAGTGATTGCTAGTAACATTCCATTGGCGCAGAGAAATCAGGCAGCCATGACTTGATTCAGGGACTGAGGAATTATCACCCTTCCATGGTTCATCAGCAAAATAGAGATATTCTGAAGATGAATGGTATTGACCACCACTAGCCTTAGCACATGTTTACCTTTATATATGAGTATTTATGTGGTTATTAAGGAAGGGCATTTGTTAAGTATGTGTATGCCATATCTCACATAGAGTCTTTCCAATTGCACTGGGGTCATTTGGGGTGTCGATTTATAGCTCATTCGCTATATTTCTAGGATAGTTCTAGATGTTTAGGTTTCTCTTTACCAGCTGTTGTGGTATCTATTTCTTCAAGTAAGCTAACATAGTCCGTGAATACTGAATGCTAAAGGCAAATCCAGTGGTCTTTTCATTTACATATTAATGAGTGATGAAAACATTGTATTCTGTAGCAAGACAAATTATGATACATCATAACAATGATTGATTTAACAGTGGACTAAAGAGCCTCAATGGAATTTTGCCACAGAGCAGAGTGCTTTTAGCAATGTGCAGAGGAAAGCATTTCCTCTGCTACAAGAATGTTTTATTGGGCAGCTTTGAGAAGCACAGGCTATGTATCTTATTTGTATTCATCTTCATTTTGTATATTACCTTAGTTGTCTTCATTTTGATGGAAATGATCACATCATCATATTTTCTATAACAGCATTTATCCAGGAATCTATTATTGTGGAAATTAAGGGCTTCTTCTTCTTCTTCTTCTTCTTCTTCTTCTTCTTCTTCTTCTTCTTCTTCTTCTTCTTCTTCTTCTTCTTCTTCTCCTTCTCTTCCTCCTCTTCCTCTTTCCCCTCCTCTTCATCACCATCCTCTTCCTCCTCCTCCCTTTTCTCCTTCTTCTCCTCCTCATTCTTCTTTTTTGCAATTATAATTATAATATTTACCCTTTCTCTCTAATCCTTCCTATATATCCTGACCCCTTCTTCCTCCTCATCCTCCTCCTCCTGTTCCTCTTCCTCTTCCTCCTCCTCTTCTTCTTCAAGTTTATGGCCTCCTTTTCACTAATTATTATTGCATATATATGTATACATACATACACACACATACATTTGTAGTCTTAAATATAATCTGTTCAGTCCATACAATGATACTTGTATGTATGTTTTCAGGGATGGCCATTGGCATTGGATAACCAGTTGGTATGCTCTTCCCTGAGAAAGATCACCTCTTCTGTCCCCAGCTTTACTCAGTTGCTTATAGTTCTTTGTGTAGGGGTGATGCCTAATGTTTTTTTTAAAAATCTAGTTTAGCATGTCTGTTGCTGTCATCTTTGTTTAGCTCATATTTGAGCAGACATATTGATGAGACTATGTGTGTAGCTTCTGACATTACTAGGAAATACAATCCTACAGCAAATTTCCTGATTCTCCTACAATTGATCTGGCCTCTATTCATTTTGTTCCCTGAGCCTTAGGTGCCAAAATGTTTTTGCAATTTTTGCCAATTGGGACTATGTTTCACAACCCTGCATTTTGGTTATTTATGATTTTCTGTAGTGATTTCCAGAAAGCAGTTTGAAGGCTTCCAAAAGAGGAAGGCAACTAACAGTTCTATCAAGTTACGATGCCTATGAACCACATCAATGACCAGCATGGCACACTAATTCTATGCATGAAGCAGTGGCATCCACACCTTGGCAGTAGCCAACAGCTCTCTAATTGGATTTAACACCCACTCAAAAAGAGGGAAACCATGCCTGTTACTGGAAACGTAGGTAATTACTCAGTGCTACTGAAGTCATATTAGTGGAGAATCTACAACCACTAATTTACTAAACGAGCATAAACCCTAACAACAATCTATAAACATTTGTACTTATACCCATAGATAAGTGTAATATTCACCTTTATCAAGGTAATTCCTCTCTGTAACATGTCTTGTTTTATGAAATAGAATTTAATGTTTCTATTCTGTTTCCTCACTAGCATCTTGAAAAGAGAAACTGAATAAATCAGTTGGTGACCTTGTTTGCTATTCTGGACCACTGCATAGAGCTGAGACTGGGTAGACAGCGACACTTATTCACCCATATTTTGCAATGTAGCTCTATCATTCATATTACTGTAGTGTCTGAAACTCTATCCCACTATTATAAATTATTAAAAACTATTGAGTATCTACCATAAGTGACAGGCATCATGCTTGGTACTATGGATTAGGACAAGATGAATAAGCTAGCTCACCTTGTCCCTAGACCTTCTATTTAGCAGATTATGACTATATTGAGGATATAGAAATCTTTCATTCATTTCACATATTTGTATAGGGCAGTGAATTGAAATAGGCACAGTATAATACTTCAGTGAATGAAAGGGAATAGTGTATAATATCTAAGAGAAGTGTTTTAGCAGCCAAACCACCTGGAATCAGATTGCATTGTGGGGCTTCATAGATGCTCTTGAGATACCTCAGGTCCCTGTTTCCTCATTGTAAAATTGGGATGATGAGAATTTTTCTCAAGTGGCATCTTTGTGATCATGAGCTAGGATATGAAACACCAGGTGTTGCTGCTGCTCTTTACTATCTGCTCATGCTTTCCTGCATTCTCAAACATACATACTTTCTTATGATTCCTCAATTTCCCTGACCAGCTACTCACTAATAATCATTAACTAAAACATGATAGTTGTGATGTTGTGATTTAAGAAGTTTATGTTTATTCTGTTTTGTCCTTGATTAATGACTTTGAGCTCTTATGCTCCTTGGAATCTCCCGTGTGGTCAGAGAATCTTCTTTTTGGGTTCATGGCTGGTCACCGGAAAGTCTAAATCATGATTACAAGTGTGGAACCTCCACTCACTCCCCTATCCTCTAGAGAGAAGGACTAAAGACTGAGTTAACAGTTGACGATGACTATGCAAAAACTCCTCAAAGCTGTCCCTAGAGGACTAATTTGTAGAATTAGTGTTTAGGACTCCTGGGGCCTTGCTGGCATGCACCCTCATCTGGTAGCTCAATTCTGTCCTCACAAACAAGTGTTTTGGTTTGTTTTTTGTTTTTTGTTTTTTGTTTTTAGTTTTGTAAACCCATCTAATTAGTGAACATAGAAAGAGACTCATGGTACCCTTGTTGTCTTAGAGACATTCAAGAAATGACATCCTACATATTGAGTCAGTTAACCCAGAAGCAGAAAGACTCACATGGTATATACTCACTTAAAATTGGACACTAGCTCAAAAGGCATGTCCCATGAAAGTCTTCACTTAGCAGGAGATTGGGATAGATGAGAGGACATCCTATTGGGAATCTAGGTAAGAGAAATATAGGAGAATGGGGAAATAAAAGGATCCAGAGGGTCCTAGAAACCTACAAGAAGAACATCATGATGGGTAGATGTGGGCCCAGGGCAGTCTACTCAAACTACTGCATCAACCAAGAGCAAAACAAGCAGTAAACATGAAACCCCTACTCTGATCTAGCCAATGGAAAGGACATTCTCCATAGCTATGTGGAAAGCGGGCACTGACTCTGACATGAACTCTGGTGTCCCGTATTTGACGGCTTCCCCTTGTTCGGGAGGCCTGGTGGCACTCAGAGAAAGAATAATCAGGCTACCAAGATGAGACTTCATGGCCTATGACCATATAGTGGGGGAGGAGGTCCCCCTTGGTCATAGACCTAGGGAAGGGAAATAAGGTGAAAGCAGGAAGGAGGGAAGAACAGGAGGATACAAGTGATGGGATAACAATTGAGATGTAATCTGAATAAATTAATAAAAAAAGAAATGACATTCTAAAATATGGCATTCTGGTATGCTGATTGCTCGGAACCATAAGCACTGTGGGGACAGTTTTCAGCATTGGAGTCAAAGGCTTTCTGAGCTCCTCCACAAGGCACCCAAGTGCTAGGAATCTGCCTTGGAATTTTGACCAAGCAGTGAAGATTAACTCAGACTCCCAGCAAAACAAGCTGGAGCTTGGCAACTCCTTCCAAGCAGACGGGCATTTATTCTTTTCAAGGCTTCTCCGAGACAGACCTATAACAGGACAATCTTTATTCACCCCTCCCTGAACAACTATGCCACCGCCGCCCCCAGAAGGCCAAGATTCTTTTCATTTTGTAGCCCAGTTTGCCTTTGAAGCATAATATTCTGCCTCCCTTTTAAGCCTCAGGTTTTATAGGACTAGAATAATTTTTGTATATAATTAAATATGTGTTTTCTCCTATTCATCGGCCATATCAACCTGGGTATAGTTCAACCCAAGATATTCTGCGGGAAGAAGCTGTTTTTCTTGTCCCTTTGATTTGTAGCTGGAGGTAAGAAGTGCTGGGAGCTTGGACTTATAATAGGCATCTGAGGTGGAGCAGTCTTGTGGGACTGAGACCTCAAACTGCAGGATGTGATGTCAGCCAACTCTCTATTGTGTCAGGGTTGAGCTGCACTGGAGGACACTGAGCTGGTATCTAGACAGTTTAGAGGAATCCTGATTATGGGGGGGAAAAGTCGTACATATTTAGTGGGCAGAAGTATTTTCTAATTAATGCTTTATCTAAAAATTTATTAAAACATTATTAAATTTATTAAAAACAGCCTTTCCGATCCGCCATCTGCGGTGGAGCCACTGCCAAGATGCAGATTTTTGTGAAGACCCTTACGGGAAGACCATCATGCTCGAGGTTGAACCCTCGGATACTATAGAAAATGTAAAGGCCAAGATCCAGGATAAGGAAGGAATTCCTCCTGATCAGCAAAGGTTGATCTTTGCTGGTAAGCAGCTGGAAGATGGCCGCACTTTGTCAGACTACAACATTCAAAAGGAGTCCACCCTTCATCTTGTGTTGAGACTTCGTGGTGGTGCTAAGAAAAGGAAGAAGAAGTCTTACACCACTCCCAAGAAGAATAAGCGTAAGAGGAAGAAGGTGAAGTTGGCTGTGCTGAAATACTATAAGGTGGATGAAAATGGCAAAATTAGCCGACTTCGCCGAGAGTGTCCTTCTGATGAATGTCGTGCTGGAGTGTTCATGGCTAGCCACTTTGACAGCCATTACTGTGGCAAGTGTTGTCTGACTTACTGTTGCAACAAACCAGAAGACAAGTAGTTGTGCATAATTTAATAAAAAGAAGGAATTGAAAAAAATTTATTAAAACAACTGTTTGAAAAAATACAGTGGAAAAATGCAATGGTGGGCTTCTTAAAATCTATTTTTTAAAATTGTACTCTTTCCTTCTTGTTAGTCCTGAGGGAAAAGCCAACAACAGTCACATCCTCAGAGGACTTAACCAAGTACAATGCCGGGGACAAGGGTGAGACGGTGTTAGCCAGAAGATGGGTTTTACAGGCGTTCCGAGTTCTGAACTGCCCCCTGCTGGCCTCCATCACCGGAGCGCAGCTCTTGTTCCCCCGCACAGGCATTCATCAGAGGTGTACAGGGCTGTCAACAGCCTGTGGGGCCACCTTGGCAGCTGAGCAGCAAGTGCCTGCCTCTTTATAATTTTATACTGCCTCCGTGAAAGGGCTTCCGCAGTGTGATTTAACTCTGCCAAGGAATAGGTGCAGAAAGAACTCAGTGGAGACCCATTCTCTGGTAATATTTGCATTTTATAGGAAGCATACATATAAATTTCCCATTCTATAGTAATATGGTTTTAATCTTAATGAATGCCATTTTGGCAGCTCTCTTCAGAGAGTGGAATTAACATTCACATGTGAACGGGAAATGTTAAAGTGTTATTAGTCTCCTGAGGGCTTGGCTTCTGGCTCTGCAGTTTCAAAGATTTCATCATAGTTTAGGTATAGCAAAATACCATTTCTGCTTATTAGACGGAAACTCTCCAAGGCTTCTGTATATTTCATGCTAGAGTTTGATTTTTCAAAAGGGAAAGAACTGTTTTCCCTGAACCCTGAAAATAACCTCGTACCAAAAATCAATTGAAAGGCCCACAAGAAACTTCCCTGAGTGTAGTTAGAAACTTTTTAGGATGGTGCCTTTCTTGGGGGATTAGTAACACAGTGTTTAATTAAGTCACCTAAGTTAATACAGTGCTGAGAAGTTTTATGAGTTCTATTTGTGTGTTTATTGATTCATTCTTTTCTTCATCCTATGGAGTTGGTAGTGAAAAACCTCATTTTGAGCTTATTTACCATGACTGTTTGCCCTTAAAGAAGGTGTAGGTGGGGATTTGTATGTAAATCACAAAAATGTATCCATGGAGGGAAGATTCTTCTTTAGTTTCTTGCTTCTGCTACTGTCCCTAAAAATATGGAGTCTTTTCTCAGTGACGCTCCAGACCTTGAACATCTTACCTTATTTTGAGATGTTTATTAAGTAAAAACCAGGATAATAGTTTTTTTGTTTTCTAGTACTTAGAGGAGCCTGAAGTGAGTGCAACTTTATTTAAGCACACACATGCCCACCACCACATATAAGTATTAATAATGATCTTTTACATGTAAAATTTTAATAAACTCTTGGTTTTTATTTTGTATTAAACCCTGAAGGTGATGCCTTTCATGACAAAGGCAGAATGTTTTTATTCTCAATAAACCTCAGTAAAGAGAGGTTGCATCACAGGTACTCAAACACAGATGAGTTAAAAGTGTAGGTCCTGGTGTTTCACAGGACTGTGGGGAGGGTGGTTAAGTTGACAAAAGCCTACAGCATAGGTTAAGTTCACATATAATTTAGAACATTTTAGAACAGAAGAGTTTGAAGATCTAAGAAATGACATGTTAAGAGGAACTACCCTGATTTTATCAGTGCATGTTTTATGCATGTGTTGAAATAAAATATTCTACCCCATTAGTATTCATTTACACTAATAAAAAATTTTCCAAAAAAACCCAATAAACAAACAGTGTTTACAGAGAGAATTAATTGACCATGTTCTTGTCCTTTCATCGTCTATTCTGTTGTAGAGGATGGGTAACTGATGGGTAAGGCACATGGCAAGTGACAAGGCTCAGGTTTGGCTTGGCCTTTGCCACTGCTGAGGGTTGACATTGCAGTCCCAATTACCTGACTCAGGCCTTCAGTAAATGAAAATACTCTACGTCTCAATACTATGGGATCCAGAGGAAAACTGAATTTTAAGGCAAATCTCACGCGGTTTGCATGTACATTAAAGATCCAGAGTAGAAGTGTGATTCTTAAAAATAGTTTTAGATAGTTAACTACAAGGCATTGCAAAGGTAGATGACAGTTGGACTGGATGTCAGTATCTGTTGGTTGTTCCGCCTCCGCAGCTCGTTTTAAGCTTGTCTGACAAGGGTCATGTATTATGCTTGCACCTGTGCGGTTTATTAGTGATATGCTTTGATGGTATTACTGTCAGTTCAAATGGCCTTGTGATCATAAAATGTGGAAAATTGATTCTGCCCTAACTGCTTTTTCCTCTCTCTATATCCAGGTGATCTTGCCATGCTCTCCTTCAGACTTGCTTTCTTAAGCCTTATTATATTTTAGCCTTCTTTGTTTATTCCTTTCAAACATGAGAAGTTACTTCTAGTGAAAAAGTTCACTTAAAAGAGCAAGATAAAAGAGAAATTACAGAAACAAATTAGGAAGGCGAAGCTCACTTGAAACATACCTGTAAAATGAATTAGTTGCTGTACTTGAAAACTAACTTGCACTACTGTCCTTTGGACAGTGAGGCCAAGCAGGGAAATGTACGAAGCTGCCTGGCTTTCAGGGCAGGATGACTGGAGTCATGTAGGCGGGAACATATTTTTCTGCCACTGAATTCTAAGAAATCACATAAGGCAGCTATTTGTCTGAAAATTCTTAAGGTAGCATAATAATTTTGTTTTTAAAAAACAACTAGTAAATATGACATCGTTGCCTTTAATTAAATGCTAAGGTCATCATTTTGAAGTTAGATTTTGCGAGGCAGTTTTGGGGGGGAACTGAAAACAGCGTACAGCAGTGTGTTTTTCTTAATGGTCAAATAGCAGGACATAGTGACAAGAGTGTCACTTAGTCTAAATGGGTCATGTACTGCATCCCGTCAACAAGCCCCCTCTGCACATCAGATATATCTGGAGTAGGGGTTTTTAGTTACTGTTAAATCCGTGCATTTGAATTTGTACAGAACTATGTAAACTAAACTGATAAAATGTCCTTCTTTTGCCTGGAGGAGAATAAGGCTGCGAGGCCTGTTGGCAGGGATGCTGGCATCCTGCAGAGAAGCATTTGTCTCCTCTGGGAAGTCTCATGGCTGAGAAGGAATCTTGATTATATAACAGAGGGCACCTGTGTGTTTTGAGAGCATATAGGTTAGTTTTTAAGTCCGTTTTAAAATAAAGAAAGGGTTTTTTTTGTTTGTTTGTTTCTTATCTAGAGTTCCGAAGGATGGTTATTAAAGTGTGTGGACACATATTAACTAAAAGCAGATTTAAAAAGTAAAAGTTCAGTGTGTCATGTTAAGGCTGCTCAACATTAAACAGTGGCGAAGCTCAGGTAAACTGTGGATTCTCTGCCTGAGTGTGATGTTTATTGAATGAAACATGGGTCCAACTCTGACAAGATTTTTCCAACTTGTAAGAAAATACATTTCTAACTATTATTTTAGAAAATAATGTATTATGTGTATGTATTGTTCCAGAAGTACCTAGAAATGTTTGTTAAGAATGCGGTACCATAATTCATGTAAGGACAAAAGTCTCCATTTGGGACAAAACCCTCAGGTCATTTTGATGGAGAAGTCTTTGATTGATACTTTGGGAATGATCACCTCATCCTTAATGAATTGACTGGTCATTTTGGCTGAGTGGAGACCCAGTTAAAGTGTGACCAGTAAGGTCATCTGTAAAGAGTGATTTTAATGATAACCCTTGCAGTTTTACTTGAAGGGAGTTCTCCAAGTTAATGTCCAGGCATGAAATGTAATGGTCTGCTTTATTATTGTTAATTTATGCTTAAGCTTCCCTTGTTCTCCTTTTTAACCAACATAACAATTATATGGGCTAACTATTTGCCTCAGGGAAATGCTGTAATGGGACTAATTAAATATTTAATATTTTAAAGGACTTAAACAACCTTGTAAGTAATAAGTTAAGAGGAGATAAAGCTATGATGATCATGTTAGTGGAGGAATGTTAATGAAGCCTTGGGTCAGGCGTCCCTTGGATGGCCATGTTGCCTATCTGTAGGGAGGCATAGCAGCTTAATGGCCGAGTGAATGACCTTGGTCACCCATAGTGATTCTTCTACATCCTAATTTTGAGGCCTAGAGGAAACTTCTCAACTTTCTAAGCTAATGACAGTTTTCTCAACTATACAGTGAGGATCAGAATAACACCCAGCCTTTCGGATTATTGTGATAACATGTATGTGTTTAATAAAGCATAGTCATTTTTAATATGAGTTTGTTCCATTGACTACATAGTTATAGAATTGGAAACGTGTTTTTTTAAAAATGATATGAGTTATAAATTGTGGGAAGTGGCAAAGGATTAGATTCTGTGTACACGCCACATCTGCCACCCTCATAAGTAGCTCTGTGTTCTGCAGGCAAAAACACCAGAGGGAATATTGCTCCCAACTTCACTCATTTAACTTATATTTATGATAGCTACTGCACAAGACCGTTCCTTAGAGGAGATGATGGGGCTCATATTTTCTCAGCTGTACATTTCTCCTGTTTCTTTAAATGACTAATTAAAAAAAAAAAGATTTATTAGCCTCATACTGGATTCATAAATACTTTCAGAGAGTCAGGGTTGCCCCCACATTCCTTTTATTCAGGCCACATATAGAATATAGATGATCCACATTATATGTGGATTTTATTTTTAAACTAATTCTATTTGATGAAATGCATTTGTCACTCTTGAAATCAACCCTAATCCTGGTGTCCTTCTCCCAAGTCCTCTAGAGACATGCGTATACCTTTCTAGAACACATCTAGGGCTGCAATAATGAATATTAAATAGTACTTGAGTTTCCTTGGAATTTAGATAACTCTAATTTCATGTTTTTTCTTAATGGAATTATCATTTTTGATATTAAGTATCCCTTGAAAGTACACTAATAGTCTTTGTAAATACATTTATACTTACAAACTAGACACACCAACAATTCTTAACTTTAATTATAATTTTATACAATTACTTATTTTCTCCTCCAAAAGCTTTAGACTAATATCATATGTGTGAAATAATTTTGGGAGCATCAAGAGATACAATCCTATGAAAAGATTCAGTCAAACTAAACAAATAGTTCAAGTCTCTATTGAAATGAAAATTGGAAAATAGATACTGTAGCTGCCTGGAAGTAACAATTATTCTTCTGTATAGATGTAATCAAGTGCTTTAAAAATGAAACTATTGCAGATTTTAGAATTTGTATTACGGTTTTAGATATGTCCCTCAAAGTTGAGGACATGTACCTCTGTGTTCCTAGGTTGGCGCTTCTAGAACTTTTAGGTAGTAGATTCTGGTAGGAGTGTCCTGAAGCCATTTGTGCTATGCCCCTAAGGATATTTGGTGTCCAATCTCACACAACTGTTGCTTTTGCCTCTTGGCTAGTGATGCAAGCAGATGTAGCCTACAATGTTTCTTTAAATGATGTCATTTCTGATTCACAGTGGGGAGTCAGGATCACAGCCTGGAACCACCACCTTTCTCATATAAGGCAATGATTTTAGCTATTCAATTATAATAACAAGAAGCGAATACACACTTTTGTAGGCATAAGATTATGGTACAATTCGGATGCTGATTTCTGTACCCCTCATATCTGGTTACAATCCTTGTTCTGAGAATCTCCTGTCATAATGTTGTGTAAACATGGTTCCCCATTTATCCCATGATATGCTAATAAAGCAGTTTACCGTCAATCACTGAGTAGTAGAGAGATTAAGGATGGAATTCCTGCCAGCCAGAGGAGGAGGACTTAGAGGAGGGAGTAGGCAGAGTTCCAGGAGTCATCAAGGAGAGATAGCTAAGCAAGAAGCTATAAAGTGCAAATATCTCTGGGGAGTATGGTAGGAGAAAAACAGATTAGCTTAGAGAGTTAATAGCAGAGCAATAACTGCTCAGTTATTGTGTTTTAAGTTTCTTATTAATATTAAAAAGTCTCTATTATTTGTGTGATAGCTGGGTTAATTGAGAAACTGAGAAACAAATGTTTTTTTTTATAAAAATAAATTAATATTTTGGTGCCCAATGTCAGGTGCCATGTTTATTCTTTGAATTTTTTTAAAACCTACTTTATTTGGTGTTCCTTAATGCCTCTACCTCCCTTCCAACCTACCGACCCTAGGTAGAAGAGAAAGAAGGTTAGTAGGGACAGAGGATGTAGACCTTTTTAGACTTAGTTTCCTGGAGGCAATTCCACTCTTCATTAGCAGGATTCCATCAGTCCAGCCAAACAGCAAACAGCAAACAGCAATAGTGAACAGCAGCAACAACAGTGGAACGAATCAGCCGCAGCCTTCTTGAAGAGTTCTCCGGAACCTTCTTCTCTAGGAGTGTTTCGAAATGACCTCTTGCTGCCCTTACCCCAACCCCCCGTTCCTCAGAGTCTGCACAAAGATGTTTCCTAGCTGGCAAAGACCACATCCCCTGAATGAGGCAGTTTTCAGTTGACCAAGATCATACACCCTCTCATGAGGCTGTTATCACCTGTGGATAAACTAAAAGCAGTTTCACATCGCACACTTTGGATCAAAACAAAAGCATATTTACATAACATAACCAAAACGTCTACTACACACATCATACATCATGCATCCTACAATTGAAGAAATGGTAAGCATAAAATATATTATGTTGAGCCGGGCGTGGTGGTGCACACCTTTAATCCCAGCACTCAGGAGGCAGAGGCAGGCAGATCACTGTGAGTTTGAGGCCAGCCTGGTTTGCAAAGCGAGTCCAGGACAGGCAAGGCTAACACAGAGAAACTCTGTCTCAAAAAAAAAAAATCATCTTATTTAACCTTCAAAACAGACCTATGATATGATAGCAGCATATCCTGCCCCCTCCAAACTAGACTGGGGGAGGGGGAAGAGCTGAGAGATGGCCCAGGAGTTAAGAGTATGCATTGCTTTTGCAGAGTACCTGAGTTTGGCTCCTAGCACCTTGTTGGGTGACTCAGAAACACCTCTAACTCCATTTCCTGGGGATCTAACCCAATGCCTCTCTCCTGCACATGTATATACATACCCCTAGACAGATTCACATATACATAATTAAAATATAATCTTTAAAATTTACTAGGAAAAAAGTTAAAATTAAGGCCAGAAAAAACTGATGTGTGATGGAACTGGCTTTCTAATGGCCTAATGTGCAGACTCTGCTGAGTCAGCCACAGGTGAGGAGAGGAGACTGGCAATATTTTCTTCTCAGAAGGTCTTGTTTTGTTATTTTATGTACAGCAGTTATTCTTCATATATGAATACAAATTATACGGTTTCTTTAATAACTCTGAAATTCTCTTTGTTCTATTATTTTTTTTCTTAACCTTAACAGAAAACAAATGAAGTATATTTTCAACTTTTCTTAACCTTAACAGAAAACAAATTAAGTATATTTTCAACCCCAGCATTTGGGAGGTGGAGGCAAGAGGATTGAAAGTCTGGGGATAATCTCCCTAATAAAGAAGGTCCCTTTCTCAAACATAAACAAACAAACTTAAACAAAACAAAGCAACATCAGCACCAACAACAAAACAAAAAGGAAACCCTAGATGTATTCATATTTTCCACAATTGATTTGAACTTATACAAAGACACAGACACACAACCAATAGACTCAGAGTAATGTTCTCTCCATGGTGTCATGTGATCATTGACTGTTCTAGAATTTCAGCATGGTAATAGATGTGGCAAATGTACTAATTCTAGCTTCCTTTAGAACCATCTCTGTGCCCCACCCATCACTGCCAAGGCTGTGAGCCTCCACACTTGAATTATTGACAATCCCTTTATGGCTGAAGTTCTACCTCTGGGTCACCCACCTTGCAGAGGGCTTAATTTTAGCAATGAAACATGATTTCCTGGCCACAGTCTTGGTGGCAGCTTCCCCCTACCCCCCACCCTTTTATATTTTATGTACTGTGGTGTGATCCTTGGCACCGAAATGGTAAAATATTACAATTCTCAGACTGTGTTTTGGATCATTTCTGTTCCTTAGGCCCTTTAGAAAAATTCCTAGTACTATAGCCATGCCCAGATAAGAGGTGTGCTGGGATGGTTTCTAGTGTGTGTAGTTCAGTCCTGTCTTCTCCATATTTACAGTAGCTCCTCCATCCTGATAGACCAAAAGATCTGAGATACTTTAGGACCCACCAATCATTTTCTACAAATATAAGACATGTATCAAACTAACTGAAATTTCCATTTAAAAAAAAAGAGCTTCTAAAGATAGAAATAAACCTCTCTCCCTAGGAAGCAAACTTAACATTAGCAAAAACAGAGGCTCTCAAAAGCCCTGGAGTTTGGTTTTATAAGTGGCTCTTCCTGTCTTTGCTACCTGTTGCCCGCATTTGTAAGAAAGACTTGATCTATAAGACTGAGGATTAGCACTTGGTGAGGCATAAACTGCTTCCATAATATCTGCTTTAGGCTGGTAAAGCAAAACAAGGCTTTCATTGTTCATTAATGAGAGTAACATTTTAACTACCTAATTGGCCCCAGGCATTGTTATCTAGACATTAAATTAATTTCACGATGTTACTGAACATGTTATTGTAGAATTTTGACAGGTCAATACCAGCTACACTTTGTAAAGAAATGTTTATGCTATTTCTAATAATGAATATTAATGTATCATGTCATATATAGAACCATTTAAATCTATCTTCCCACTCTGTCTTCTCTCACCTCTTGTCTGCTCTCCATGCCCCTCCCCCACCCTATATGATATAGCACTGACTAGCCTGGAAATTTCTGGGTAGATCAGATTTGCCTTAAACTTGTGGCAATCCTCCTGCCTCTACCTCTGAGTGCTGCAATTATAGGCATGATGCAATCAAGTCTGGTTACTATTTTCCTCTTAATGTTGAAATGAATGATCTTCAGTATATAGATTGACCATGGACAATGATGAAATTTAATATACTCTTATTATTAGACCCATTTCTATCATAGTGTCATAAATACCTGAAAGTTCTATCTAATGTTAAAAAAATATTAGGAATTATGACAACACTGAACAGCCTGAAGACTGGCATCCAACTAAGTTGTCATATTTCCACATATTGATTGAAGATAAAGAATTAGCATCACCTTTCAATATGACACCATTAAACAGTATTGTATGCAGCCTTATGTGCTTCCATGTAACATGCCATATTGCCTTACAGAGAAGTACAGTTGTCTTAAGAGGAATCTTCATTGATTGATGTGGTCCATACTTTGCAGCAGCTCATCCCTCCTGTATCAGTTGTAAATTTGTTATCAAAACTCTAATATTGCCTTATCTACATGAGCATCTATTCCCAGACCCTGCAGTCTTTATGAGCTCAAGTATGGAGATGTATAGCATTATACTTCCTACTCCTGCCCACGGTGACCAGCCACTTTCTGTTTCATACGTGAATGGTTTTTCCAGAGTATATCCTAGACTTTATGGAACTTTTCCATATGTTTCAGTTTCATGTTTTTTGCTTTGAATAATTGAAATTTCTTATAATCAGATCCACAGGTCCATAAAAGAAAGGACACAGAGTCCAGCTTTTTCTTCCTTTGTATCATTCAGTTATCACGAAGAGAGCTCTAGCTAGCTTATACACATGTGCTGTTTGAAATGGTGTGCCTACCATGTACATGTGATATTTAATCAAACTCATCTACTGTCTTTTTTCCTTTTATTCATTCACTCACTTTACAGCCTGGACGCAGCCCCCTCCCTCCTTTCCTTTCCAGTCCCACCCTCATACCTCTCCCCTCGCTTCCCTTCCCCTTCTCCTCAGAGAAAAGGAGGCTCCTCATGGCTACCAACCCTCCCTGGCATTTCAAGTCACAGGACTAAGCTCATCCTCTCCCACTGATGCCAGACAAAGCAGCCCAGCTATGGGAAAGGGATCCAAAGGCAGACAACAGAGTCAGAGTAGCCCTTACTCCAATTGTGAGGGGACCCACTTGAAGAACAAGCTGCATATCTGCTACTTATGTGTAGGGAGCTTAGGTCCAGTCCGTGCGTGCTCTTTGGTTAGTGGTTCAGTCTCTGTGGTTCCCCATGGGCCCAGGTTAGGTTCCTTGTGGTATCCTTGACCCCTTCAGCTCCCTCAATTTTTCCTCCCATTCTTTCACAAGACTCCCTGAACTCAATCTATTGTTTGGATGTGGGTCTCTGCGCCAATTCCTGTCAGTTGCTGGATGAAGCCTCTCAGAAGACAGTTACGCTATGGTCCTGTCTGCAAGCATAGCCAAGTATTATAATAGTGTCAGATGTTGGCTTTCTCCCGTGGCGCAGGTCTCATTTGTCCCAGTCATTGGTTGTCCATTCTCTCAATCTCTGTTCCATCTTTATTCCTACACTTCTTGTAGGTCAGACAAATTTTAGGACAAAGATTTTGTGGGTGGGTTGGTGTCCCCCTCCTCTACTGCAAGTCCTGCCTGGCTACATGAGGCAGCCACTTCAGGGCATATCCCCCATTCTAGGAGTCTCAGCTAAGGTCACCCCCATAGACTCACAGGAGCCTCCCCATCTCAGAGGTGCCCTCAGCCACCAATTTCTGTTCTCTCTTCCAGCCCTTTCCCCTCTTCCCACACCTGACCCCACCCTAGTTCTCCTCCCTGCCTCTTCTCCTATCCGTCTACTTCAGATGTCTATTTTATTTCCCCATCTGACTGAGATTCAAGCATACTTAGCTTCTTTGGGGTGGATTGTAGCATGAGTCCTGTACTTTATGGCTAATAACCACTTATAAGTGAGTCCATATGATATATGTCTTTCTGGGACTGGGTTATTTCACTCAGGATAATATTTTTTAGTTCTATACATTTGCCTGAAAAATGTCGTAATGTCTTTGTTTTTAATAGCTGAGCACTACTCCATTATGTAAATGTACCACATTTCCTTTATCCATTCTTCGGTCGAGGGACATCTAGGTTGTTTCCAGTTTCTTGCTATTATGAATTAAGCTACTATGAACGCAGCTGAGCAAGTATCCTTGTGGTATGGTGGAGCATCATTTGAGTGTACGCTGGATCCTGAGGTAGAACTATTCTCAATTTTCTGAGAAATTTCCAGATTGATTCCCACAGTGGCTTTACAAGTTTGTGCTTGTATCAGAAATGGAGCAGTCTTCCCCTTCTCCATGTCTTCGCCAGCATGTGTTGTCACTTCAGTTTTTAATCTTAGCTATTCTGACCTCCTCTGAAAGGCAGGCTATGGGGCTCAGGGGACAGCGTGCAGCTCACTTTTGCTCCGTAGTTTATATCTTAAAGAATGGTGTCATATTTTAAAAAGCATGGTCCTTGGATGTGTGCTACTATGGGGTTGCAGGACATTTAGAAGTAGTGCCTACTGGAGTTTTCTAGGTCAGTGGAGGTTTGCCTTTAAAGGAGGTTTTGAGACTCCAGCCCTTTCCTCTCTTTTTGCTTCCTTGTCATGGCCTAAGTTGTATTGGTCTGTTGTTGGATCCCTGCATGGAAGTCCATGTTGCTACAGGAGGCAAAATCAACCTGCGGAGTATCCCAGTTTCGTCACAGTGTTAGAAGTCCAACACACCCAGTAGAAGCTGTTTGATAAAAAACAGTAGAACTGTTTGATGATGCTAATACATGTTCTTTCTGGATCAGAACATAGATTAGAGCAAATTAGAAGATGACTGAGAGAACCAGCATCAGTTGCTTAAGTGACAGGAAAATCCACATGAGATCGAATAGCTTTTTTACTTATCCACAAATATACAACTCCAATTTCATGACAAACATAGCTAATAGTAAATGAGCATAATGAAACAATAAGTCCTTTAGAAAACAGTGCTAACCTAAACATTTATTTGCTTCAAGAAATCCATCGAAAGAAAAATGACCCTCATCAAATCATCATTGAGTAGCTCTTTTCTGGAGCATACAGAGGCTTTTGGAACCTTTTACTCTGACCATGACTTAAACATGTTTCTGATTGAGAGCAATGTTGTAGCCACAGCCACTCATATAGCTGCCAAGCAGTTTTAAGTGTTGGTATTCCTTGGCTGTCTCTGCCTGCATTGGCGGCTTTTCTCCCCAGAGAGTGGAAGGCTTCCTGGGTTCCTCCTCACATAGAGGCAGGGCCCTAGGCATCCTATCCACGAGTTCTCTTCTATTTGTTTTGCATTGTAGTCTAGGGGAAAAGGCTGTATATTACAATCTTTTTCGTGAGCAAACCAGTACATTGAAGGTGAAAACCACAGCAACAACCAGCGGACCTCATACAACTTGGTTCAAAAGAGATTCATTTTCTTTCTTAATTTTTGAAATGGGTATAATATGTAGTACTTGAGCAGGCCACCACAGGACTCAGTTTGTCTCCCCTGCCCCATCTATTTCCCCTCTAAGTCATACTTTCTATCTTTCAGGGAAGCTCCCGAAAACCCAGGAATTTCTGAAAAGAGACTTCTTACTGCTCACTACTCAATACAACTGAGGTTTCAGGAAGTTCCTGAGACTGGCCAGATGCACTGTATCCTATTTCCTCAAGCTTACATAAGCAGCAAAGACTACCCAGAGACACTCAGACCAGCCAAGCTGCCTAGAATTCGGAGACCAGCCAGCTAGAAAAAGGCTCAGACCAACTGAGTGACCTGGAAGAGACACTTTCTGACCTGGTGAGGTGCCTAAAAGTTGGGCAGTGAGCTCTATGGTGCCATCTGCTGTGAGTTAGGGTGGGGTTTTCACTAAGCAGCTGTCTTTGAGTAATTTCTGCTTCTGTTAGAAACCCTCATTCATACTCCTGTAAGTAGCCTCAAACCCATTATTTCACCAAGTTGGACTTTGGTAGTTTAATTACATTGGTGTGCTGTTGGTCTTTCATCTAAGATCAATAAACACTTTCCACATATCTCAGAGAATAATGCTACGCACTTCTTCCTTCCTTGCTTTCTTCCTTCTACTTCACCTTTTTTTTTTTTTTTTGCCAGTTATGTGGTGATACCAAAACTGGAAAAATCTTAAAAAAGAAGTTTTAAGGTGGAACTGTGTGAATTTACTGGCATTTGACATTATTTAAGCAAACATAGAGTCCAGTTGTATACTTTGCTTCGAAACCATCATGAGTATAGAGAAGCCATAGGGGAGAAAATGAAAAAGCCAAAGATCAGCACTCTCTAGGCTGATAATACAAACCACCCAGTAGGCAAATAAAAGCGTATGGTAAAGCCAGCTTTCCTAGAGCAGCAAGGATGAGTGGAAATGACAGTTTTTCCTTCAGATGACCAGGAGCTTTAGAGAGACAAATAGGTCTTTTGTCCCATTGCATCCATTGTTTCAAAAGCATCTACTCAGACATGACTGCTGGGCCTACACCCTGCAAGTGCTCTGAGGAATATAAAAACACACATCCACAACTGTCGAGTTGAGGAGGTAGAGTCAGGAATCTATAAAATAATGGGGAAAGATTCCAAGGAGAATCCTTGAGAATCCGGAGCAGGATGAGTTACTGGCTATTTCAGGAGTCCAAGTAAGAGAAAAATCCCAAGGAGCAGAGGTGGTGGGGTCAGTCAAGGCTTCTCAGGGAAGATTTCCAAGGAAAGACAAAGTTTATGCAGAGAGACTGTCAGGCACAATACTTTGTAATGCATGTTTGGAGACCTGAGAAAAGATGCATTACTTTAGGTTGCTTCCGAAGGCTCTTCCATCCTTTGGTTAAAGCATCAATGTTTCCACTGGCTGTACTGTTCCCTAGAGGCTTTTGCTGATTCCAGGGTGCTTACGTGGATTCTGATTTATGACTTTAGGATAGCTAGGTATCCTTAGAACCTGCCTCATTGAATGTTCCTTAATTACACAATTGATCGGTTTCCCTATCAATAGCTTTTTTTTTTGAGGGCAAAGAAAAAGGAAAAAAAAAAGTTAATTGATTTCTCAAGACTTTTTCAGAATTTTCAGAATACATAGAAAATAAAATGTAACCCTAAAATCCACTATAATTTTCTTAATATATCTAATACTCGTGATTCCCATAAAGAGAAAACCCTTTTTTTTTCTAGGTCTAGCTATCAGGAGAGAAATTATATGTCCTACTTATTTGACTATTGGATAAAGGTCCAACTCACAGAACACAGTAAAGCAATGAAGCAATAAATCAAGGAGGATTTTAGAGCTTTGGTTTGCGATGAAGAGTGAATATGAATAGGCTTAAGGAAGGCCCTTCTCTGCTAGACCTAAAAAATGAATAATAAAACTTCTTTCTAGTTCTCATGAATACAAATTATTCAGAAATGCCAGACAAGGAGAAAAGTAAGATGTATTTTGAATTGTAGCGTTACCTTCCCCAAACACGGCTTGTGATACACAGTTCAAACTGTGCTGCCAGTTTCATAAAAGCGACATATTCTACTTGTCTTTTGGTACACAAAGTACCATTAGATGTTTAGAAAGAGTCAAAAGATAGTGATATTCGGAAGCCTTTAAAAATGAGACAGCTTGTTTGCATAAGAGGTTAGGAGCAGTCCCGCAAGAGAGCCACATTTATACCTTCCTGGAAGTTTTCTCTGTCATCCAGCTGTAAGGTGTTTGATTCCTGCCCCATACTCAGAATTCATTTCCATTTGTGCTCTCCAACAGAGTAGGTGGGAAGATGATTTGGTCAGGGATCTTGATGTTTCTAACGAATCGTTGAAAGAGTGGCCAGCGATTTGCTATCTGCTGTGGATGCAAGTTCTGGGCACAGCACATCCTTCCTCCTTCACTTCCTCTTGCAGGTTTGCTCCAGCCTCACAGAGAACAGGCTAAACCTGAGGACATTGCTGGGGCTTATCCGGTGATCTAGACTGATCTATGAGAGCCAAAGTACCGCAGAGGCCGGCATGCTCTGTACTTCCGGTCTCTCTTAATGACTCATGCGTGTAAATATACTCTTGTGGTGTAGGTCTTTTGGGGGACAAAGACGTGTCTTATCTCTGTTTGCCAGAATTTTACCCTTCAACTATCAGTGCGAACACCTTGTTTCTTCTGCCTTTCTCTATAACTACTTTCTTAATTCTGAAGCTATAGATAGTCCATGTTTCCCCCCCCCCCCCCCCGCCTAAGTTCTAAGTGAACTTTGTTTAAAAATTTCCCAACTATAAAGGGGAAAAGTCTGTACTGGTGAATTCGCTAGTACATCTATGCGCTTTGGTTTATTCATTGTGTATTTGCATTTTATAGACAGTTTTCCCCACACGGGGAAAGAAAACTAACAAAAGGGTAAAGCTGAGCAGTTTAAAGACTCAGTGGCTGTTGACCGCCCCTATACCTTTGTGGGAAGAATTTTGCAGGCAATTCAGATGGGAAGGCTCCTGAGGGAACAATTTCAGGGCAGAGAGAGGCAAAATGAATCTCATACAGGTGAATGGAGAAATATTTATTCATTAAGACATCAGTTGGGGTTGAGGAGAGGAAATGGAACAGGCTAGAGACCTCAGGAAGAAAGCTATAGTTATAGACTCCTGGGAAGATAAATTGTTGGAAAATTAGAAGTCAAGAATGCCAGCTGAGGGCATTGTATTGCTTCCTCTTGGGGAAAAAGAAGCCTCAGGTTCAATTCATTTGTTTTGGACTAATAACAAAAACGCTCTTGGCAGAACCCTGTGACTTTTAAATACACAGAAACCAAATCCATGGAGGGAAAAGCGCCTACAGTATGTGACCACCATTGTCCTAAAGAACATTGAATTACAAATCAATGAGTGACTTGAAAGAAGATTAAAATTTATGTTTGTTAGTCTATTTTTAAGCCTTTCTTTCATGAGGCTGGGCACAAAGGTTTTATGAAGCTTAGCTTGCTCTTTGTAAGATAACCTAACACACCTTTTCTACCTTCTGCTCTCAGATCTGGCAGCAAAAACATTGTGCTGATCAACAGCTTCTTGAAGTATAATTGCTTTGTCAAAGAAAAATATAATCAGAACTGATATTTTAAAGTGTACCATAATGATATTTAAGGATTTGATAACTTGTTCACGTATGGAATATTCTGTTAATTTAGCGACAAGCAGCAGTGCTGAAGTCAGGAAATGATCTGACAGTTTTTCTCTCTCCTGTTTTAAAAATACCATCTATTCTCCGCCTTTGTTTATTGAAAGAGAGAGAGAGTCAATTTCAGTGGTGAGTTGAATTAAATGCTTGACACAGCATTATGAGCATCAGGGCCAATTATTTCCTATGTTCCTCCACACTTTCTCACTTGCCTGTCCTGCTGCAACAACAGAATAACAAGAGCAGTGTTCTGGATTCTAGAGCACTTTCTGATTTGGTTCATTGATTCTTCGTGTTTTTCTCTTTGTTTCTAAGTTACTGATTTCAGTCCTGAGTTTGATTATTTACTGTCAACACATTTGGGTGTGTTTTTTGCCTTATGTTCTAGAGCTTTCAGGAGTGCCTTAAAATTGGTAGTATGAGAACTTGCCAATTTCTTTTTTTTTAAATAGTATTTTTTCCTTTATTAATTTATTCTTGTTACATCTCAATGGTTATCCCATCCCTTGTATCCTCCCATTCTTCCCTCCCTCCCATTTTCCCCTTATTCCCCTCCCCTATGACTGTTCCTGAGGGGGGACTTCCTCCCCCTGTATATGCTCATAGGGTATCAAGTCTCTTCTTGGTAACCTGCTGTCCTTCCTCTGAGTGCCACCAGGTCTCAGTGCAGCCAATTTCTTTATGAAGGCACTTAAGTGCTATGAACTTTCCTCTTAGCACTGGTTTCATTGTGTCCCATAAGTTTGGTTATGCTGAGATGTCATTTTTATTGAATTCTGGAAAGTCTTTAATTTCATTCTTTTTTTCTTCCCTGATGTAGTTGTCATTGAATAGAGAGTTATTCAGATTCCATGTGGTTGTAGGCTTTCTGTTGTTTCTGTTATTTTTGAAGTCCAGCTTTAATCCATGGTGATTTGATAAGATGCAAGGGGTTCTTTTAATTTTCTTGTATCTGTTGAGACTTACTTTGTGATTGACTACATGATCAATTTTTGAGAAGGTTCAATGAAATGCTGAGAAGGGGTAATCTTCTGTGTTTGGGTGAAATATTCTGTAGATATTTTTTTAGGTCCATTTGATTCATGGCATCTGTTAGTTTCATTATTTCTCTGTTTAGTTTATGTCTCAATGACCTGTCCTTTGGTGAGACTGGGGTATGAAGTCTCTCTCCTTTAATGTGTGGGGATCAATTTGTGATTGTTTCCATATGTGATTTAAGCTTTTGTAATGTTTCTTTTACAAAGCCTGTAGTTCTTTGTGGAAGGTTGAGGCCTCAGGAGCTTTCCCCTTCTATGTTAGCTTGTCTATTGGTGTAGTTCTAGCTCAGGTCATGTTTAGTCAGTCATGTTGGTGGGACTTCCTTATCTTATGCTTTATTTTATCTGAAATATCATCAGTTATGGAGAGAGAGAGAGAGAGAGAGAGACAGACAGACAGACAGAGACAGAGAGAGACAGAGACATACAGAGAGACAGAGAGAGACAGAGAGAGAGAGACAGAGAGAGACAGAGAGACAGAGACAGAGACAGAGACAGACAGATACACAGGTACACAGAGACAGAGACACAGAGAGAGGCAGAGAGATACAGAGAGGGACAGAGACAGAGAGACAGAGACAGAGAGAGAGAGAGAGAGAGAGAGAGAGAGAGAGAGAGAGAGAGAGAGAGAGAGAGAGAGACAGAGAGGCAGTTTGCCTATGTGGTCAGACTGGCCTTGAGCTCTTCAACTTCTTGATTCTGGAGTGCTGTGAGGGATCTCAGACATCCACCATGCATCCATCCAGTCATTGTCTTCCACTGCTCTTTCTACTTATCTATTATGTACCCCATAGTCTATTTTTATACCTCCTGCTGAGCTTATTTAAAGGATGTGGAGTTATACTCATTGGATGCCAAACTTAAAATTGATCCGTGGATTTGTAGATTGCTTTTGGTAAGATGGCCATTTCTATGTTATTCCTACAGATCAACGAGCATAAGACATCTTTCCGCAAACATATACAACCACTTTTGAAATCATTTGGCACCTTTTCAGAAATTTGTGAATAGCTTTATCTCAAGACCCAGCTATACTACTCCTTGGCATATACCCAAAAGATGCTCCACCATACAACAAGAGCACCTGCTCAACTACGTTCATAGTAGCTTTATTCGTAATAGTAAGAATCTGGAAATAACCTAGATGTCCCTCAACTGAAGAATGGATAAAGAAACTGAAGTACATTTATACAATGGAATACTATTAAAAACAAAGAAATAATGAAATTTGCAGGTAAATGGATAGAACAAGAAAGGATCATTCTGACTGAGGTAACCCAGATCCATAAAGACACATATGGTATGTACTCACTTATAAGTAGATTTTAGCCATATAGTACAGGATAAACATATAGTAATTCACATACCCAAAGAAGATAAGTAACAAGGAAGACCCTAGGGATGATGCTTAAACCCAAGACCCATCCTATGGGAGACAACCAACCTCTGATACTATTAACAGTACTCTGCTATGCTTGCATACAGGAGTCAAGCAGAGTTGTCCTCTGAGGGGCTCCTCCACCCAGCAGTGCCTCAAAAACAGATGTTGAGACTCACAGCTAAACATTGGACAATGTGTAGGAAGCCTTCTGGAAAAGTGGGGGGAAGGAGAAAAGGACATGGAGGTGACAGTATCTTCACAAGAAGACCAACAGAGCCAACTAACCAGGGCCTAGAGTGGACTGCTGAGATTGAAGCACCAACCAAGGACCTTGCATGGACTGGACTTGAGATCCTTACAAAGATGTAGCCGATGGGCAGCTCAGGTTTCATGTATGTCCTCTAGTAAGAGGAGCAGGCAGTGGGGCAGGGAGATTTCTCTGACATGGACTCTCTTGCCAGCTTTTCAGTTACTCCCCCCTAGTAGGACTGCCTTGTAAGGCTACAGGCGAAGAAGACCCCCTCAGTCCTCATATGACTTGATGAGCTGGGATGGATGGAAAAGGGGGCTCCCCTTTCCTGAAGAATAGGAGAGGGAGATATGGGAGAGGTGGGAGGTTGGGACTGGGAGGTGAGGAGGGATTGGCCTATTTCCAGGATGGAAGACAAACAAACAAACAAACAAACAAACAAACAAACAAACTTAAAAATTGATCCATGGTTTCACTTAAATTGTGCTGGAGTGCGCCATGTGAGTTTGTAAATGTTTACAACACTTATTAAAGATCTTAGAATGGGAGCTAATGTTAATTTTCACCAAGTCAAAGAACCCCACTTGAGAACTGATTAGAGAGCTGGGCTAGAGATTAAATGAGGGCATTTCTTTGAAGCATTCGCTCAAAGGTGGCTCTAACAGGGCTGGCAAATGGCTCTGGCATGGAGGTCATGCTTCTCCTCTGTGACTTTCCAAATAACAGTTTTCAGATCACAAGCACACTACCTTGTACTTATGACAGAGCAGCTATCTGGGAAATGTTTGGGGAAGTGTGGGGGAGGAGGAAGATTAGGCATTATCTATTGTATCAGGAAAAGGCTGTTTCTGCTTAGTTTGTCTTTCCTCAGTGAGAAATGCCATGGTTGATGGAGACCCTACTTCAGGGTAATAATTTTTCCTGTGAGAATGCAAACTAACAGTAGGTTATGGTCTCGAGTATGAACTAGAAAGAGTTAACCATTTAGAAAGGAAAGTTTTTAAAAAGTTGATAAAGTACTTTGTAGTACGGTCCAATAATTGTTGATTATAAAAGTCTCCAGCTTTTAATTCCTGCCTGTGGTTTTAATTAGTTTTAATGAGTGTAAATCATGTGGTCCTCTACTGACCTGCTCAAGATCATTACTCACTAGGTTGTCTAAGGCTAACTGTTTCAGGATTAACTGTCATGCTCAGAAAGAAGAACTCCTGTCACTCATGCAGCTGCATCTAAGGGCTGTTTTCTTCTGGAGATGAAACTGATTCCATATAAAGTCTGCAGCTTCAATGAGCAGCTTGTATGTTCATGGGTGATGGGAGGGCATACTCACAGACTCCAGAAAGATATAAAGTGAATTCCAGAAATGCCATTGATCACATTTGCCTTATTAGTGTGATATGTCCATGTACACTTACTGATTCATATTGTGATTGAAAAAAATGTGCATTTGAAAAAATAGGGGCAAATTTTAGGGCTTAAAGTCAATGTAATATATTGCTCTATGGATTGTTGGTCATATTACAATACTAAGCATGTATTTCCTCCTGTGGGGTGAGCCTTAGGTCCAACCAGGCAGCAGCTGGTTACACCCTTAATGATCGTTAGTTACTATAGTTATTTTAATTATTAATTAGTAATAAATATTAATAATTTTATGTAATCAAATAGTATGTATTAAAGTCATGAAATAACATTAAAATTTTTAACTAGTAGACTTTATTGTGGTAAAACACATACAAAATTTTTCTTACATAAATAAAATCTCTAAAGTTGTTCACACCACAAGCTAAGCTATTGGAGAACAGTGATATGTCTTTTATCAAGGAAAGTTAACAATGTTATAAAATTTTAATCTGAAAATTTTAGACTGATTTTGTCAATTGTCATTATAGTGTTTAATTTGTGTTCATTTTACTAAGCCCCAGTATTCATTTATTTGGTTAAATATTCTGGATCTTTATCTGATCATGTTTTTGATGTTCATATGGTGGTGTCTTTGAGGATGATGGTGTCTTTCTGGGGAGCTAAGGTCTTGGAAACCTGACGGCCACTAAAGCCATACCTAGACAGTAGCTTTCAGGTCCTTGTTTTGTGAACTCAAAGAATGAAATTCATTAGCCCTATTTCGCCTATAGAAATAGAAGCAACCATTGATAGTCTTCCAACCAAAAAAAGCCCAGGGCCAGATGGTTTCAGCGCAGAATTCTACCAGTCCTTCAAAGAGGAGCTAATACCGATACTATTCAAGCTATTCCGAAAGATAGAAATGGATGGAATATTACCAAACTCCTTTTATGAGGCCACAGTCACATTGATACCTAAACCCCACAAAGACCCAACAAAAAAAGAGAATTTCAGACCAATTTCTCTTATGAACATTGATGCAAAAATACTCAACAAAATACTCGCAAAGCGAATACAACAGCATATCAAAGACATCATTCACCATGACCAGGTAGGCTTCATTCCAGGAATGCAGGGATGGTTTAACATACGGAAATCCATCAATGTAATCCACCATATAAACAAACTGAAAGAGAAAAACCATATGATCATCTCTTTAGATGCAGAAAAAGCATTTGACAAAATCCAACACCCATTTATGTTTAAAGTTCTGGAGAGATCGGGAATACAAGGCACTTTTCTAAACACAATAAAGGCTATATATAGCAAACCAATAGCCAACATTAAATTAAATGGAGAGATACTCAAGGAAATCCCTCTAAAATCAGGGACCAGACAAGGCTGCCCACTTTCCCCATACCTCTTTAATATAGTTCTTGAAGTTCTAGCCAGAGCAATAAGACATCAAAAGGAGATCAAGGGGATCCAAATGGGAAAGGAAGAAGTAAAATTATCCCTATTTGCAGATGATATGATAGTGCATATAAGTGACCCCCAAAATTCCACCAGAGAACTCCTACAGCTGATAAACACCTTCAGCAAATTGGCAGGATACAAAATAAACTCAAAAAAGTCAGTAGCTTTCCTATATACAAATGACAAACAGGCAGAGGAAGAAATTAGAAAAATTACTCCCTTCACGATAGCCACAAGCAATATAAAATATCTAGGAATAACCCTAACCAAGCAAGTGAAGGATTTATTTGAAAAAAACTTTAAACCTCTGAAGAAAGAGATTGAAAATGACATCAGAAGATGGCGGGATCTACCATGTTCGTGGATTGGAAGAATCAACATAGTAAAAATGGCCATCTTACCAAAAGCAATTTACAGATTCAATGCAATCCCTATCAGAATACCTACTAAATATTTTGAAGATATTGAAAGAACAATTCTCAACTTCATATGGAGAAACAAAAAGCCCAGAATAGCAAAAACAATCCTTTACAATAAAAGATCCGCTGGAGGAATCTCCATACCTGATCTCAAGTTGTACTATAGAGCAACAGTAATTAAAACAGCATGGTACTGGCACAGCAATAGGCTAGTGGATCAATGGAATCGAACTGAAGACCCAGAGATGAATCCACACACATTTGCTCACCTGATTTTCGACAAAGAAGCCAAATCCATTCAATGGAAAAACGACAGCATCTTCAACAAATGGTGCTGGTCTAACTGGATGTCTACATGTAGAAAAATGCAATTAGACCCCTATTTGTCACCATGCACAAAACTCAAGTCCAAGTGGATTAAAGACCTCAACTTAAAACCACAGACATTAACCCAGTTAGAGGAAAAAGTGGGGAAGAGTCTGGAACTCATAGGCACAGGAGACAACTTCCTGAACAGAACACCAACAGCCCAGGCCTTAACATCAACAATTAATAAATGGGACCTCATGAGGCTGAGAAGCTTCTGTAAGGCTGGTGACACTGTCAAGAGAACAAAGCGACAGCCTACAGACTGGGAAAAGATCATCACCGACTCTTCATCTGACAAAGGTCTAATATCCAAAATATATAAAGAACTTAAGAAATTAAACACCACCAAACCAAATAACCCAATAGAGAAATGGGGCGCAGAGCTAAACAGAGAATTCTCAACAGAGGAATATCAAATGGCTGAGAAACACTTAAAGAAATGCTCGACCTCCTTAGTCATCAGAGAAATGCAAATCAAAACGACACTGAGATTCCATCTTACACCCATCAGAATGGCTAAGATCAATAACTCAACTGACACCTCATGCTGGCGAGGGTGTGGAGAAAGAGGAACACTCCTGCATTGCTGGTGGGAATGCAAACTAGTACAACCACTTTGGAAAGCTATCTGGTGCTTTCTCAGAAAAATGGGAATAGGGCTTCCTCAAGACCCAGCTATTCCACTCCTTGGAATATACCCAGAGGATGTACTACCACACAACAGGGACATATGCTCAACCATGTTCATAGCTGCCTTATTCATAATAGCCAGAACTTGGAAACAACCTACGTGTCCCTCAACAGAAGAATGGATAAAGAAACTGTGGTACATTTACACTATGGAATACTACTCAGCTATTAAAAACAAGGAATTTCCAAAATTTGTGGACAAATGGATTGAACTAGAAATTGTCATAATGAGTGAGTTCACACAGAAGCAAAAAGAGCTAAATGGTATATACTCACTTATATCGAGACACTAGCCCAAGGTGTACGTCCCCATGAAAAACTGTACCTACCAGAATAGTGGGTAAGAGGGGAGGACATCCTATTGAAACTTTAGGTGTGAGAAGCCTGGGAGAAAGAGGAAATGGAAGGATCCAGTAGGTCCTGGAAAACTACAGGCGAGTCTGGGCCCTGGGGTCCTCCGCAAACTGTGGCAACAGCCAAGGAAAAAATAGGCAGTAAAAACCTTGAACCCCTACCCGGACTAGCCGATGGACATTCTCCACTGTTGAGTGGAGAAGAAGATCTAACTCTCACACAAACTCTGGTGCCCCATATTTGATCATGTCCCTTGGATGGAGATGCCTGGTGGCACTCAGAGGAAAGATAATAGGTCACCAAGGAGAGACTTGATACCGTATGAGCATATTCAGGGGGAGGAGATCCCCCTCAGACACAGACATAGGGGAGGGGAGTAGGGGGGGGAAGTGGGAGGAAGGGAGGGATGGGTGGATACATGGGATGGGCTAACAACTGAGATGTAATATGTATAAATTAATAAAAATGTATTAAAAAAAAAGAATGAAATTCATGGACCATGGAGGATGTGTTTTAGAGAGAGGTTTATTATATACTCATAGATGAAGTTTAACTTTGCTGAGTGAGAGTAAGAGAATGAGAGAGCAAGAGCTCGAGGGGGAGAGACTCTGTAAGAAGGAAGCATCCAGAAAATAGCTTGCCAATTGACCTTTTAATCTAGGCGTGTTTTAAAGGACTTACTGGCAGAAGCTTGGGTAATGTAGGGGATACCAAATGGACCACCCCCATGCTCAGGTGCTGCCCTGAGTGTTGGCAGCATAAGTACATATATAGCCTTTAGAGCTCAATTAGGTGGTAACAAAGAACAGGAAACAGAAGGCTGGTTGGTATTCCTGGCCTCCAGCAGGAGGATCTGTTGCTTTGGGTTCTTGCCTTCCTTGCCCAGTTTCTATTTCTTGGTCTCATCACTGTTGGAATTAGATTAACATTTGAACCAGGAGAAAACATTATATGGGTGGGTTCCACATATTCAGCTGAATATTTGAAATGAAAGAATAAAGATTAGCCCCTTGACCGGTGTAAGGTAGCCCAATTAAACTTTTTGATTTGAATGCACATGCACACATATACATGTGCATTCTAAAAGGCTTGGTGTGTGTGTGTGTGTGTGTGTGTGTGTGTGTGTGTGTGTGTGTGTGTTTCTATAAGACTATCTCAAACACTTTTAGTGTTAGTTATCCCTTTGCCAAATGCTCTCCTCTGCTGAGCCCTTCCATACCTCTTCACATGAACCTCCCTTCCCATTGTCATCCTTTCCCTTTCATTTCATGTCGTTCTGTTATCTTTTTCCTTTGAGGTCGTTCTTTCTCCCCACCAATGGTCTCTATTTAGTTTCCTGGATTCTACAAGTACTTCAAGTTAAACACAAATCTACAGCTATGGTGCTAATATTCACATATTAGTGAGAACATGTGATGCTTGTCTTTCTGGGTCTGGGTTACCTTATTTAGTACTTTCCATCTATTTACCTGCAAAGTCACAATTTGTTTTTCTTTACAGCTGAATGAAATTCTGGTGTATATAAGCACATTTTTATTATCCATTCATCAGTTGATGGGCATCTAGGCTATTCCAAGCATGCAAATCTGACCAAGAACACATGGTTGGAGAGCTAATATGCCTTCCAAATGAATCTCCTACTATTATTCTTTTTAATAGACATAGGTTCAAACATAGACGACTGCAATTCTCAGTCCTCATCAGGGAAGTTTCGTTGTACATTGTATTGTGGTGGTCCTGGGTTGTATAAGAAAGCAAGCCCAGGCACCAGAGTTCATGTCAGAGGCAGTCGCCACTCTCCCCGCAACTGTGGAGAATGAGCTGTTCATTGGCTAGATCTGAACAGAGGGTCTATGCTTACTGCATGCATTGTCCTTGGTTGGTGCAACAGTTTGTGCAGGTCCCCCTGGGTTCAGATCTACCTTAATGGTCTCCTTGTGGGGCTCCTGAACCCTCTGCGTCCTTCCATACACCCCCCACTCCGCATTCTTCCATACCACTCTCAGTGCTCCACCCTGGTGGGCACATAGAGGAAGGGGAAGCAGGCTACTTGGATGAGACTTGATAGGCTGTGGTCATATGGTGGGAGATGAGGTCCCTCTCTGTCACAGGTCTAGGGGAAAGGAAGAGGAATGGAGGGTGAGAACGGGAAGATACAAGTGAGGGGATAACAATCGGGATGTAATCTGAATAAATTATAACAAATTAAAAGTTAAAAAAGAAAGCAAGCCGAGAAAGCCCTGTAGAGCAAGCCAGTCACTAGCATTCCTCCTTGGTCTCTGCTTCAGTTTCTGCTTCCAGGTTCTTGCCTTGAGTTCCTTTCTTGCCTTCTTTTAATGGCACATTCTAGTAATTCATAAGACAAATAAACCCTTCCCTCTTCAAGTTGGTTTTAGTTAGCATTATTTAACAGCAACAAAAAGCCAACTAGGACAAAAATTCATAGCAGAGAATGGGATTGATGTGAAGATTCTAACTATGTTGTTTTGGGGGAGGATTGTGGGAGGATTTTTCGGTATTGAGCTAGAAACATCCACTGAGTGCTCAAAACCTAATGAGTTCCTGACTGACCTTTGACGATAGGAATGTTGAGAGAACTGCAGATCAGGATACCTGGCTTCTGAAGTTACAGAAGAGATGAACCATTATACCAGGGCCATTTACAGAAAATTTTTGTTTTACTCAGCCAACTGATAGCAATTCATTGGAGCTGAATAATAAGAGATTATGAAATCTTCTGGGAAGTGTTTCCTCAGGTCAGCACGCAGAAGCTGTGGTCCAGAGGGGGCCAATACTCTATCTTAAGTTGGGAGCTAAACTTGGTAATGTATAAGATTCTTCCCGGTTTTGAAGACATGTAAGTTACAACATTGTAGGGATCATGGTGAGAAGCTGAAGCCTGGCATTATGAGGCTGGGTCATAGTCCCGGAAAAGAACCCATGAGAGGCCATTGGTGAAAGGGTATCCTGAGATGTAGTTGAACAGCATATTGTTTATGTCACAACTGTGGGATGACTATCAAGGACACTGCCAGTGTGGCATGAAGCTGGAGTGAGCTTACAAGTTAAACTGTGTGTTCTGGGTGACAAAGGCAGAGCACTGGGGCTATTGAAGTTCTTTGGAACCCAGAAGATCATGAGTGAGTCCCAGATATCACACACTGAGCTATTTCTACTGTTGGAGTCTGGTTTTGATGTGATCTGATATTGTGTCTAGGTTCTTCTCTTGTAGAACAAAAAAGGTAGATATGCTGTTTTTTAAATTTAATTTAATTTTATAGGAACTCACAGTTAAGAGACTTTGGATTTTTAAAAGCGATTTTTGAATTTTAAAGTGTTGAAAAATTTAAAGTGGGGATATTTTTATTTTTTATTATTTTATTATTAATTATTATTTTTTATTAATTTATTCTTATTACATCTCAATGGTTATCCCATCCCTTGTATCCTCCCATTCTTCCCTCCCTCCCATTTTCCCCTTATTCCCCTCCCCTATGACTGTTCCTGAGGGAGATTACCTCCCCCTGTATATGCTCATAGGGTATCAAGTCTCTTCTTGGTAACCTGCTGTCCTTCCTCTGAGTGCCACCAGGTCTTCCCCTCCAGGTAGTGGTGGCACACGCCGGTAGGATTTGCTGAAGGAGGCAGAGGCAAGAGGATCACAGGATATTTTTAAAGTTGGTTTGTGTTTTATATTGTGAAAGTAACCCAAGGTCTTGGGACTAAGCAAGAAAGGAAAAGGTTGTGGTTTAACAGTAGCACTAACTGTGTTTGTGTGGCAAGTTGACTAGGGGTCAATTGTGTTGGTTAGTTTAGGTGACACATAGTGAAGAAACCTGGGAAGAGGAAACCTTAATTGAGAATTTATTCCATCAGATAGACCTCTGGTCAAATTTCTGCAGCATATTTTTAAAGGTTGATAATGGGAAGGCCCAGGTCGTTGTGGGCAGTACCACTTCTGGGCACCAGGTGGCCCTGGCTTGTATAAGAAGGAAAGCTGAGTGAGCCATAGAGAAGAAGACAGGAAGAAGAGATCCTCCCAGAAGGGGGAAGTGTGGGGAGAGACTGAACTCAGTCCTGATTTGACTTTATGATCTGGGGTAGATGGGTAGGGGGGGGATCCCCTTTTCTGAAGACTAGGAGAGGGGTATGGGGAAAGTAGGACGGGGGGGGGGGAGAAGAGGGAGGGGGGATATGACCAGGATGTAAAGTGAATTAATTAATTAATTCATAAAAATAATCACTCTATCACCACTTATGTATTTATAATAAGCCCCAGAGAGTAATTAGAAGAAGGAGTAGTTGGAGGAGGAGTGGGGAGAGGAGGAAGAGGGGGAGGAGGAAGAGGGGGAAGAGGAGGAGGAGGAGAAGAAGAAAAAGAAGAAGAAGAAGAAGAAGAAGAAGAAGAAGAAGAAGAAGAAGAAGAAGAAGACAAAAATTTGAGATGGGAAAGGAGGCAAGGGCTGAGTCTAGTAGGAGTTAAGGGGAGGAAAGGGGTATGAATGTGGTGGAAATACATTGTATGAAACTCTCAAAGAAGTAATAAAAGTAAAACAATCATCTCTTCCAAGGTCTTGAGGTTTTTGGCCTTTAGACTGAAAGACCATTACCAAGTCTGAGGCAGTCGAGTTGCTGACAAACCAGACAAATTTGGGGCTTGCTGCCTTCATTTTATTCTGTACAGGAAGTGATTTATTGTTGGCTCTATTCTGTTGGAGAAAACTGACTATACATTTTCTTTCATCATTTTGTTTTTCTAGTCCAGGATTCAGTCCAGGATTATGCATTCAATTTAGCTTTCATATGTCCATAGTCTTCTTTTAGCTGGGACAACTCCTTAGCCTTTCCTTTTCTTTCCTACCACTGGTGTTTTTGAATAAATTAGGATAGTTTATTTTAAGAAGGCATATTTGGGTTCTTCTGATATTTTTCTTATGATTACATTCAAGTTTTACTTGGTTTTCTAGCATATGAACAGGTATCCTATTGATGTCATTTTTATTATTTAAAATCTCTTCATATTGATCATAGTCTCTCTCTCCCCCAAGTCCCCCCAGATTCTCCTATCTTGTTACCCATCCAACTTTATGTTCTTTTTTCTTTCTCCAAAACAACAACATCATCATCATCAACAACAACAACAACAACATCCAAACAAAAAAACCTTCAAAACAAAACCCTAAAAACAATCAAATCAACCAACAAAACCTAAAAAGACAAAAACCAAACCACCACCACCACCACAACAAAGCATACAAAACATATGTGTTTGTTAGTGACTGCCAACCATGAGGCCTGCTCTGGAGTATGTTTTGATATACTCAGTGTTGCTCCATTGGAGAAACTGATTTTCCTTACCCCAGCAGGGTTCAATGGCAAATGGCTTCTTGCTGAGGGGTAGGATGTTGTGGCTACTTTTCTTTTCCCCGTGCTGGTATTTGTCTTGCTTGAGCTTGCCCAGGTCTTGTGCACGCTATCAGTTTGTGAGTGCACCAGTCAACTTTGGCCTGGAAGATGCCCTTGCCTTGGATTCATCCACCATCTACAGCTCTTAAAATCTTTAAGCCTACTCTTGCACTTAAATCCCTTCACATTGAGGGGAGCACTTTGACATAGATGTCCTAGTTAGGGCTGAATGTTCCACGGGCCCTAGGTGTATGTACAGTCATGAGCCTCTGTGTTAATTACCATCTACTGCAAGGAGGAGGTTCCCAGATGAGGGTTGAGTGATGCAGAGAACTCCGGGCATACAACACTGATGACATTATTTTGATCACTTTATAGTGGTGATAGCCTCTCACTATGTTAGTCCTAGTGTTTTTGTTTGTTTGTTTTTTGTTTTGGGGAAGTGATAGTGATTTGTGGGAAGATAGAAAGATGCTAATAAATAGATTTTCATTTTAAACTCTTTGCTGCTGGACCTGACATACATTGGTGATTCTTAATTGAATACATTTCACAAGGGTGGCTATAAAATGTTGATTTTAAAAACTCCATCTATGGTTATTTGGTGGCATTTTGATGTGAGTAATCACTCTTTTGCATTTATTGATGTGTCTATTTGTTAATAAGAACACAAAAATTCATATATAATTCAGTAGACCACCATATATGACCTTTTATATTTATTGTGATGATAAAATCCCTCTAGATTTGATGAATAAGAGTCCCTTCAAGATAGCTGCTGGGTCCTCTGGTTAGTCCTCTGAATTTTTTGGGTTAACTCACTTAGTATGACAATTTTGAGTTCCATCCATTTGTCCACAAATTTCGGAATTTTCTTGGTTTTAATTGCTGAGTAGTATTCCATAGTGTAAATGTACCACAGTTCCTTTATCCATTCTTCAACTGAGGGACACTTAGGCTGTTTCCATGTTCTGGCTGTTATGAATAAGGTCGCTATGAACATGGTTGAGCATATGTTCTTGTTGTGTAGTACAGCATTTTCTATGTAGAGCAGGGACTGACTTGGATATGAACTCTGGTGCCCCATAATTGACCACTTCCCCTTGTTGGGGAGGCCTGATGGAATGCAAAGAAAGAATAAACAGGCTATCAAGATGAGACTTGATAGCCTATGACAATATAGTGGGAGAGAAGGTCCCCCTCTATCTTAGACCTAGGGGAGGGGAATAGGGTGAAAGTGGGAGGGAGGGAGGAATGGGATGATACAAGTAATAGGATAACAAATGAGTTGTAATCTGAATAAATTAATTACATTAAAAAAAGACAAGTGTTCAATAAATATTGAATGACAGGGGAAAAAAGGAAACTTTTGGAGCACTTCTGGTTTTTTTTTTTATATTTTAATTTTGTATTTTCCATGTTGTAGCTATAGGATGCAATGATGTTTTCAGATATTCTTGTGTGTGTTAGCGGCAACAGTATTTGAAAACAAAGGTCTTCACGTTATTGTGTCTTTTTAACAAAGTCAGTGATTAGAAAGAGCATACTGGTCAACAACACTGGGAGAAGCTATTCCAACAGCTAGACAGTACACGTTGAAATAAAATTTTCCCATCAGTTGCAGAAATTGAGGAGACAGGGTACATTTAATAAAGAAAATTAACAAAATCTTATGGTCAAGTTTTAGTTTTGAGGAGCTTCATTAATTCAAGGAAAGGAAGGTACATAAAATCTATGATTTTCTTGCCAATGAGTGGTGTTACTTTTGTTATAAGAAACATCCTGTAGCATCAACAAATGAATGAAGTTGCTTAGGCCTTGCTGTGTCACCAAATGACCAAATAGTGGCAGTAACAAAATATACTTGATATATAATGATATTGCAAATAAATAGTTAAAATCTACTGTTGATGCAGTTGAAGAACTTAAGAAATGGCAGTTGTTTCAGGTAGGAGACACAGATGATGCAAAGGTCAGACCTGTGACAGCTGCTGAGTCCCAAGGAAGTAGCATAACATTGTACTGTAAAGAAGGAAGAGACTGGGGAAGGGGAAGGATGCCACATGCAAACGAGAAACTCAGTCTAAAAAAAATTAGGACTAGCCAACTAAAGGCTGGAGATACACATCAGTGGTAGACTGCTTGCCTAGCATGCAATGCTTGGTTCAATTCCCAGTAGAGGGAAAGTCAATTAAAATGTAAAAAACACTATAAATAACAAATTACTCAACCAAACCTCAAAACAATGAATTGTGAGAATAGGTATGGAAGATGCTTACAGGCTACAAGGAATGAAATTAGTCCTTGGTCTTTGACAAATAGCTTTTCTTTAAGGCAAAGAACAATTATATTTTCTTTAAGACAAAGAAAATGTAATTATAAAGCTTATTACATCAATAAGAATAATGATATTAATAATATAATGATAGTATGAATAAAACCATATTGCTTTTGATTATGGGGTATAGGATGGTGGTGGGTATTGTGGGCAGAGGGTTGAATAGTGATGTCACTTATAATGGCTAAGGATTTGCATCATGAGAAAGGTAATTTGGCTTTTGATGTTATATGGGAGATGACATTTGGTAAAAGGGAAAAAATACTTCGATCCTGTCAAAATACAATAGCCAAAACACTAAAAACGTAACATTTATATAATTCCTGATTGTGTCATGGTTCTTCTTGCTATAGGTAGTTTATTGTATATATGTATTATGTAAAAAATGTTTAATAGAAAACTAAAACAAACAAAAACCCCAAAGAGGTCCCATGCTATTTAAGGAGAAAGAGCAAGCCTGGCGTGGTGGCACATGCCTTTAATCCCAGCACTCGTGAGGCAGAGGCAGGTGGATCTCTGTGAGTTCGAGGCCAGCCTGGTCTACAAAGTGAGTCCAGGACAGCCAAGGCTACACAGAGAAACCCTGTCTCAAGAAACAAACAAACAAACAAACAAACTGAGTGAGAACAAAGACTACTGTGATTAGCGGGGGGGTGGGGGGGTGGGGGGGGGAGGGGAACATTTACTGATCCACTCAGCCATTTCCTCTTAGAAGGGAAGAGGAGGAAGCTACTGTTTTGCAGCATACATTGAGGAAGGCAAAGGAGAAGCGGATCGATAATATTTGCTGCCTAATGATCTTACTGTAAGTGGTGAAAAATTGACAGTGAAATATTTCATGTAATTTGCTAGAAACTCAGAATGGGACTTGTATGGGTGCATTAAAAGACTGCCACACTTGACAACAGCATGCTGTAGACTCCAGTGGACAGCACAGGACCACCCTGGTGATGTTGATTGAGGGGCCTCATTAGTTCCTCAGTTACTAGAAGCTGGAAATGGCTCTAAGGACTTTCTCTTTTCTGTTTGCAGCTGTAGACTTGGAGCAGCTTGTTGAAGTCTACATGCACAGGCTGATTGAAGGCGTGTGCAGAGTTTGCCCATCACCCAAGGGAAGTTTCTTGGGGTGGGTGAATTCACACTGAGTATTGACTTTATTCAGATTCTGATGTGCAAGCCTAGATGCGTACTTTTTGTCATGACAAGAATGACCTGGCCTTGATATGGCTTCATGATTTGTATGTAATGCCCATTAGAGCACAGGCACCTGCTTAATAGTATGTGCAGAATGCCTTTGGTGTCATGCTAAATTCTCACGGTTTTCACCTCCAGGAACATACAGCTATCACTACACTTCTGTATCTTGTGATACCTTGGTCCTCACTGTGCTGATGGGTGGAGATAGCAGCTTTGGAAGGCAGTTAGTGGTCATGAGAGCAGGACTCAGGTGAGACTGGTAGCTCTATAAGAAGGAAGGAAAAAAGACAAGGTGGCTATCTGTAAGCCACACTGGAACCTTGACTTTTCTGTCTCGGGACCCATGAGAAACCAGTTCTTGTTGTAATAGCCTACCAGACTAGCACACTCCTGTAGGTGCTCATAGCAAGCAAGCATACAATTTCAACTGCTTTATTGAGTTATTGTAAGATACCTCAGCAAAATGGGTTAGGACTCGTAGGTGCTCATTCTGCAATGTTGTATGCCTTACATATGTCTCATAGATTCTTAATTGTGGCAAATGTACCAAATGAATCATGAATGAAAAAGTTTATTGTTGCTGGTCAGCTTATAATATTCATTCAAAACTCAATAGATTCCATTTTATTTAAAAAAAATCTACTACTTGACTTAAAGAAGTGCTTGGAAGCCTGGCTAGAAGTTCAGAGAGAGACTTCCAGGGAGAATGCCACTTCAAAAGGTGGCATCCTGCAGGGATGAGGGACACAGACTGTCATCTTCTGGCCTAGCTCTGTCATCTGTAGAAATTTCCCATTTTCCTGTCTGTCACACAGATGTAATAATGATTCTTACTTTTACTGTATAGGGTTATTGTGGACTTAAAATGTATCAATGTAACTAAATTTCTTAGAAAATGTATTGTGAATGTTAACTTATTTGTTGGAGGAACTTTAAGCGATTCCCTTAGAATTCTTTCTTTCTTTCTTTCTTTCTTTCTTTCTTTCTTTCTTTCTTTCTTTCTAAAGGTCTTCCCTTTTTTTATTCTTTATGTACAAAGGCTAGCATGATCAGTCTCACTGGGTAGTCAGTCTTGAATAATCCACTCAAGGTCTCTCAGTCCAACTTAATGAAGCCTATGTCCTTCGCGTACTGACAGAAACACTGTCGGCACATGTTGAGCCCGTATTTCCAGATCAGACCATGGCAGTTAGAGCAAACGCGCAGGAGCGAGGACCCTGGCCAAACTTCCATGGGTGACTCCTGTAGAGCTGCTGGTAACCCATCTGGCCTTCAGACAGCCAAGGAGGAAAAAGGAACAAACTGGTCTTCCTTAGATTTCAATCAGTAGATACAACCAGGACACCATGCTTTCCCCTTCCTTCAGTTTCCTGGCCCCATTCATCTGTACCGTCTGTCTTCCCGTGGTCTCCTTTCTACCTTCATGTATGTTCCATTACTTCCACATCCATTTCCTTAAAGCTTCATTGACCCTTTTCTAGCTTCATAAATGACTGCATTTATAGGAAAGTAAATTCATTTTTTAACTCTGGGAAAGTAAAGTATATGTTTCTTGTTAGATAATTTTTGATTTTACTTTATGAAAAAAACCCCACAATCAATCAAGCAAGCAAACAAAATTATTTCAATATTACTGGTTTTACTTTTTTTGAGTCTAGAAAAATGCATCCTTTTTTTTAAAATAATATTTTAAAATTGATTTTGGGGGAATTTCACATCATGAACTCTGAGCATCCTCACTTCCCAGTTTTCCCAGGACTGCTCCCCATCCTTGAGATCTCCCTCCTCATCACCAAGAATATAAATAATAAACAATCCAATCTGTGTTGCCCATGTTCTCGCTGGATCATGGCCAAACTCCCAGTGGCCGGCCACTTAAACAAAACTGCATCTTTCCCCACCTGCACCCCAACCAAAAGCGACCAGTTGATGGCATCTTTATCTTAAGGAAATGCATGTTTTTAATTGAATTCTGCTGTAATCTACCAACCTATTCTTTTAGACAATGTGTTAACTATAACTGTTTCCTTAAATTGTTGCCATATTGTCAGACTGTACTTGGGCATCCTTAATCTCCTTAATCTGGACTCCTGAGCCATGATCTGTGTGGCAGATTTTCCCCTTGGGTTCCCAAATTGTAAGTAACCATTCCCCTTTGAGTTGTAAGAAAACCCAATAAATTCATTTTCTCACTAATGTGGGCTGTGGCGAAATTCTAGGATAGTGTGTTGTAGAGTCTCTTTGTAGTGACTAGGCATTTGTTTGTGTCTGGAGGTAGCTAGCATAGCACATGTTATTCATATTTGGCTCCAAAATAAGCAATGTCTAGTTCCCTTTAAAAAAAAAAAAGAATTATCTAAGAACATTTCCCTCCATTTTTTTTCAGTTTGAAATTGTTTTATCTGCCTACCGTCTATCCATTTGCTTCTTTTTTCATTTCCTCAAAGAAACTAAGCATTTGGCGTAGAAGTCACATAACAAGGATGCACTGTGTTTTCTAACTCAATTATGAGACATTAACCAATACCACAGTGAAATAGCTTCACATGCAGGCTTGCATTTTTTAAAAGGGTATATTAGTTGGACAAAATAAAGGCTTCAGAATAATGGATGACTCCATTCCTGCATATAGTATACTTTGAACATAAGGGTGTGCTAGTTTATTTGTGACTGTGACAAATGCCCAGAGATACAATTCGTCTCGTGGCTTAAGGAGTTCCTGCCCATGCTATTTGGTTCTGATGTTTCTGGGTTTGAGAAGACAACACTATGGCAGATAGACCCACTTACCACCTGGCGGAGAGAGTACCAAAGAATGAAAGTATCTGAGAAATAGTGTCTTCCCATGGCCTACCCTGGTGACATAGGTCTTTTATGTAGGCTCCACCACCTTACTTTTTCACCACCTACCAATAATGACTTCCTATAATCCACCAAGAGGCTAAATCTTTATTAAAGAAGTGCACAGTTGTTTCTCCAAAAGTCCATCAGCTGGCCACCAGGCCCTTAACACACAGTCTTGGGGATGCAATTCTGATTAAAGTCATGAGAAACTAGGGCTTTATTTCTACACCTTTTAGAATACACATCATTGTTAACTCATGGATGATTTATATGTGCCATATGTTTAAAGTTATATAGAGAATTTGAAGACTAGAAAGTATGGGTAATGTGTCCTTGCCTTAGTGCTCTTAGAAAAACTATAGGGACCACAGAATAAGAAGACATGAGTGCACAGGCTGAAAATTGCTTATATTGTGACCTGGGATGTGCTAAAAGGACCATCAGAAGTGTCTTCTTATCTGACTTTCCATGGAGCCAGCTGCGTCAGTTTTTACTATTAAAATGGCTCCAGGGTTGGCCACCAGAAGAACCAATGAGAAATAAATGTTGTAGGTTGAAGTGGACAGTGGAAAGCCCACATGGCTTCAACTCTATACAAAGAACTACAGGCAACTAAGGAAGAATGCACTGACTGGTTATCCAAAAGAAAAAGGTCAGCCCCTGAAAACCTACATCCAAGTAACATTATGCAGACTGAGAGGGTATATTTAGGAATCCATACATGTGTGTGTGTGTGTGTGTGTGTATGTGTGTGTGTGTGTGTGTGTGTGTGTGTAACAACAATTAATGAAATAGGTCATAAATTTGAAAAAAAGGAGAGGTATATGGAAGGGTTTGGAAGGAGGAAAGGAAAGAGAGAAATGATGGAGTAAATTATAATATCAGAAACAAAAAAATGTAATTAAATAATTCTTGTCTTTGAGGCAGTAGCACATAAGCTCAGTTGTCAGTTTGAGCAGTGAGTTTCAGGGGATTAAGGGTGTGGCCAGGCCAGTACTGTTTGCACAGGGTTTCGCATATGCTAATTCAAGGAAGCTTTGACTTTGCCTTCTCAGTGGAGAACTTTAGTCTCAGTGGCAGGTTCAAGGTACCAGCATGGAAGCTCATCTGCCTCACAGCTTTGTCAGTTGAGGAAGTGCCTACTCATTAAAAACTGATTTGCCTGTGTTAAAAATGTGGTAGCAAACAGGCCAAATACTTGGCTAGTTGTAGACAGAATATCAGCAGTGACATTCAAAGAGAGAAGGGGTAAAAACCTTTTCTTTTCTTTTCTTTTCTTTTTTTTTAAACTTAAAAATCAGACTTTGCAGTTGTTTTCATGTCTTGGTTTAAAAAAAAAACAGCAAGCAGCACCTATTGAGTGGCTACATTAAGCTAAGCACACTTGGACATCGCTGCAGTCAATTACTATACTTCATTTCAATGGGGCCTCTCTAGCTCAGTTATCAGCCAGCCAGACATATATTTTTCTAATCCATAACCTGAGCTATCTTAAGTATTTTCATCAGTTTCAGAACAGATAGGCAGGGCCCCACGGAGTTCTTACAACAACCTTGAGCTGTCTTTGGAGCTTCAGTCTGCCTAATTGGGATGGAGTGCATGGGTTCAAAGCGAGACACACATGTCCTTCCCCTTTAGAAGGGAAGCTCTCTGAAAATTGATACATTGTGCGCATAGGCATTATCTAAGCAAACGCTTTCTTTTCCAACCATAGAAGAGCCTGCCATTGCCAGGCAAACTGTCACTTTCTAACGCTATCTCCTGCGGGACTGTTTGTATTGTTTTTTTAAAATAGCATTACACTATGTACAAAAAATGTAATATATCTCCACATGACTTAAGGGACTTGATACTTGACATAAAGTTGTGGTCATGTACTGGTCTGAAGCGCTCTACAAAAGATGAAACTGAATCATTTCATTGAATACAGCACATTTTCTCCTCCCCCCAAATAAATTGATTTTAGATGAATTCGCTTCATCTCCTCCACCCTGCTGAGCCTGGCTGCTTGCTGCGAGACACATCTAAGCAGGAAGGAGGGTGTTGTCATTTGATGGCAAATTAATTCAACAATTTCAACAAACATTTATCGACTGCCTACTCTATGCCAGATATAAGACTACGTGACAAACATGCAAAGAAAAATGAGATACAGCTCTTATTTCCAATAAACTGGATGCTGAGGGCAGACCCTTGCTTACCGCTGACTGTATGGCATCGTGGTGAACGCAGTAGGAGAGATGGTGAAAAAAAATGTGTCAGAGGAAACCATCTATTTTTTTTAAAAGCTGGTGAAAGTCACAGAGAAGGAAGTTTCCAGTAGACAAAAACCAACATTCTTTATACTTTAGGCTACCTTCCTAAGACTGTCTTTTATACACTTTACATTACCCGCCTAAGATGGGATTCTATACACTTTACCTGCCCATGATGCTCTGGTTATAGTCTGGGGCTGGGAACAGATATGAAGCTAATCTATTTCACAAATTTGCAAAACAAGCATTCATATGTTTTTAACAGACAAAGTGCACTTCCATGACTTACTGATCACTCTTTGTGGAAATGCTGTGAGAAAGGAATGCTTGAAGTCCCT
Source organism: Acomys minous (assembly GCF_964271855.1). Taxonomy (NCBI): domain Eukaryota; kingdom Metazoa; phylum Chordata; class Mammalia; order Rodentia; family Muridae; genus Acomys; species Acomys minous. The sequence goes on along the minus strand of NC_140487.1, from coordinate 26,482,148 downwards.
TAGCTTATAACATTCAAAGATGCTCCCCAGCCCGGAGTAAAAGCATGACCAATTGTGTTTGCTCCAACAGACAGCCATAGTGGTGACACTTGTGTGCAGCCTCTGGGCACTCAGTGGTTTGCTCAGAGTGAAGTGTAAGTGAGTGCCGTTTGCATGTTTTTCTGCATTTCAGGAACATCGCTAGCTGCATTATGTGTAAATGCAGGGGGAATGTGCTAAGTGACAGCAGTACTTCGTTCCAGTACATCTCTTCAGAGTGCTTTAAGTTTACATTGCTGCCTAAGTTTTTAGGTTTTATCTGCAGGCACAGAATCCCCTCAGGTGCCCCTGTCTGTGTGAGGATGCTGCCCTCTGGAGACAAACTCAATCCACAGTAGGTAGGATCCCATGAACAAACCATTCACCATTTTATGGACAATTCTCGAAAGCATTCCTAAAGGACCAGGCTGAATCGAGCACCTGGTGGGACTATAATCAGTTAAGCACAACTGCCCTTAATTGTGTTTTGCACAACAGCTTGATAGCACATTTACCTCATCGTTGTCTTCTCCAGACTGTCAGCTCCATGGAGTTCTAGGCAGAGAGTAGGGAAAACAGTCTTGGTTGAATGTGTCACAGATGACAACATACATAACCACAAGAAAGATGCTAATACACTTGAATTGAGGACTGGGGTCTGGAACTCCACAAGAAGACCATTAAGGCTGCTGGATCTGCACAAACTGATGTGCCAACCAAGGACAGTGCAGGCAGAGAACATAGACACCCTGTTCAGATGTAGCCTATGGACAGCTCATTCTCCACAATGGTGGTGGTGGGGGTGGGGGGGTGGGGGCGGTGCGGGAAAATGGGGACTGCCTCTGATGAACTCTGGTACCTGCAATTTGATCACTTCCCTTTGGCGTGGTGGCCTTGCGGGCACATAGAGGAAGGGGATGCAGGCTATTTTGATGAAACCTGATAGGCTGTGTGGTCAGATGGTGAGGGAAGAGGTCCAGTCTCAGGGTTCTATGGTATAGAAATCCAAAGAGGCCTGTGAAATTAACCCTTTCTCATTATGAAATACAGGCAGGTGGACTTGGCATGTTTTGATGGGTAAGGAACCACTTAGTGCTGTTGAAATTAGGAAACGACTCCCAATTATTGGGGTTGGGCTCTAATGTGCTGTCCTATTTTGTCCTCCTTTCCCCTTCCTCCCCTAGTTTTTCCCATTTCCCCATTCATGTTACCGTAGTCTTCCTCTTCCTCTCTCTGGAGCTCCTCTCCTCCCACTCCCATGCTCCCTTTAAAGTTTTCTGGCTACCCTAGGCTGTATAGTCACATCTAAAGAGTTGAAGCTAGGTTCCACAAATAAGAGAGAACATGGAGCATTTGTCTTTCCGAGTCTTAGTGAGGTGTACTAAATTACCCCACCTAGTATAATATTTCCTAGTTTCATCAATTTGCTTGAAAAGTTCATTTCCCTTGAAAATATACCTTCTAATACAGCACTGTGTCTTGTCAGCCAAAGAATGAATAGACCAATTGTGCCAAATCCTATGGCAGTTAGAAAAGAATTAAGTTACTGCCACATACAAGTATGAACCTCAGTATTAAGCTGATGCCATTCATAAAATTCTAGAACAGATAAAAATAATCTATAGTTCTGACATGTTATTCCACAATAGCTTGACTATTAATAATGATAATATATTGAATATATCACAAAGGTAGAATGAAGTTTGAATATTTTAAATAAAAAGAAATATTGAGTAAGGAGATAGATATGGGTAGGATTATTAAACACTGTAATATATGTATCCATCAAAATATCACACATCAGTCCACGAACTTGTATAAAATAAATATTTTGATTTATCAGTTAAATGCACTTAAATTAAAATATATTAAACTGTATGTATGTGATCTCAGTTATCACTGCTTGTTATTGGATAACCAATTGGAGGGCTCTTCACTCAGGAAGAACATTTCTCCCTCTCAGCATTTCTCAGTTGTCTATTGTTCTTTGTCTGGGGTTGAGGCCCTATGAGCTTTCTCCTTTCTGTGTGATTATGGCTATTGGTGTCATAATTGTTCAAGTTTTGTTCAGTCAGTTATACTGATAAGAGTTCGTGAGTGTAGTCCTTCTTCTATTTCTTGGAGGCATTAACTTCACAGCATATAAGTAACATTATGCAGACCGAGCAGGGTATGTCTGTGTGTGCATGTAATTGTGCACGTGTTTAACATGCATGTAACAACAATTTAAAAAAGGAGTCATGAATTTGAGAGAAAGCAAACAAGGTTGATGGGAGGGTTTGGCAGGAAGAAAGGGACAGGTAGAAATAATGTAATTATAATTCCAAAGATAAGATGTTTTAATCTATGTCATAGGTGTGGATTAACAGAAATCTGCCTGGGAAATTTCTGGAAATAAGCTCCAAAGAGTATGAATGGGGCTTTTGATGGGGTGGAAATGTTATATTATACAAAGGTTGTGAAGTTGATCAAGTTCACTGTTCCTGACATTCCTGAAAAAATTTGAAACATACATAAAATACAAGATGCATCTTATGTTATATGAAAACATGATAAAGTTGATCTAAGTAAGGGAACCAAATGATCTTTTGTGTCACTTTAGCTACATTACATTGTAAGAAAGACCAAATATTTTATGTGAGGATGTACTTATTTCTTTGCAAGTTATTACTGAAGAGACATTAATATATTAATATAACACAATAGGTTTTATATACTGGCTGGATTATGGATAAAATTTTAATGTAGCATTGCTATTAAACTTCTAAATAAAGTTTACCACTGGCTTGAAACACCATGGTTTTGAGAATGGAAATAGTGGCTCACCCATGCTACATTTTTCTTTTTGAAATATATAGTACATTATTATTATTATTATCTGTAGTTATCCTACCATGAACAACACATGGATATTGGTTATTTGAATGGCAGGATTACATGAACATATACACTATGTGTAAAAATCAAACATGGGTCAAAAACTTCCATCTTTTCATCTGCGGACATCATCCTTTTGTCTGAGGAGAATCAAAATTCCTTCTCTCTCAGTGTGTTCCAGTATCCCCGATTTAACCCTTTTCTGTCTCCTTTCTTCTTTCCCATCCCAAGTTCAGTACCACTCTTGCAATGTATGCTTCTACAGTATTTTAGCTGTGAAACTACCAATAGTGTCTATGACCTGCCTCAACATTCTAGACTGCCATGATCTATGAGGATGCTCGTATGGCTTTGCAATGGATATATGCTTCAGAAAATACTTATCTTCAGATGCCCAGAGTTGAGGGCAGGAGACCATGTTATGAAGAAGATTCTCATTATGGCCCCTGGGGAAAGACCAGGTGATACTTGCATTGTATTTTATTGATAGAAAATGTGGTCCCAAAGCCACATGGTATAGAGAATTTCCTAGGATTCTTAAGAAGAAAATGAGACATGTGTGGGCCTGTCCCCCCAGAAACCACAATTATAGAGCTATAAGATATGATTTGAGTACAGGTGCCACTGGTAACCATGAACTCATGGTTATCCGGCCCAGCTAAACTTCCTTATGTACTGTGGAGTATTGTAGGGGGTAATGGGCTGCTAGCAGTGGATTTAACTTTGCTGAAGTTAATACTCAGATGAAAGAAGCCCTCTGTCAACCCTAAGGGATACATATAAATGATGTTAGGGCTTTTTGACGCTAGAAGCTGGAGTCTGAAGCCCAAATGTTGGGGAAGAGACGTTCCCTAGAATACTTAGGGTGTGGTTAAGTAATGTTTGGGCTTATAATGCTGTTATGCACACTCTTAGAGGCTCGGCAATGGAGGCGATCTTTCTTATGCTTCTTGAATAAAGACTTGGTGACTCCAGAACTTTGGGATTTGGTACCCATGGTTCTAGAGCTTCAGGACATGGGTGGGAATTTTTGCAAATGCTGCTTGAACTCTGGAGTTCCAGGATGGGAATGTTTTCTTCACTTAGTCTTTAGGGACATGTTTGGGCTTTTTGTATCAGTAGCTTTAACCCCAGGTTCAGAGTAGGAGAGAAATAGTTTCCTAGTTCACCTGGTCATGGATTTTAAAGGAAATTTTTATTAAATAGAATGTAGGATTTGGGGTTGGATGGATACTAAGGCTTTGGTTACTCCTGAACTCAAAACGTAGCCTTTGTGTGGTCTTTGCCTTTGAAAAATGCCAGTAGTATCTGGGCACAGAGCCCTATGGTTGCAATTCTGGAGATAAAGGGCTTGAATGGGACTTTACTCAGGTCGATGATGCAGTGGTGATGCAAGGCCTATTTGTATCTTTAATCTCTTTGCAAGGACATGAGATGGGGGAGATCTTTTCTGTTTCCCATAGGTTGAGAATAATAGTTAGAAGTTTGGGGTTTTGATATCCATGATCCTGAAGCTTCCAATAGTGACTAGGATTTTCTTCAGTTCACGAAGGACAGGCATGATGACATAGGACTTTGTGTCAACAACTATATAGTCCCAAGACGACCCACTAATTGAGATTTAAATCCACGTTTTGCCATTTTATCCATGAAGTCACTTATTTCAAGATTGTAGCTTTCTACGAGGAAAAACACTGTCTGTCATGAGGAAAAACATGGTCTGCCACGTGTCTAGATTCTGATAGTTTTTATAGTGGACTAGTTGAGCATTTGTACCATATTTCCCAGTTTTGTATGCCTCATCTTCTAATGTTTGTGTGATGAAAGAAATGGCACTTTACAAGCTATTGATTACTCTGGATCCCAATGTTTTTTTTTTGTTGTGGTTTATTAACTTAACACTGTTTTATTAGCATACGTTAATTATACAAGTGATTTAATTGTATTTTCATACATGAATATAATACATTTTGACCATATTCATTTCCCATTACTCTCTTATCCTCCTCCAAAACAAAGGGAGTGCAGAAATTAGGCCCAGGATATGTCTTCTATTATATGAAAACAATTACCTTAATTCAAGTAATTATGAGCCATGAAATGTGGCCCACTGAAAAAACTATCAACATCTAGACATTCAGCAGACAGTTTTGTTCCTGGTAGAAGTCTAGAATCTTGAAATAAGTGTAATGAGTTCAACTAAGTCCAAGAAGAAAAGTAATTAGTTAAATGAGTTACATACCTTTGTGCCTGGGGAACTGAATAGAGTTGTTTGGAAAGTTACAAAACAAGTAGAAAACTTACTTCCTCTCAGGGCCTTCTTTAAAGACAAAACAGAAAATAGACATTGCTCAGAACCTGCTCTTTAGCATTATGGCTTGTATTGGAAATCCAGGACAAGGGTCACGTCCAGTGGCTGCCAAGACCTGGTGTTTAGCAGATTAACAAAATGGTGAAGCTAAATAACCGCTGTGGTGATTGCTTAACGTGTTCATTCCCTATTTTTTCTCAGCACCATGGATCAAGGGCCTTGGAATCTAGCTCCACCCATCAGGTCTTCTCTTCTGCCTACCGTGGAACCTTGATACCTGAGGTTGCATTTGTAAATACCATCAACATAAGCCCTAAGTTTCTCTTCTTTCCCCAGTTTTATTAATATATAGCCAAGACAGAAACATGTGTATATTTAAGTTATATTTTTTATAGAGATGCATAGTTTGATATATACATATACATATTTTAATAATTGTCATAATGGAATTAATAATCAATTCATTATAAGCCCTCCCTTGTGTGTGTATGGGGTGTCAAAGAGAACACGTAAGATACACTCTTAGTAAGTTTCAAGTAAGCAATAATCATTAGTAAGTTTTAATTGTCAACTTTACATAACCCAGAATCACCTGGGAAGAGTCTGAGTGAGGTTGACTTGTTTGTGGGAATTGGCTTGGTTGTCTTAATATATGTGGGAAGTCCTACCCTAAAAGTGAGTGACAGCTATCCTTGTTTGGGATGCTGGACTGCACAAGAGTAGTGGAGCTAGCTGACTGCTAAACAGGATATATTTGTTCTGTGGCTGTGCTATGACTAGCTTCCTCAAGCTCATGTTGGTGTCAATTTATCACTGTTGTAGGATGGACTTGGAATTGTGAGCTAAAATAAACCCTTGCCCCTAAGTTGTTTTATGTCAGAGCATTTCATACAGGACCAGAAACAGAGCTATGACATGCATCTTGCTGTAGAATAGAGTCCCAGAAGATACTTACGTAAGTGAAAGTCTGTATCCTTTACTCAAAGCATCCCCAGTTACACATTTCCCTTGGCCTTGGTAGCCACTTATAGTCTTTGCTTCAATGATTTTTAACTCTTTTATTTTCCACATATAAGTAAGAATTTATAGTATTTGCGTTTTGGGGTTTGGTTTATTTTAATTAGCACAATGATTGTCCTATTGGTTCATTCATGTCACTGATGGTAGATTTTCATTAGGATTTATGGTTGTATAAATGATATTCAACTATGGGTATGTACAATATTTTGTTTATCAATTTACCAGTTAGTATGTACTTTCGGTGATTATTTAAGTGTATATAAAATGTTCCCCAAAGGCTCATCTGTATTTACACTTGGTCTCCAGAATGTGGCACAGTTCTGGGAGGTTATAGAACCTGCAGAAGAAGGTGGGGTCTGATTGCTGGGAGGTGAGCACTGAGAATTATAGCCAACCCTTGATACTCTGATTCCTACCTACATATTTCACTATTCTGATGAATATCAGCAAGCAGCCTCATGTTCCTGCTGTCACAGGATGTGCCTCCACCAAATCTACCACGACTTTTTCCATCATGAAGGCCTGCATGCCCTCCATTTGTGAGCCAAGATAAATTCAATCTCTTTAGAGTGTTTGTCTCAGTTATTTCATCTAAGAGTTTAGAAAAGCAACGAATGAACCTTGATTCCCTCTCAGTGTCAGCCATTGGTGATGATGCAATCATAAACACAAAGATACAGGTGCTTCTTTGAGATACAAATTTCCCACAGGAAACCACTCAAATAGTATTTCTGAATAATATAATGCCATTAAAAATTTTAGTAGTTCATATTATCTTTTATAATGAACATACTAATATAGAGTAGTGTCCTTCTAGCATTTTAAGTCCTCCATACCCTGCTAACTACTGTCATGCTGTGGATTTCACAGAGAAAGTCAAGAAATAGACATAAGTTAAGGGAATTAAGTATTAGTGAACCAGTTCTTCTGAGTGAAGATCAATGAAGTAATAATAATGGCTTCTATATAATGAGCACATAGGAGGTGATGGAGAACGATACGTAGTGGCAGGGACTGGGCAATATGGAAGTCAAGGGAGCCTAAATTAGATACAAAATTGGACGAGATAAGCATAGAACGGAACAGAGAGACTGGAACTACACCGTAGATCCCCAAATTTCTTTCATACTGGCATGAGTTCATGAGATCAGGCTTTAACTTTTCTAAGTAGACAATATGACCGAGAACATACATGTCACATACAGAGTCTACATGCTCACTAGACAATATGACCGAGAACATACATGCCATGTGCAGAGTCTACATGCTTATTATATCCATACCCCACTTACAGAAGGGTTTCCTTTTGGTCTTCTAGGAAGCTAAATAGAAAGGGTGGTCGGTCCGAGCTGCCTTATGATCAACTGCCATGAAACGTAAAAGAGCGAACGTTTCCAGTTTCTCACTAAGACACCCCAGGAGGGAAAGCCCGGATTTAAGTGATGCTAGGTATAATGAGGACCCGCCATGAGAAAAGCAGTAGTAACTATGGTTCCTCAGACAACCTTCAACTACAGCCTTCACTACAAGATTCAAAATATTAGAGCAGATAACTAAAGCATTGTAGTTTGTGTTCTCTGTAAGTCTCTGTTTCAATGGAACATCACACAGTTGCTTTTGATCCCTGACCTTGATGAAGAATGTTAGTCCAATGTGTACGTATATGGAATATGAAGATATGACCTACTTGTTTCTTGTATAATCAGTTTACTTATTCAATTTCAGATGACTAATCATCAATTTTATATACTCATCTTAATATGCATACATTTTTCTTTTACTAGGGAAGCAGATATTAGGTATATTTCCACTCGTCTTGTGCTCAGTAGTTACCAGTTGCCTAATTTTAAAGTTGTGCGATGAGAACAATGCATTTATGGAAATACAGCTATGTTTTTAAATGGGGTAATTAGGAAAGCCAAATTGCAGACAGTGTATTGGAAATAACTCACTGTAATTGAATATGTCATATGCATAATTATCTGGTACATTATGCACCTATCAATTGACAATGCAACCAACTAGTGCAATCGTATGAGACACAAATGCTGCATTGAGAACAGACAATAATGGATGGGATCCTGCAAAACATGGTAAGCTTTCATTAACGTTTCAGGTGAGACAACCTATCTTGCACATTATCACTACTGAACACAACACAACAATAAAGGCCTTTACTATTTTTTATCTTATAAGTTTATAAATATTTTGTGTTTGTACTACTAACATTTATTAAAAATCATACTGTAGAATTATCAATTTATGAATTTGATGACAGACACAAAATATTAACCTAGTCTAGATACCTGGGAAACATTTTATTTTTATTTTTTCATGTGTATAGTATGTGTGTGTTGGTATGCACATGTGTGTGTTTGTGTTTGTGTGCTTGTGTGTGTGTGTGTGTGCGCCTGCAGAAACCAGCAGAAGAGAACATTGAGTGTTCTGCTCTATCACTTTTTGTCTTACTCTCTTGGAAACAGGGTGTCCCACTGAACCTGGAGATAAGGCTGGTAGCCAGCGAACCCCAGTAATCCAACCACCTGTGCTCCCCCACAGCCCTGGCACTATAGGGCTGCACATGACTCTTCCTGGTTTCTACATGCCTACTAAAGGGATGCAGGTCTTCCTGTTTGAGCAGAAAGTACCCTAACCTACTAAGACATCTCCCTAGCTCAAAATGTTTCATTTCCTTCTGAAGTGCTCTATTTAGCTCAATTGTGCTTTTCCTTCTCAATGAGTCTAGTATGAATTTACTCTGGTGACAATGACACATTCTAGATCTAGTAAGATGGAGGGCTTTTAAAGGTAAAATTAGGATTAGATTGCTAGCTTCCTTCTCTTTAAATTCTCTAACACTCTTCATTTTTTAAAATTATTTATTAACTGCCTTTAGTAATCTATTTTCTTCAGTGGAAGAACTGGTAGATATTGATTAAATGATGTAAATACTAGAGAGCTCCAACTAATCCAGCACTGTAAAGATGTAAGCATTAGAAAAAGGGCAAACCAGAAGCCCCCAGCTCAAAACAAAGCTGGATCTATTCTTAACACACACCAGTACTGTCTCCTATTAAAGAGGCCCATTGGACTGCAAATATAACAGGAAACGGGATCTTCAGGTGTGAGGTAAGCCGGGCTTCCTCATCTACTGTTCAGATTCAGGACTTTCGGAGAAATTAGAATCTGCAATGAACGCAGGCAATAGCATTTTACAGGTGGTGGGATCAAAAGCTTTCTCCTCCTGGGAAAATTTGCTCTATTATTTTCCATTTCTATCCTGTGGTTAGAATTCAGATTGATTCTGGCATGAGCAGAGTCTGCCCAGACCATTCTGCAAAAGGATTTCACTTACTGGATTCTTTTATGTGATTTTTGAGTCTCTAGAGCTGGCTTCGAATTTTAGGATCTCAGTAGAGCATTTGAAGAAGTATCTTGGGATGTACAATTGTCTCACACCGTATTTTAGCTTTCAAATTCCTATACATGTAGACTTACAGACTTTTATGGAGAATTCTTGAAATGAAAATGCGTATGTATGTGACAGATACAGAGAAAGAAACAGAGACAAGGAGAAGTAGCAGTGAGACTCTAGTTTATTATGCTATAAAAATCATACACATTTAGGATTTAAGTTAATTCCATACATTTCTGTATCTCCACTTATACCGAGCTAATTACCAAAACAAAAACCAAGTCAATGTTTTGCAAATCCTACCTACTTCCTCAGTACAAAGTGCATTTCCAATGCCTATTACATTACTTCTCTTTATATGAGATTGTAAATATATTCTATAAGTAGAAATATGTAAAGATAATGTATTGAATCTTGGATAGGATCCTATATTACAATATTGGGCTCCTATATAAAAGCTTCCCAAATAATTTCTTTCTCACTTTAACATTTTTTTTTACCTACATACATTTAGTGTATGTATGTCTGTGAACACACACAAGCACGCATTTATGTTTGAGTGTGCATGTGCCACAGCATGCGTGTGGACATCTAAGGACAACTTGTGAGAGTCAGTGCTCTCCTCCTACCATGTAGGCTCTGGGGATTGAACTCACGTTTTCAGACTTGGTAGCAGGCCACCCCACTGGCTTCCTTTTTCCCTTTCTTAATTATGTCTTAATATCAAACAACAAGGGAAATGCTTTTCCTTCTTGGGCCTGTAGGGCATACATCCAGGAATCGCTGGTACGGAGCTCAAAACAGGATTTTGTATTTGATCAGATCTGAACCAAGCACTGAGCATTGATAACTTCCAAGGTATTAAAAATGTCCATCATTCATTCCACAGTCCCAACTTAACGAACATAATCCACAGCCCAGACATGGAAGTTTTCCAGTGGAAGATGTTCCAACCATGGCACATCTAGACAAGATCAAACTGTGTTTAATGGGCAGATAGGAAGGTGCCATTTACTTATTTTTCCAAGTGCCAGGTACATGGCTAAATTCTGTGAAGTAGGTATAGCGGCTTCTACTTTATAGAGAGGAAATGATCCCAGAGAATCAGGTGATTTGCTCTGTAACTGATATGACATTGGTCCTCTCTAGATAGCCATTCTCTCAAGGTGCTAGTAACTGTTCTTGTCATTGCTTCTGGGTGACTAGTAATTTGTCACAAGTGACAGAAAAGTAGGCTTCAGTCTTAGGTCACATGACTCCAAACTTGTGCTCACATCTGCTTTATTCTGAGAGCCCATTTCACTTATAAAAGGTGTTAGCAGCTTGCTGAATCAGAAGTATTTCTATCTCTCTGAAAAGGACATCTAGGTTCCGTTTTTATGAAGGTGAAATGCTTGGGTATGAATAATATATGCTTATTTTCACAGATTTGCTAATAATTTAGATTGACCACCTAAAGTTGATTTAATTATCATACTCCTTTGAGCAACAGTGAAATTAGCCAGTGCCTTTTAGAAAGTCATAAAAATTACACCCTAAAAGAAAATCTTAAACATTGCCACTTTATCTTTCATGACAGAGCAAAAGCTTTAGGAGTTGTCTTTGGTTATAATACATGTGAGATGATTCCTAAGTCTGCCACTGTGTGTTTGAGTGTCAGTGTTTGAGGGGTGACGGAGATTGCCGCCTGTGCTAGGATATGACACTTAATTGTGCTGCCTTGGAGAGACTCCCTTCCAGAGGAAATGGAATTTATAGTCAATGTGAGGAATTACCATGAAGCTACTGCTTCTCCATTTATATTGAGTGAGTCAGAATTGTGATCAAATTAATTTTATGTAAATTCATATGCTTACTTAATGGAACAAGAATATTTTCAGCCTGTATCATACCTTTTTTTGTATTGAGTTGCATCTTTTTCTAGCTCATTCATTTTCAACTTCTATAAATGTAAGAATCTTCTTTAAAAACCGTCAGAACATTGCTGCAGTGTTCACATGACAGTAGTAGTATTTTTAGTGTTCACTAACTGAGGAAATCCATCCTTTCAAAACAACTAATTTCAATTCAATAATTTCTTTATGTAAATATATGTAACATTGGAGCTCTGTGCAGCCACCTATTAATAGATATTTAATGAGAGAATACTGCATGTTAAACACTCTTCTAGTACTTGATATGTCAAAAATTCCTTCTGACATAGTTTACATTCTAGTGAGCAGGAATAAAAAAAGAGATAAGGCATGGAATATGGTGACCAATGCTGTGAAGACAAAGCACACTGAGCAGACGAGAACAGCAGAGGTGGCGTGCTGGATAAAGTTTGCGGGTTAGATGTTTGACCAAATGACATTTCAACTGAGACCCACAGCATGAGTAGAAAAGCTCCATTGTCACATGAGAGTCCACATTTCCCAAACTTCATTAATTCGAAAAGAGAAATATGACGCATTCTTTTCTTAGTCTATGGCCTAGCCTCTCTCCTGACACATGTCTGGTGTTTCTTAACCTCGAAGGACACATACTCTGCCCATGATTTGCTGTTTCTGAGGGTGACTGACAGCACTAATATTTACTCCATTCAAGAGAATTCTGAAGGGAGGAACATTCCATGAAGGTCTTTTGACTCTGCTGCCTTCTAAGGAAACTCAGTTGCTATAGTTGCTTCCAATATGTGCTGACACCCATTATAAATGATTATAACCTTTGCTATTTCGCAGACACTTACTTTGACCTCATGGTAGAGTTTTATTTATTTATTTATTTCAACTTCTTGATCCCCTAACAAGAATGTGGGAGAAATATCCTGAAATATGTGTTATTCACTAGCCCTGAGTCAAAATGAAATTTCTTTTACTGTGGCTTTATTGGTAGGACTGTTTTCCTCTGCCCATCTGAACTCATGTCATATTTTGGGGGGCAATCAATGGAACTTGAAGTGACTGATATTTGTTATTTCCAAGAAGAAGTTTTAAAGGCCATGACATAATTTAGCATGTTGTTTTTCCTTACCCCTGTCTTGAATGTCATTGAAAAATACACACAGAGTTAGTGTTTTGTAAGCTGTATTCCTAACTTATATGGAGCAGAGTGGTCAAAGCCAACATGAATGTGATGTTTCTTGATGCAGTGTAAGTTGGCTTAGGTCATGTTCTGATCCCATGTACAAGGCAGGAGGAGCCCAATTTAGCACTCAACTGAAAAATGTCTCTACTGAGCCAAGAAAAATATCATCTAAGGATAGGTGAAGACTGATAGGGAACTGAGAAAGAACTGGAGAAGGCTAGGAAAAACATCTACTACCAAGTAAAAGGGACGGAAATATCAATTGTTTTTACCTCAAATTTCTGTTGTATGTAGCCTGTGCCTTCCAGAGAAAACGTACAGAAGGTTAAACTTTCAGGCTTCACACATCTGATACAGTGACTTCATTTCCACAAGCACACTTGCTTGACTCTTTGATTGGACAGAAAAATGTAGGCTGGAAATAATCATTGCTTCCAACTTATAATTTGCAGTGGTTTTCTCTCCTGGTTGTTTGACTGTGGTCTGCTTTTTCTCTCTGGGCAGCTGGGTGATTTTCCGTTGGCTCCAAGCATTTTGCCATGCAGTGACTTACTTGGATAATTGCATCAGGTGGTGCTGAGAACATGATGAGCTTAATTTGGACATATGCCTCCAGCCTCAGCAACACGTTCCAGTGGAATCTGTTTGAGCAAACCCTGGGACACAAAACTCATTTTTCTCACAAGGCTGCTACCTCTCTCTCAACTTGAGATGGTTTCATACCAGGATGGAGAATCACCTGGCTTTTTCTCCCATCAAAAGTCCTAAATGGAGACTCTCAGTCAGTACAGATTTCTCGCTGAATGCTGTGTGTGATGCTGCTATACTTAGCGTTTCTGCAAAGAGCTTACCTTGCTCTAGTCTGAGTTTATACTAAAAAAAAAAAAAGAGTCTGGCACAAAACTGCTAGAGTGAACTATGATATTCTCGTTTCTGAAGTGTCTCAACTACTTTAATGCTGTATCCTGTGTAGGGGCTGCACAGACGGTTCTAAAGTAACTTAAGCCACACTTTTAAAAAATGTTTTGCTTATGTTTAATAAAGACTTATGCATGTCAATCTAGAATACCTGGGCTTTGATTGTGTTTTTACTGTTTCGAGGTAAGCCAACCAGAGACCACCATAGTCTTAAAGCCGAAAAGAAAGTCTTTATTGCTGACCACAGCTGCATGGGGAAGTTGCTAAAATCATGTACCCCAAGTCTTATAGCAATTTCTCTCTCTCTCTCTCTCTCTCTCTCTCTCTCTCTCTCTCTCTCTCTCTCTCTCACACACACACACACACACACACACACACACACACACACACACACAGAGAGAGAGAGAGAGAGAGAGAGAGAGAGACAGACAGACAGACAGACAGACAGACAGACAGACAGACAGACAGAGGAATTCTGCTTGGCACACTTCAGTTAGCCAGAAGTGGAACTACAGAAGATACAGCAAGGTTAGTATATTTGGGAACATTTTATCTGGGACTTTCCTGGAACTATGCCCTAGGTCTTTGTTTTTATTTTAAGGCAAAATGTTGCTCCTAACGTGGTGTCACTCTTGTTAAAGTTGGAGCGGTGGAGGCGGGGGGGTTGTTACACTAGGTCCTCCCCTCAGCAACTCTATACTTGAGATTAATTGAAATACCTAAGCTGTTAGGCACCAGTTCTCATCGAAATCATTTGTTGGTCCAGTTAGCTCTCAGTAGCAGAAAATAAAATCAACCACACTTTACAAAGGCGAGGGCATTCTTTTTCTTTTTTCTTTGCATATTTGTAAGTTCATAAGATGCTAAAGATCAAACATATCATTTGTGTTTGAGGTTCCTTCTGTCTTCATTATTTTCATCTTTTAGTAGTTTTTACTGCTGTCTTTGTGCTTTGTTTTTACAGTGGTTGTAGGTTTTATCTTCTAGGGACACAGGGGGGAAAAGAAGAAAAAGAAAGAATGCACTGCAGTCGCGAGTCATTCTTTGATAACGTTTTATCCAAAGTTTCACCAGCATAGTTCCACTTATATCTAATTGGCTTTCCCTAGGTTATGTGACCAATCTCTGGTAGCGGTATACTGCGGTGTAGAAACTATATCAGCCTGCCTTTGTCTGCATAGCCACTGCTCCTGATTCACTGACTTTTTTGTCACAGCCCTCAGCCTGAATGTGCCAGATTTTTAGCATTACCAGTCTTAGAAGTGACCTCTCCTGACTAGTTGTAAAGACTAGTTGATCTTTGACTCTTTAGTTCAGTGGTGTAGTGCTGCCGGCCTCTACTTCTGAAGCAAGAACGCTGCCCTGTTCTCACAGAAGCAGCATCGTTTTATTCGTCCCATGTCCTCTTGCTGTTGTGTTGTTCAGTCACAGTTTTTGTCTCGCATTTGTTTTTGTGAGACAGGCCTACATAGGATGGCCTTGAACTCACAGCAATTCTCTTGCCTCACCTTGTATGCTGGGATTATAGGTGTGTCCAGCCAGTCAGATCTTACTTACAGGCAGATTCCTTCTCTATGTTTTAAACTACGTTACATTAATTTACATGAACTCCAAAGATTTTACAGAGCAGTGAATCTATCCAACCTTAAACAAAATATTCAGTGTAAATTTGAAGTGCATTTAAAAATGTATCAAGTCATGTAAGTAGATCTATATTTAATTCGAAGTTCTATTAGAAAGAATAAGGAGAGTAAGAAAAGAATCCTTCATCAGCTTTATGTGATCATATTTAAATTTGACTTTAACGAGAGTGTGATGGTGTCTATTTATTTTCACATTATTCTTGTCATCTTGATGTTGGTTCTTCCTTATCTATAATTTCTGGGTCTATGAATCTGTTTTACAAGTGACTAAAAAAGTGAATTGTAAAAAAAATTCAAATAAGTTTCTCATGAAGAGTAGGTCATAAGAAATGCACATGAATACATCCATTATACTGAAGGAGCAAAGAGCAGGGAATGGATGCATATTTTATACATGCTTATGGCAAATAGTTGAAGATACTTTCAGACAAAGCCCCTTCTCAGTAGTGCTGCCTGGAAGGCTCTGTTGCTTTAATGTTGTTTTCCTTTCCTACCTGACTCTGCCCACTCTTCTTCATGCTCTCATAGGTAACAGTTCACTACTGACCTGACCCCCACCTGCTAATTACATAAGCAAAATCAGAAAGGTTCTCCTCAAAGCAAAGCTGGGTATCCAAATAAGCAAGTAAGGTTAGTTTTGGAAAAAAGTGTTCTGCTATGATGCAGACCTAAAATTCTTAAACTCCAGTGCAGTCCAAGTAACGTCCCTTGCTTTTTCTCGGGTTGGCATTTCACATGGCTTGAAATTTTGAGGAGACAGGCAGGACCATATATCATATGAACTCAATAGTCTTTGCAGGCTTAGATTTCTCCATCAGGTGGTTGCTCTCTAGTGGTAGGATAACAGGTAACAGAAAGGCTGAAAGCCTTCAACTTCCCTGTGAATATATGCATATATGTTTGTACTTCTTTATGCATTGCAGCAGAGGATTTCTTTCACACAAAAATTCTGATTTTTTTCATGGCTAGATAAAAACTTTCATTATCCATATAGAATGGTACCAAAGTAGAATATAAAATTTATGAACAGTTGTCCTTCCTTGTTTTGCTTTAATGCTGGGAGGAATTCAGATGGAATGTCAACCATTAATCCTGAGTCATCAAGAAAAAACCCATGTGGAGATGATTGGGTAGCAAGACAGAAGTAGAAAATTTATATTTTATATCCAAGTTTATGTGAGAAGGAAACACACTTCTCTTTGATTTATGTCATTTTACTTTGGGCAGCATGGAAGAAAACCCATTTCTAATGGCAGATGAATACTTTTATTCCAAGGATATTATGTACCTAGTTATTACTTAATAGTTAAGTTGACCTCTAAAGCAGGGGTCTTCAGAATGAGATAAGTATATGGTAAGGTGCTCAAGATGATTCACTGAGAAGCAGGAAGAAAAATATGAAACCTCTCTTTCAAAAGAAATAGTAAACTAATACCAACAGAAACTAATAATAAACCAATAGAAAGACATTAAGATTTCTTCACAGTCAGTTATCATATGGACTAGTACCTTGACTTGGTATGTTGGACAATCAAGAACAATCATGTACTTCATATTTAAAACATGGGGAATTGGCTATTGCACTCTCAATTATACATTCTGTTCTTTAATTTGAAATGAAAACTGACATTATTTTAGGACAGTCTGGGGACGTGGGTTGGTGGTAGAGCATTTGTGTAGCAGAGACAAACTACTGAAGGTCCTAATAAAAGGGAAGAGTTAGAGCTGAGCTTGCTGGCACATGCCTGCAACCTCACACTTGGGAAGCTGGGAGATTCCAAGTTTGAGGCCAGCTTTGATTGACTAGAGAAACCATACTCTGCATAGCATAATGGCAAAAAACAAAACTAAAGAAACCAAAACAAAGAGCTGCCACATTATCATTGCATCATTGCCAGTGTGAGGAACACAGTTCTGATAGTACTAACTGCTGTTTAACCCATCTCAGTATTTCCTTTTACAACTTCTTTATAGTGTGCGTAACACAAGCCCATTAATATATATGTACACACTCCTATATATAATTTGTATGTTGATGTATGTATATGTATGAAATGAGATGTGTTTTTATATTCTTATTCAATAAATCAACTGGTCTGTACAATATTTAGGGAAATTGAAAAGCTAAAAGCCTGTAATTTTCAATCTTCCTTGCCTGAGATTTGAACAATGAAGTGACGTGTGTGCCATCTTTCTATGTTTGGAGTCAGCTCATGTCTGACCTGTCACTGTAGCAGCTTCTGTACAGCTTGGACGGACAGTATGCTAAGCAGATTGTGTTTCTCTGCTCTTCCAGACTCCTGGCAGGTCTGGCCTAAGGCCCAGGAAGAAAGAAAATAGAAAAACGAAGGGCAAAAGCAGCAGTATCCAGTTTCATCCAATGAAATGTCCTTATTCTTGAATCATGTCCTGGATCAGCCTTCTGTTGTTCGCAGTGCTGACAGCAGGCAGAAGTCAATTTATTTCATTTCATTGGTTATGTGGGATTTATTGCCTGTCTGGACAGCATCTCCTTATATTAAAATTGAATAATTTGTATCTGATATTGTCCCAAAATGTTAAAAGATACAGCCACTCATTTATTGAAGAACTTGGAGTGCAGAGAATACATCTACTTTTGTTACAATGACAGTACTTTGTTGTTATAGATTTCTTGCAGTCAAAGAATAAGAATAATTATCAATAGATTCTGACTAAAGTCAATCTCAGAAACTTCTGTTCTTATGTGGGAACATAGTGAAATCCTTTTTTTCAGGAATTCATTAGCATTAATTTTACTCAAAGAATGGGACATGAAGTAGGATCTAAAGCATTCAGTATTTTGAGTGATGCATAGTGATTCTAAATGTGCATGAGTTTTGCATCAGATCTTCTGAGTCTTCAGGGCTTATGATGTTGACTGAATGGAGATGTTCACCAGGCTCTTCTTTCTTGGTTTGGAATTTGTATGTGTGACTACTTTATTGCTCAGTTCAGTTCTCAGGAACCCCAACTTCATGATATTCTAAGCCTGAGTTAGGGTTAGAGTGTGAGAAAGAGAATGTGAGGGTGAATTTAATTATGAGGAAGTTGAAGGAGAAGCCAGCTTAAGGTAGTTAAGGTAGGCGTAACAGGGACTGAGGGAAAAGAAGCACTATCTTTTAATTTAATTGTTAGAAAGGAGTCTGTGGCCAAAGGTTAGCTGCCCGATATAAGAGATGAAAGAAATTGGAGGGGACTGGGGAAAGCCAGAAGGCAGAGATCAACAATGTTGCAGAACCTTTCTCTGCTCTCAACATTGTTTTTTCTAGAAGTTGAAAAAAAATTTACCTGTGAGTGAAGAAATGAGCATGGGGAGAATCCATAGATGCTTTATAACAATGACTAGCATCCATGATGCATAGACTATTTTAGGTTAAATGTAAAGATAATTTTATTTTAGGTAGTTTTACTTGGATGAAACTCACATACAATAAATACAATTCACTAATGTTTATACATATGTTTTACTATAATTTATTTCTACTATATCTCAATTGTAATTCCCCTTGCCTTTCTGCCCTATTCCCCTCCACTAATTTTCAGGCCACACTTCAAAGACTTTCACTATAGTTATAAAGTCATGGTTTATGCTACCACAGACCAAATTAAGGATACTTAGATTATACCAAAAAGAAAGGTGCGTCCCTTACCCGGATTGACTAACTCATCCATACACACTCATGGTGGGCAATCATATACCTTTTTCTCTGTAAGACTCATTTTTCATAAACGTTTCTGCCCCTGTGAGTGTATGTGCATGCTCATGTGTGGAGGTCCGGGACAGCCATGGATGCCATTCCCCAGGAACTGGCAACCTTTAAAATTTTCTTTGAGACAGGGTCTTCCATTGGCCTGGGACTGATCAGGTAGGATAGGCTGTCTGGCCAGTGGTCCTCAGGAATCTGCCTAACTCTGGCTGCCCAGTACTGGGAAATCCAAGTACATACTGTATTGAGATGGCTATCCTTGGTTGTCAACTTGCCTACAGGTAAAATGAACTGAAAATTCGAAAATGGAGGACACATTTGTGAGGGACTTTTACTTAATTTGAAGCAGGTGGATCCACTTCTAATTGAGTTCTTTGAGGTAAGAAGACACATGCCGTTAATTTGGCTCTTGAGGCAGAAAGACACACCTTTAATCTGGGCCACGCCTCCCTCTGGAAGCCTATATAAGGGCATGGAAGAAGGAAGCCTTTGTTCTTTGCCTGCTTGCCCTCGTCTTGTTAGCATATCCATTCCTTCATTGGCATTAGAGCGAACTTCTTTGGGATTTCAGTGTATGCTGAAGACCAGCTGAGACATCCAGCCTTGTGGACTGAGTAAGTACTGTATTCTTAGACTTTTTGTTTATACCAGCCATTGTTGGATTAACTGGGCCTCAGCCTTTAAGTTATTCTTAAAAAATGCACACACACACACACACACACACACACACACACACACACACACACACACACACACCCTTTAAGTTCTGTCTCTTTAGACATATGTAATATGACTAATACATATAAGGATATTTAAAAAATGTGAGTTCTAGAGACTGAATTCAGGCCACTTGCAGGGTGAGTGCTTTAGCCCATTAGGTATCTTGCCAGTCAATATTATGAATACTTCACATACTGAAACACTATGTGGTCACTTGTATGTGGCTTCTTTCACTTGGCATAATATTTAAAGGTTAGCTTATGTGGGAACACTGCTACATTTCTTTGTAGTAATGAACTAATATCCCATGTATGGATATGCC
Source organism: Acomys minous (assembly GCF_964271855.1). Classification (NCBI taxonomy): domain Eukaryota; kingdom Metazoa; phylum Chordata; class Mammalia; order Rodentia; family Muridae; genus Acomys; species Acomys minous. Next base: position 26,462,110 of record NC_140487.1, on the reverse strand, counting down.
TCATCACATGCATTTCTTGATTGATTGGCATTTGCACCCACTTTTGGTTTGTGAGGATGTTATTGGTAATGTTGCTATGACTACCATAGACAAGTTTCACGGACATGTTCTTCTGTAACTTGGCTATATGTGTCTGGGAGTGTAACTATTGCACAATATAGTACCTAAGTTTTGTCTTAATTTCTCAATTGTTAAAATTAGCATATAAACTGTATTTGCTAATAGAGGTTATCTATAGCACACAGTGACCAAATTAAATTAATATTTTCCTCTCCTCATTTCTTTACATCTGGAGCTTTGGCGCTCCTTCTTGAGCTTTATAAAATATGAAGCATGTTATTGTGAGCTGTAGTCATCCCTCTGCTCCTCAGAATGCAGGACTTGCTCCTTCCATTTAGCTGTGTCTTTGTTCCTTTGGAGACTATTTTTGAACTTTAAGGAACTGCCAGGCTGCTTTATAAATTGGCTGCACCACTTTACAACCTTAGCAGCAATTTTGAAAAGACTACCTTGGCAACCGACAAAGCTCACATTCTTATGATCAATTTATGTGTCTTTTTATGAGAAATGACTAGTGTCATTGCATTTTTTAATTTTAATTTTTATTTGTTCTTTGAAAATGTTATATTCATATACAATGCATCTTGATCATAATTGAATTTTAAAAATTCCAAATATAAATCCCTAAATACATAAAAGTCTTGAAAATTTCTCATCAGTCCATGGGCTGTATCCTTTCATTTTCTTCAGGAGTCTTTTGAAGGATAATTTCTGTTTAAGCACATACTTTGGAATATAATCTGACTCAAGTTTCTCTGAAAGCAAAGATGGTTAGGACCGTAGTGAACGTACTCAAAATACACAATGCATTTGAAAAAACTATCTTTATACTTTGTATAATGAACAGCCCAAGTAAAATGGAGACAAAGCTTGTTTAAAAAAAATGGTTTTCTTATAAGTGATGTCCAGTAGTTTGTTTAGTAGTGAGAGATGGGGACTGATTCAGAGAAGAAGAGAAAGCCAAAAGGATGAGACATATTTGGAGTGGCTGCTGGTATGGGTGGGAGTTTTTGGAGTGTTCTGTAAAATATTTCAGAAATGCCCATCCTCAGACAGAAGGGAAATGTTTTATCACAGAAACAAAAAGCAAACTAGGTCAGAAATGGGCACCAGCAAGTGGGCATGGCTATGTAGTTCCGACTGTGTGCTTCTTATGCCTTGGACTGTTTTGTGGGAGAAAGGGAGAGGGTTTTGGAGGTTTGGCTAGAAAAGCCATTTAATGCTCAGAACTTAATGAGCTACTGCAGGAACATGGAAGATAATGCTGAAAGAAATGCAGACAATAGGGGCATGCTTTCAAATGTGCTAAAGACTCTCAAACTTCCCTCTGAGATTTCAGAAGCCAAGCCTCCATTATATTGCACACATTTGAGACCACACACACACACACACACACACACACACACACACACACACACACTTCAAAGTATAAATGATGTAGCAAATTAGGACTTAAATGGAAACTCAGGCCATCTAAGCCTAATATTCTCTCCTTTATGATACAATTTACTTGTGTCTGCAGTCTCTAAAATGACGAGCAGTTGGACTGGCAGGTATATGGAGTTGCTTATTTCAGCACAGTGTTATTGATTTTTTTGACAAAAAAATAACCTTCAGGTAGGAGTGTGTGTGTGTGTGTGTGTGTGTGTGTGTGTGTGTGTGTGAGAGAGAGAGAGAGAGAGAGAAAGAGAGAGAGAGAGAGAGAGAGAGAGAGAGGGAGAGAGAGAGAGACGGTTGTGACCATGCTGGGAAGTTTATAAATGGGCAAAGGGGTTTCTTAAAATCGATAACATGGTAACATAGTCACCATCTGCGCTGCAAAAAATATTGGGCTTTGAGACTCATGAAAAATTGACAAACCTTTTTATCTTGACGTCAGGGCATTTAAATTCATTTAAATAACATTTTCATCCATGGTAAAGCACTGGTTGTGTGTGTGTACATGTATGCATTAGATTCATTTCTCTATTCTTCCCCCCCCCCCCCCCCCCCCCCCGTCCCCGAGCCAGATGTCATGCCTAGGGAACAATGGGGACGTCACATCAGGCCAGGATAGGCTATGCCACTGAAAGAGTGAAAGCATATATGTTAACTCATGTTCTGTGCTGGGGGTCTCTGAAGAAGGCTAAGATGCCACAGTAGCGCTAGTGTACTTTTTAGTCCTGAGCTTTTTTGCAACTCATTGCACGGCTTCAAAATTGCAACAGAATTCCCTTTGTCTGTCTACTCCACTACTGTATTACTAACTTACCTAAAACGCCATTCAGTTCCTCATCCTTTTTTACTTTTGAGCAGTTAATTATAGCTAAAATCTTGGGGCTAAGAAAGATAAGTGCTTTCCCAAAGTCACTAGTCTATCAGGTGAGTGCATTTTTTTTTCTTCTTTGAGCATTTCAAGAATAGTAGATTTTATAGCTTTTGGAAATCCTTTTGGCATTTTCACTTTTCCTTGTGGTTTCCTTGCATTATTTCAGCTATAGCTTGAGAAAGAAGAATCAGTCACTGATCTGTACCAGCCCTTTTGGACCTTGTAACCTTGTGTGATGGACTGGAGGTATAGATCCGTTGGTAAGCGCACTGGCTGCTCCTGTAGAGGGCTTGCGTTCTGCTTCCAGCACCCACATGGTGGTTCGCAAACATCCAAATGCTCAGTTCAAGGGATCTCATGCCCTCTTCTGACCTTTGTGGGCACCATGGAGCATATCAAACACACAGGCCAAACATCACATACATAAAAGGTCAATCTAAAAACAAAGTATGTGAGAATAATTAGAGGATTTTGTAGATTCACAGTCTCACAAAATTGGCACAGGCATGATTAAGATTGTTGGAAGCATCACAAAACCTGCAAGGTCTTTGTAAACCTTGTAAAAAAGGAAGTGAGAGGCCTTTCCAAACTTAAAGTCACTTTGCTTTCTACCTTAGACCATTAACTTTAGGCTTTGGAATAGGATTTTGTGACCTTAAATGTATTTGTCTAATATTTCTCTGGTGTAAGAAGACTTCCAGGACCTGACATTGGGCTGTGGAATTCATAGAAACACTATGTTTAGAATCTATGGTTTCAGGTCATCTATAATTGTATTTATTAATTTCAAATGTTTTGAAATTATAATTCCTCTCTATTTCTGAGAATCTCATACATGTATAAAACTCAAATTCACCATCCACCATCCATTGACCCCTCTGACTCTCTGTAATTCCCCCCAACATGTCTGCCACAACTTCATGTATTCTGCTATAACTAGGTGTATAGGTAAGGTGCCATCTGTTGGAACGTGGGAAATTTACCAGTGGAAAGAGCAGAATGACTTTTCATCTCCTACCAGCTACCAAATGCCAATAGCTTCTCTGTAAGGGGTAGGTCCTGGAGAACACCTCCCCTTGTCATATCAGAGCTTTGGTTGGCTTGATCTTGTTTGGTCTTGTGCTGGTACTCATGGCTGCCGTGAGTTTGTGAGTGCAGTAGCTGCGCCGTGCCAGAACACAGTATCTCACAGCACCCCCTCCTTATGCTCTCCCTGTTACGTTCTTTCCATTTCCTCTTCCTCAAAGATCCCTGAACACTGCTGGAGCAGAGCAGTTTAAGACATGTCCCATTTAAGGATGAACATCCAGTCTTTTATTCTCAACATTTGAACGATTATACTACTCAGCATTGACAGCTGCTCACCGTAAAAAGATTCTGCACAGCCAGCACTGAAAGCAGCCCAGACCTGTGGCTATAAACAAGCATTTAGAACACAATTCGACAACTTCACTGTCTTGCCAAATAACAACAGCAAATTCTACTCTGTGGCCCATTACTTCCTCAGCCATGCGCTTTTAGCTAGGGTCATAAATCCAGGCATAGCATTTTGTATTGTGGAGTGGGCCTCAGGTAAAATCAGGAAGCATTGGCTCCCATGTAACAGCCATGCCACTATTGTACCAGTGGGCACATCTTGCCTGGAAAGTCAGCATTGGAGCACACAGAGTCCAGGGCTGGGTAAGCCCACTGATTTCTTTTCTCCCTCAGAAGCCTTCATATGTTCTTCAGGTACCATGAGAATGAGATAGCAGGGGACAAAACTTCCCAGCTGTATGGAGATTGAATTCTCTAGGTGGTGTCTTTGGCAACAGGCTTTGATTTGTAATAATAGTGACTAACCAAGGACAATGTCAATGATCTCTGTTGTATCAAACACACATGTATTGTAGGTTTTTGTTACTCCAGACCAATTTTTAAATTAAATGCATATATGTATATATGTGTGTTTTGTATACATGCTGCTCATTTACATATATATCTTATGCAATAGATTGAGTAGATTAAACAATGAGACGAAAACATACAGCAGAGCAGGGGGAATAATATAAATACTCCCACTCAGACTTAATAAGTTTGCCATATCATTATGTTTCTCTCATATTTCTATTTAAATGTTTTCCTTTCCAGTAAGATGCTACATATGGAGTTATCAGTGAGCTGTAGCTTTTCCAATTTTTATTGCAGCTTCTCCTACCTTGTAGGTAATTCTTAACTAATATACATAATTTTTTCCTTAGGATATTTCCCAAGCTCAAATTAATGAATCAGGTGGTGTAATCATTTAAAATCTTGCCAGAATCACTTCTAAGAAAGAATGCATTAGTTTCTGTTATTGCTTGTGTTTTTGGACTTGATCTTTCCTGCTAGGCCATTGGCAAACTGAGGGTTTGATCATCAGCAATAATTCTTACTTTGACAAGTACAGGAAGTATTGTTTGAACTTGAACTTTTCTTATAGAATTTTACATTTAAATTTTTAAAAAAGTTTTAACTTTTGAATATTGTTAATACATTCATATAGTTAAAAAAACAGAAAGAATTATTATGGAATTAAAAGTTTCTTACATCCTTGATACCAAACACCCAAAGGTAACCACAGTTTATTAAAAAAGTCTTCTGCTACAGTTTCTTTATATTTGTACAGGCAAATATGAACATTTTGCTAGATTTATAATCTTTCTATGCCCTTTATAATTGAAAGGTATAATACTTATTCTTTTAAAATATTTTTTATTAATTTATTCATATTACATCTCAATTGTTATCCATTATACTTATTCTTTTATCTTGATTGATTTTCCTTATATGACTTGAAGAAAAAATGCCCCTACTTCTTTTTCTCTGCAGCATAGCGTTCTATGGCAACATCTGCTGTGATTTACTTAGCTATTCCTTATTTGTGGGCATTTAGATTGCTTCCTACCTCTTGCTGTTCCATATGACTTTGACATGAGCCATTTCAAATGTGCAGCAGTGCATCTTCTGAGTGAAAGAGCAGGTTGCTTCTCATACTGTCTTCTGTAGGAGTTACTCCACTTTACTAAAGAGCTCAGAGCTGGTAGGTTTGCCTCACCCTAAGCCACCATGTGGCTTTGATATTTTGCTGATCTGTTGAGTGGAAAGTTCTCCACGTGATTCTTCCTCAATTGTTCGTTCCTTGAAGTCAGGAGTGTGCCTTTCCACATGTGTTGTGTGTTATGTGAACTTTGTTCATTTTCTTTACCCACACTATATGGAGATTTTCACTTCCTCATCAATTTCTTAAACACAGTCCTATGGTGGGTTATTTGTCTCCAAAATGAGACGAAAATTATTTTCTGGAGTTTTCCATTGACTTTGGACTTTAATTTTGCAGTTAAATTTATGCCATCTCATAGGAGGTTGGTTTTTAACTCAGATAAAAATATCTTACAATGGAATTGTTAAGTATTTTATGACTTTTACTATTCCATTTAAAAATACAGTTCCTGGTTTGTTCCTGGTTGTTAGGTGGATGCTAATGTCAACTTTGTTTTCCAGGTAACAACTTAATTGAACACTCTTAGTCTTTGGTTGAGATTGTCGTCATTAAGTGAATTATCATGGTATTTTGATTCATTTCTGGGGTTTCCTTTTTGTATTACTGATCTATTACTACACCAATTTGTTTATTGATGTTTAATAAAAGATTTTAGTATCTGGAATTGCTAACCCACCTTTGGTCCTTTTAATTCAGTGTTTTATTCAGTGTTTCCCTGATTATCAGTTGTTACTTATAAAACTTCACAATCACTCACTTAATGAAAAATGTTCATTACTTTGAACTGTGTTGTCTGTAAGTCATTTCAAACAGACTTAAGATTATGCCATTGAATTCTTTTTTTAAAATTCTTATCTATGTATTTTTTCTATCTCATTAGAATGTTTTGAAGTTTCCCTCGTAATAGTTTTGTGCCTTTCTTACACTCAATTGGAGGAATTTTGTCTCTTTCAGTACTATTATATTTTAGATCTTGCTATCTTTTCTGCATAGCCGTTTTTACCTATGACAAACTATAGCTAGTATATTTCCTAATCCTCACTAAAATGATCAACTGTTGAATTTTTAATAATAACAATATATATTTTCAGAACTTCATTTGGTTATTAAAACTCAACTATGTTCTGAGCAGGTGACTCAGTGGCTAAAGCATTTTCTGAGTAAGGGTCAGGGCTGTATCTTTGATCTCCAGAACTTGTGTGATCCTTATGGCTACGGAGGCCTGCCTGTGTGATGCCTATGGCTACGGAGGCCTGCCTGTGTGATGCCTATGGCTACGGAGGCCTGCCTGTGTGATGCCTATGGCTACGGTGGCCTGCCTGTGTGATGCCTATGGCTACGGAGGCCTGCCTGTGTGATGCCTATGGCTACGGAGGCCTGCCTGTGTGATGCCTATGGCTACGGAGGCCTGCCTGTGTGATGCCTATAGCTACGGTGGCCTGCCTGTGTGATGCCTATGGCTACGGTGGCCTGCCTGTGTGATGCCTATGGCTACGGAGGCCTGCCTGTGTGATGCCTATGGCTACGGTGGCCTGCCTGTGTGATGCCTATGGCTACGGTGGCCTGCCTGTGTGATGCCTATGGCTACGGAGGCCTGCCTGTGTACTGGCATGGGCGCGCAGGAGTTGGAGACAGGGGACCCAAAGAATAACGTGCCTAGCCAGTCGAGCTTCATTGCAGAGATCTGGACCCAATTGGGAAGTCCTGCCTTAATGACAAGAACAGAAGGCAACCTAAGAGGACTCCAAACACCAATCTCCACACACATGTACACACATGTGAACTCACACACACACACACAGATGCATAAACAAAGCAATATAAAACAAAACCCAGACATTTCCAACAGAGTTTCTTCACAGAGCTCTCATCTTCCCTTCTGATTTCTCTTTATCCTTTTGGCCTTAACAATGCGGAGAGATTTTTTTTTTTTAGCTTGCAGGGATTTACTTCACCTGTTTTTAGGACCTGTTATGTCTCTTAAGGAGCTTCCTTTCTTAGGGTGATTGAAAATGCTTAATATAAGCTCCCTCACCTGCTCCCCAGGCCCTTGGGGCCTGGCTATGCAAATAAGCAAGAGCAGTTTTAAAGAATTTCTTGCCAGAACCTTAACATGTCCAATAGTGCTAGAGAGGTCTGTATCTGAATGTCTTCCACCGCCTTAGCATACATACAGAGTGCACACTGAGATCCTGAGTGTCCAGGATTGGTTGACTCATGGGTTTTTCTTTATCACCTTCTAGCTCCTGGACCCCCAGAGGCTTTGGCAGATGGAAGCAGTCCTGTTGTTTTTCCTGCCTTTTCCAACTAATTTTTCATGGGAGCCCTGGACCTTCCATGCTGCCTTCTGCAGGGGCCTCAATTTCAGATACCCTGCCTGTTCAAGGCGGAAGTCAATTATCTTCCTGTGAGAATGTTCTTGTGTGCCTTGGGCTTATGCTTCCTCTTAGGAATCTTAAAATTGATAAAGCAAGATTGCCCTAACAAAAATGAAAATGAATACGAATGTAAACCCAGAAATACCAGAAGATAGCAATCATGTGGGTGTAGAATGATTTTTTTTTCTCATTCTTACAGGAAAACCGAGAGGCTACAGTAATTTGTTTCACCTCCAATGAGTACCCTTGGGTTTTGGTTAATTTGTGCCCCAACTTTAAGTAAAAGTTGATAAGGTCTGCATTTTCTTCTCTTACCTTCATTCCTTTTTATGTCAGAAGTTAATTATCCCGTCTGTGTAATTATTATGGGCACACAGTCTGGAAGCCTGCAAGAGGTTCAGAATTACATATGGGCTTTTAAGCAATTTACACAGTATGGGCTTTAAGCCAATTTGAGCAACACTGAAAGCCACTATTATCTATCCATAAAATGCCATGCCCTGAGTTTGCTGCCCTCAGATCAGTGGGTTACAAGGAAGCCACAAAGTACTGTGAAACAAGAGGTGGGCATTATGTACAGCCTGGTTCTCTGGCTGCACCTCACAACTCACATCCTTGAATGCTCCCTTCTTTCTCTACCCTACTGCAATCTCATCTCTGTCCAAGTTGTCTCTTCAATGGATTATTCACAGCACAGTTGCCCACATTCTTGGAGGGCACTATCTTGTGGTTTCTACAGTCTTCAGTAGAATGTTGCCACCTTTTATGTGGAGTTACTGTCTAGCTATGAAAAAACACTGAATTATTTAAGTCTCCTGACAGAGATACAAGACAACTTTCTGGCATATTTTCACTAAGGCAGAAAACAGTTGCACTCTAACTTCTACCCCAGGCAAATAAGCAGCTCAGGAAACCTCCACTGCATGACTGTCTGGATTACTGAGGGGAGGCATGGCCACCCCAGATCCAGAACTCATTAGTCCTGAGGTGTCCAGCTGCACTCCTGGCTCCAGACTAAACCATCCACTCTATGTTCATATTATTATAGGGAAAGGGACACCTAATAGACTTCTTATGGGGGCTCTGCTAGAACATATGAGCCAATTCTGTGGCCAGACCTGGTATGCACTTAGAGTTTCAACCCAATAGAGTCTCAACCCAGAAAACTGTCTTTGGTGTTCTTAAGTTAACCTTGTTCCCCCGAAGAACAAGAGACACCCCATGGTCTGAGAATGAGAAAGACATTATCTTCCTCTTTAGTGAAAGAGACTACTACCTTTGCACCAGGCACTGACTGCAAAAGCAGTTTTGTGAACTTTCACCTCAGTAGGGATGTGCTCTTTTTTTTTTTAATAGAAGAAAGGGTTTATTGGGGCTCATTGTTTCAGAGAGTGAGTCTAAGTCTCTTATGGCAGAGAACATGGCAGCATGTAGGCAGACATGGTGCTACAGCAATAGCTGAGAGCTTACATCTTCATCTACAAGTACCTGGTGTGCACACACGTGCACACACACACACACACACACCACACACACCACACACACACACACACACACACACACACACACACCACACACACCATACACACACACACAGACACACAGACACACAGACACACACACACACACACACACACACACACACCACACACACCATACACACACACACAGACACACAGACACACAGACACACACAGACACAGACACACACAGAGAGACAGAGAGAGAGAGAGAGAGAGAGAGAGAGAGAGAGAGAGAGAGAGAGAGAGAGAGAGAGAGAATGGGAAGGACACCAGGTTTTTGTTTTTGTTTTTTATATGTTAAAGCCCACAGCAACTGACACACTTCCTCCAACACGGCCACACATCCTAATCCTTTGCAAACAGTTCCACTAACTGGGGACACAGCAGTCAAGGGATATATTTTGGGGACAATGCCAGAAGGCGAGGGAAAGCTTCTAGGCTTCCCACTCTCGTATGCTGGTTTAATTTCACAGTAGATACTGTCTCTACATAGAATACAATATCCTGTAGCATCCTTGTAACTGATACAAATGAGAACGTAGCAGTTTGAGCTAAGAGCATTTATTTTGCACCAGAAGTTTTGCCCAAGTTTGACAAGTACAATGACTTGTTAGAACTAGACTCGGGCTCTTTCATTCCAGACTGGTGTATTCTGTTGATATGACACTGCAGGGTGAGAGTTTACCCACTTGGTTGGTCTTCAGGTTGACTGCAGACACGGGACACAGTGTCTGGGTGGTGGGATGCGGAAGCTAATCTCCATGTAGGGTCAGTTGAGCCACAGAAGGCTTTAAATATGCCTTTGACCCAGCCCTCCCTATACTAAGAGCTGTGAGGTAAGCTCCTACCATGCAGCTTCTGTCGTGAACGAAACGTGCTTCCTGATGTCAGTGGAGCTGTAGTAAAAATGCCAGTTTTATAAATTACCTTTCTTCTTAAGCACATTTTGGCTTCGTAGTATGAATAAAGCCGAGTCACTTGATGTGATTCAAATCTTTCTACTTTTCTTTTACCCTAGAGCCCCAAGTAAAAGCACTGAAACAGCCATAGTTACCTCCTCTGCCAGTTTTTCCTACATGCAAAAAGAGTCCATCTCAATGTATTTTATAATGAAAACCGTGATGTTATTTCTAGGGGAAAATGTTTAGAAATGGACAGACTTACGAATGCTGTTGCCAGGGGAGCATGTTGCTTTGGGAGGAATTTCCAGAATCACACGTAGTCGTGAAATGTTTGTAAATTACTGTGAAATATGTACAGGGTTAGGCACTTCATCCCCTTGCCAGCTCATTTATCTAGCTTTGCAGGAGCTAAAAGTATTTTATAATTTTGCTGTAACTATGTCACATGTTTGGTGGTCTTCAATGTGACATCTTTTCCCTCTTGGTTTACTAGTTCTCCTACCATTATTGGCCCTTATATGAAAGGACACAAGCATCCATTTAGAAACAGTGGAAACACAAACAAATGGAACTTACTTCAGGAAGTGTTGCAAGTCACTCTAGAAAGTTGAGCTTATGTTCCCGCTGGCTGTCTTTCCAGTGGGACTGGGACCTTCTGCCTTTGAGTTCTCTGGGACTTGCATGGTGGAGAAAACCTTCCTCAAACTTTGGGTTTACTTTCCTAAGTACAACCTCACCAACAAATAACATTACAGTTCTCTGCCCTGGCAACAAGAACTGCTGTTTAGATTTGTTTTTGTGAATCAATCTCTCTCTCTCTCTCTCTCTCTCTCTCTCTCTCTCTCTGACTAGGCATGATGCTACACACTTGTCATCCTGCTAACCAAGATACTGAGACAGGAGAATGTGAGCTCAGGCCTGAGATAGAGACCGCTCAAAAGTTTTTAGTTTTGGACTATAATATTTTCCCCCCACACCAAGAGCTAGCTTTCCTCAATGTGGATGAGTAAGGGAATATTAAAATCACTTCACACATATGTGCATACACGTGTGTACATCAGAATATATATGTGTATATATATTATAATATATATGCCTAGAAGTCTTTTCTCATAAACATTCAAACATATAACTAGTCTCCTAAAGCTGAAAGCAAAAATAAAACAAACAAGCAACAAAACTCCAGTTTCTCTTCGACCCCGATTTTCCCATTTAAGACCTATCTGCAGCAAAACTTTCTGAAAAAGAACTGCCCCAACCTAACCTTCCAATTTTTCTCATCTCACCCCATTCTAGTTTTTATCCTCATTTGTTCCCAAACTCCTCATGTCTGGATCGGCAATGAGTTTCTTGTGATTAAATGCAGTGGTTACGCCTCAGTTCTCATGTGGTTTATTTCTGCAGCACTTGACCTGCTGAGTACCCCCTTCCTAACCCTTTCCTAATAAACTCCCTGGCCTGGCTTACAGGACTCTGAGATCTCTTGTTTTTCTTCTCGGATTTTTTTTTCTGGTTCTTCCTTATGGCCCAGATTTCTTAATATTAACTTGCTTCAGGCATAGTCCTTGCCTTGGCTGGATCTGTTGCATCTGTGGTCTTATGTAATCTGGTGGCATCAATGAACACGCAAACAAATGGAAGGTGACTCCAAATTTTAGATCATGCATCAGACCTCTTTCTCATTAACTGTAAAGTGCTGGCTTTGACTGTTAAAGTGTCTTCCATTTGGGCCCTTAACTGGCATCCGTAATTTGATACACATAAACGGAATTCTTAATCCACTTCTTAAAAACACTCCTCCCCCGGTTTATATGATTGCAAAGTCATCTCCCTATTTTTCAGGCCAAAGTAGAGGAGTTATCTGCCAGTTCTTTCTGTCAGATTCCAAGTTCCATTTACCAGAAAATTCTGTTCATTCTGTAATCTGTCTCCAGAGTTTGACCAATTTTCTCAACCACGCTTGGCCCAGGGCATCATCACTCCCCTCCTTAATTGCTGTAATATTGACTTCCTGTTGCCTTCCTCAGCCTTTAACCTCCTCCCACAGCTTTCCTGTGGCCCTTAAAGGCAGACTTTTTGAAGTGAGCCAGATTATGTTGTGCTCTGGTTAAAATGTAACATTAGCACTTACTTGAGGTAGACTCAGGGCCTTCACTTCAGTCATATAAAACTTAGATTAAGTTTAGGTCTGTTCTAGGATTTTTGTGCATTTCTCAGAAACAGTTTTTGCAACTTTTTATTATATTTCTTTTTTATACGTACATTTATATTATTACACATAAATAAAACAAACTATATACAGCAAGAAGAACCAGGAAACAATCAGAAATTATATAAATGTTACATTCATAGTGATTTGGCTACTTGTATTTAGCAAACTTGAGGAAAACATCTTTCTTATCTTGGTAAGTCTAAAATTTTAAATGAACATCAATATCTATCATATCTCATCTCTATCAACTTGACCCTTTAACAGCTAAGCTTCATTGTAAGACAAAACTGTCTGGTTTTTAACCCCATCAGAGATTTAAGAAGGAATAAAACCTAATTACCTGAATAAAACAGAAGTGCAGTTAGCAGCTTCCAAAATGAAAAAATGACAGAGACAATTTGCTGCCTGAACAGTCACCCAAAACTCTCTATAATGTTGGAGCATCATCTTCAGCCTTCTGGTCCAATATATGTGACAGACTTATTTGTGAGGCAGGAAGTATTGAGGACTTGTTTTCCCTATCTTGGCAGAGTTTGGCCGTTGACTGCCTACATTCAAGCTTGCCCATTTTTAGCAGAATTCTGTCTGTGGTTGACATGAGGACATTTTGCCCAGTGATTTGATCAACTAACAATTAGATTTATTGATTAATTATCCTAAACAGCCTGCAGTACCATTTTCAGGGTATTGGAAGTAAACCTTGTATTATAACTGAGTTGTATGGGTACAGTAACTCATATTAGGGTAGATGTATATATAATGTGTGCAAAGAATAATCTTAAATTTGAATTCTATACCAATGAATCAAAATTAAACTTATTTTGCATCAATATACAAAATTCTATACCAATGAATTAAAAATAACCTTATTTGTGAGTAACACTTAAGGCCTTAAGTTGAGGAGTAGCTCCAACAATCTACTTTTTTGTTCTATCATCCCTCTGTATTTCTATATGTCCTTTATTTCTTTTCAACCTCTATCTCCGTATCTATGAAAGAAAGGAAAGAGAGATATCCTTGAGTCCAACCTCATTTTCTCTGTGTAGACTGGCATCTGTATCAAAGAGAACAAACAAAAACCCTACCATCTGCAAATCTTCATTCATGCCATACGAAGAATGGCATCTAATAATAACTCACAGGGATTTTGTGACCAACAGGAAGCCTTGTCTATGCATAGACATTCATGCCTCAGCCAGTCTTAGAGCTGTTCCCATGTTTTGGGATTAGCAATATAAGTTACCTGCTTCTTCTACAGTTTTAATCCTTTACATCCTGATTGCAGCCCCTCCCTCATCGTCTCCTGATCCCACCCTCCCTCCTTACTCCCTTCACCTCCCACCCCTAGTCCTCAGAAAGGGGAGCCTTCCTCCCCTAACATCTGACCTCAGCCTATCAGGTGTCATCTGTATTACCTGCGTCCTCTTCCTCTGTGTCCTGGCAAGGCCATCCTACCAGGGGAGAAGTGACCAATTTTGGGAGGCTAGAGTCCATTTCAGAAGTAGTTCCTATTCTCCATATTGCGGGACCCATAGGAGACTGTGCTGTCTATCTACTACACATGAGAATAGGGTCTAGGTCCACATCATACATGGACCTTGGTTGGCACATCACTCTCTGTATTGCAATGTGGTTATCCTGTATTAAATGGCTAATATCTGCTTATGAGTGAGTATACACCATGAATGTCTTTCTGTGTCTGGGTTACCTCGCTCAGCATGATTATATCCAGTTCCATCCATTTGCCTGCAAATTTCAAGATTTCCTTGTTTTTGAGAGCTGAATAGTATTTCATTGTGTAAATGAACCACAATTTCTTTATCCATTCTTTGGTTGAAGGACACCTAGGTTGTTTTCAGATTCTGGACACTACAAGCAAGGCTGCTATGAACATAGTTGAGCAAATGTCCTTGTTTTATGGTGGGATCTCTTTAGGATATATACCCAGGAGTGGTATGGCTGGGTCTTGAGGCAGAATTATTCCCAATTTTTTGAGAAAGCACCAGACTGATTTCCAATACAGGTGTACAAGTTTGCATTCCTACCAGCAATGGAGGAGTGTTCCAATATTTGCTCTTACTTGAATTTTTTATCTTAACTATTCCGATAGGTGTAAGATGGAATCTCAGATTTGCATTTCTCTGATGACTAGGGATGCTGAGCATTTCTTTAAGTGTTTCTCAGCCATTCAATATTCCCCCATTGAGAATTCTCTGTTTAGCTCTTTAACTCATTTTTAAATTGGGATATTCGGCTTGGTGGTGTTTAATTTCTTGAGTTCTTTACATATTTTGAATATTAGCCCTTTGTCAAATGTAGGGTTGGTTAAGATCTTCTTCCAGTCTGTAGGATGTCATTTTATTCTGTTGACTATTTCCTTTGCCCTACAGAAGCTTTTCTGTTTCATGAGGTCCTATTTATTAATTTTTGATCTTAAGGCCTGAGTTATTGGTATTCTGTTCAGGAAGTTGTCTTCTGTGCCAATGAGTTCAAGTTTCTTCCCCATGTTTTCTTCTAACATATTTAGGGTGTCCAGTGGGATTAAGTTGAGGTCTTTAATCCACTTGATCATTAGTTTTGTACATGGCGATAAATCTGTGTCTATTTGTATTTTTCTACATGTAGCCATGCAGTTAGGCCAGAACCATTTGTTGAAGATGCTATCTTTTTTCTATTGTGTGAATTTGGCTCCTTTGTTGAAAGTCAAATACCCAATTGTATGTCAGTTTATTTAAATGACATGTTCTGTGTATCTCTGAGGCTTTTTAAGACTTTTTAAAAACTTTTTTACCTCATATATGTATAGAGTCATATCTATCTGTTAGACTTAGGATATATATTCTTGTGCTAGAATCTGACAAATATTTGACACGCCTATGTTTTGTATCAAGATACTAAATTCTATACCAATGACTTAGACATAATCTTCATTATGAGTAACAGTTAAGACCTTGAGTTAAGGAGTAGGTTCAATCATCTACCTTTTGCTCTATCTGCCCTCTATATTTCTATATCTTCAGTTCTTTCTTTTTAGCTCCTATAAAGGAAAAATGAGATATTCCTGAGTTCCACCTAGATTTTTCTTTGTATAAGACCAATAATAACTTTTTTTATTAATTTATTCTTGTTACATCTCAGTGGTTATCCCATCCCTTGTATCCTCCCATTCTTCCCTCCCTCCCATTTTCTCCTTATTCCCCTCCCCTATGACTTTTCCTGAGGGGGATTACCTCCCCCTGTATATGCTCATAGGGTATCAAGTCTCTTCTCGGTAACCTGCTGTCCTTCCTCTGAGTGCCACCAGGTATCCCCCTCCAGGGGACATGGTCAAAGGTGAGGCACCAGAGTATGTGAGAAAGTCATATCCCACTCTCCACTCTACTGTGGAGAATGTTCTGACCATTGGCTAGATCTGGGTAGCAGTTTAAAGTTTACCGCCTGCATTGTCCTTGGCTGGTGCACTAGTTTGAGCGGGACCCCTGGGCCCAAATCTGCCTATCATAATGTTCTACTTGTTGGTTTCTAGGACCCTCTGGATCCTTCTACTTTGCCATTCTCCCGTGCTTCTCTCATCTAGAGTCCCAATAGGATGTCCTCCCCTCTGTCTCAGTTTCCTGGTAAGTGAAGGCTTTTGTGGGACATGCCCCTTGGGCTAATAGGCAGATATAAGTGAGTATATACCATTTGAGTCTTTCTGCTTCTGGGTTAACTCACTCATTATGATCATTTCTAGCTTAATCCATTTATCCACAAATTTCGGGAATTCCTTGTTTTTAATAGCTGAGTAGTATTCCATAGTGTATATGTACCACAGTTTCTTTATCCATTCTTCTACTGATGGACACTTAGGCTGTTTCCATGTTCTGGCTATTATGAATAAGGCTGCTATGAACATGGTTGAGCAAATTTTCTTGTTGTGTGCTGGAGCATCTTCTGGGTATATTCCAAGGAGTGGAATAGCTGGGTCTTGAGGAAGCCCTATTCCCATTTTTCTGAGATAGCACCAGATAGATTTCCAAAGTGGCTGTACTAGTTTGCATTCCCACCAGCAATGAAGGAGTGTTCCTCTCTCCCCACATCCTCGCCAGCATGTGGTGTCGCTTGAATTTTTGATCTTAGCCATTCTGATGGGTGTAAGATGGAATCTCAGAGTTGTTTTGATTTGCATTTCCCTGATGATTAAGGAGGTTGAGCATTTCTTTAAGTGTTTCACAGCCATTTGATATTCCTCTGTTGAGAATTCTCTGTTTAGTTCCAAGCTCCATTTCTCAATTGGGTTATTTGGTTTTGTGGTGTTTAATTTCCTGAGTTCTTTATATCTTTTGGATATTAGACCTTTGTCAGATGTAGGGTTGGTGAAGATCTTTTCCCAGTCTCTAGGCTGTCGCTTTGTTCTCTTGGCAGTGTCTCCTGCCTTACAGAAGCTTCTCAGCCTCATGAGGTCCCATTTATTAATTGTTGACATTAATGCCTGGGCTGTTGGTGTTCTGTTCAGGAAGTTGTCTCCTGTGCCAATATGTTCCAGGCTCTTCCCCACTTTTTCTTCTAAGTGACTTAGTGTCTCTGGTTTTATGTTGAGGTCTTTAATCCACTTGGATTTGAGTTTTGTGCAAGGTGACAAATATGGGTCCAGTTGCCTTTTTTTACACATAGACATCCAGTTAGACCAGCACCATTTGTTGAAGATGCTATCATTTTTCTATTGAATGGATTTGGCTTCTTAGACCAATAATAACTTATAACCACTTCCCAATGAAAATAAGCATTTGTAGACCAAAAGAACAAACAGAAACCTACCTGAGCCCCCTTAGAGGGAATGGGACATCATCCTCTTGAGGTTTCTTCAGGCGAATTGGGGCAGATAATGCCTTAGAAAGGGCCCCCAAAATGATGAAATGTTTAAGCAAGCCAGGGATTGCATTTGTGGTTCAATTTCTAAATGTTGAGAGATTCCAGGCTTAATAGGAGATGGAAATGCTGGTCCAAATAGGATGAGAAGCTTTCTACAATGCTGTCCAGGAAGCTGTCCAAATCTGATGGGCAACAGAGGCATCTGGGCCTAGAGCATGGAGGATGCAGGATGTCAACATTCAGTATGCTGAGAGGCATGGATCCTGTAAGGTCTGATACAGTGTCAGTGTCCAGTTCTTTTTTCCTGCAAACATAACTTCTCATAAGCATCATACAGTTCTAACATTATAATTGTATTAGGTGTGTGGGATGCACAGAACAATTAAGGCTAGTTCTCTGCTCATCGTATGAGCCAACATAAGGTGCCTGCAAATCTTTCTTCATGCCATACTACGAATGGCTTCTAGTAATAAGCTGCAGAGAGTCTGTGGCCAACATGAAGCCTCTTTATGCATTTACATTCATATCTCTGCCAGTCTCAGAGCTATTCCCATGTAGTGGGATTAGGACTATAAGGTACATGTTTGTTTTGCAGCCCCCTCCCTCAACCCCTCCTGACTCCACCCCCTCCCTTATCAACTCCCCATCCCATCCCCTCCCTCATCCCCTATCCCTCCTTCCCTCCCTCCCTCCCCTAGTCCTTGGTAAGGGGAGCCCTCCTCCCCTAACATCTTACCTTAGCTTACCTAGTATCCCCTGTACTATATATGACCTCTTCCTCTGTGGCCTGGCAGTGTCCAGTGTCCAGCTTTGAGTCTCCATATCTGTAGGACAATTTAACTTGTTTACCTGATCTTGATTTAATTTTGGTAATTGGTATCTATCAAGAAAATTTTCCATTTCATTTAGTTTTTTAAATTTTGTGGCATATAGGCTTTTGAAGTATGATCCAATGATTCTTTGGATTTCCTCAATGTCTGTTGTTATGTCTATCTTTTCATTTCTGATTTTGTTGATTTTATTACTCTCCCTTTGCCTTTTCGTTAGTTTGGCTAAGGGTTTGTCTATTTTGTTGATTTTCTCACAGAAACAGCTCTTGGTTTTATTGATTCTTTGAATTGTTCTTTTTGTATTTAATGTATTGACTTCAGCCCTGAGTTTGATGATTTATAGCCATCTACTCCTCTTTTATAAGTCAGCTTTGTTTTGTTCTAGAGATTTCAGGTGTGTTGTAAAATTGCTAGTATGAGGATTCTCCAATTTCTTTATAAAGGCACTTAGTGCTATTTACTTTCCTCTTATCACTGCTTTCATTGTGTCCCACAAGTTTGGGTATGTTGGGCCTTTGGATTCATTGAATTCTAGGAAGTTTTTTATTTTGAAATCATCAAGTAGGGAGTTCTTCAGTTTCCATGAGATTTTAGGCTTTCTTTTGTTATTGAGTTCCAGGTTTATTCCATGGTTGTCTGATAAGATGCAAGGGATTATTTCAATCATTTTATATATGTTGAAGTTTGCTTTGCGATCAAGTATATGGTCAGTTTTGGTGAAGATTTCATAAGGCGCTGACACTGTGAATTCTTTCATGTTAGGGTGAAAAGTTCTGTATATATCAGTTAGGACCCTTTAATTCATGATGTCTATTACTTTTGTTGTTTCTCCATTTATCTTCCACTGCAATGATCTATCTATTGCTGAGAGTGAGGTGTGGAAGTCTCCCATTATTAAAGTTTGGGGGTTCAATGTGTGATTTAAGCTGTAGTAATGTTTCTTTTATGAATGTGGTTGCTCTTGTATTTGGGGCATAGATGTTCTGAATTGAGGCATCTTCCTGGTGTATTTTTCTTTAGA
Organism: Acomys minous; assembly: GCF_964271855.1. NCBI lineage: Eukaryota > Metazoa > Chordata > Mammalia > Rodentia > Muridae > Acomys > Acomys minous. The sequence goes on along the minus strand of NC_140487.1, from coordinate 26,443,003 downwards.
TGAGTATGTAGTGTTCTTCTCTATCTCTTTTGATTAGTTTTAGTTGAGAGTCCATTTTATTAGATACTAGAATGGCTACTCCAGCTTGTTTCTTGGGTCCATTTGCTTGGAATAACTTTTTCTTGCCTTTTACTCTAAGGTAATTTTTTATTTATTTTATTTTTTTTTATTGCTGAAGTGTGTATCTTGTATGCTGAAGACTGATGGGTCCTGTTTTTGCATCCATTCTGTTTGCCTGTGTCTCTTCTTTGGGAAGTTGAGACCATTGATGTTGGGTGATATTAATGACAGTGGTTATTGGTTCCTATTATTTTGATGTTGGTAGTGGTAGTGTGTGTGTGTGTGTGTGTGTGTGTGTGTGTGTGTGTGTGTATGTGTGTGTTCTTTTAGTTTTTGTGGGGTTGTTTATTTTCTTTGTTTTCCTGTGTAACGTTACCATCCTTACATTGGAATTTTCCTTTTAATATATTCAGTAGAGCTGGGTTTGTGGTTAAATATTGTTTGAAATTGGTTTTGTCATGGAATATCTTATTTTCTCCATCTACGGTGATTGAAAGTTTTGCTAGGTATTTTAGTCTGGGTTGGCATTTGTTCTCTTAGTGTCTGCATGGCATCTGTCCAGGCCCTTCTGGCTTTCATAGTGTCTGTTGAGAAGTCAGGTATAATTTTGATAGGTTTGCTTGTATATGTAACTTTGCCTTTTTCTCTTGAAGCTTTTAATATTCTTTTTTGTTCTGTAGTTTAGTGTTTTGATTATTATGTGGCAGGAGAATTTTCTTTCCTCTTCCAATCTATTTGGAGTTCTATAGGCTTCTTATATATTTGTAGGCACTTCTTTCTTTAGGTTAAGGAAGTTTGTGTCCATAATTTTGTTGAAAATATTTTCTGAGCCTTGAAGTTGGGAGTCTTTTTCTTTTATCCTTATGACTCTTGGGTTTGGTCTTTACATGGTGTCGTTGATTTCTTGGATATTCTGTGTCAGGATCTTTTTATATTTAACATGTTCTTTGACTGCTGTATCTATATCTTCAGTCATATCTTCTGTCCCTGATATGCTTTCTTCCATCTCTTGAATTCTGTTGGTAACGCTTGTGTCTGTAGATCCTGTTCTCTTCTCTAGGGTTTCCGTTTCTAGGATTATCTCAGACTGTGCTTTTTCATAGCCTCTATCTCCATTCTTAGGTCTAGAAACTTTTATTCATTTCCTTCTTCTGTTTGATTTTAGTTTCTTTAAGCAATTTGTTCAATTATTTCACCTCTTTCCTTGTGTATTCATGTTCTAGTTTGAGGGATTTATTTCATCCTTTAAGGCCTCTATCATTTTCATAACCTCTGATCTGATTTGTGTGTCAGATGACATAGTATCTTCTAGGGCTTATTGTCCTGGTGGGGCTGCTGGTTTCTGGTGGTATCAAATGGCCTTTGGGGGCTGTTGTTTGTTTCTTTTTTAAAATTTATTTTTACTTTTTGTTCTTTATTTGAAATTATTTTTATATAGTTTATTAATTTATTCATATTACATCTCAATTGTTATCTCATCCCTTGTATCCTCCCATTCCTCCCCCCCTCATATTCTCCCCTTACTCCTCTCCCCTATGACAATGACTGAGGGGGACCTCCTCCCTCTGTATATGCTCATAGGGTATCAAGTCTCTTCTTGGTAGCCTGCTATCTTTCCTCTGAGTGCCACCAGGCCTCCCCATCCAGGGGACGTGGTCAAATATGGGGCACCAGAGTTCGTGTGAAATTTGTGGACAAATAGATTGAACTAGAAATGATCATAATGAGTGAGTTCACCCAGAAGCAGAGTCAAATGGTATATACTCACTTATTTTTGGACACTAGCACAAGGGGCATGTCCCATGAAAGTCTTCACTTACCAGAAAAATGGGACAGAGGGAAGGACATACTATTGGGACCCTAGGTGAGAGAAGCATGGGAGAATGGAGAAATAGAAGGATCCAGAGAGTCTTAGAAACCTATAAGAACATTATGATGGGCAGGTCTGGGCCCATGGGTCCTGCTCAAACTATGGCACCAGCCAAGGACAATATGTACAGTAAACTTCGAGCCCCTACCCAGATCTAGCTAATGGACAGGACATTCTCCACAGTTGAGCGGAGAGTGGGGTTGTTTGTATTCTTATGCTGAATTTTCCCCATTGTTATATCTCTGGTTGGAGCATGTGCCCAGTGCCTGCTTGTACATTGGAACTTTCTGTGGATTTGGTGCATGACCTGAGGTCAGATCCACTAGTGTTCCCAACTGTGGTGCCTACTAGGTGCTAGAATCCACATGCACTGGTGTTTTTTAAATTCTCTACTTGATCTGTGCCCCATGGAGTTCAAGAGTTGCCCCCTTGCCAGGTGTGTGGTACTCACACAGGTGTGTAGCAGCTGCTTAGACCCCCCCCCCCAGGAACTCTCTTTGTGGCTTTTCTGTGTGACCTAAGGTCAGATCCACTTGTGTTCCCAACTGTGGTACCTGCTTGGTGCTAGAACCCAGAGATGCTATTGTTTTTGAGAGCCAAGGCTTATTCTGTCTCCTGGGATTTCAGGAGCTGCCCGCCAGCCAGGTGTGTGGTGATAGCCTTCAGATGCTGTGTTCCCATTTCTGTGAGGACTGGGACTTTGTGACTTTTTTTTTGGTAACTAGAGGCTAGACTCAACTGTGCTCCACACAATTTAGACCCCTTTCACCTGTGGGTCACCAGCACTGGTGTTTTGTGGTTCTCAGATCAATCCGTAGGTTACTGAATAGATACTACTGTCCTGCTGATCAAATAAGTTGTGTGTTTGGCACACCATCTTGGATCACTGCTCAGAAACATTTTTAACCTTCCACTGTACCCCATTTTCATCTATTTTCAAAATCAGCTTTTCAATAGAGTCTACACTGATATGTATAATTATAGATTTTGTGATCTCAACATTCTCAGGTCCTTTGGTAATACTGGATGGCTTTATATAGGTTTTGCTCATTCATTGCATCCAGTTTTTCTGCAAGAATGTAGCCTTCCCAAGGGCTGGAATCCTCATTTACTTTGTTTACTGTTATATCCTGTCTTTCCAATAACTTCAGAAGAAACATGACTATTGTGGCCCAATGGGTGAGATGGCTCAGTGGATAAGTGAGCTTCTTGCCAAGGCTGGTGATCTCAGTCTATTCTCAGAACCCACATGGTGGAAGAAGAGAACTGACTTCCTGGACTAGTTGTCCTCTTGTCTTCACATAACACAGTTACTCCTGACCCACAACGATATAAACATGTAAATCAATTAATTCAAAAGCACATTTATTCAATAAAATTGACTCTGGAGACTTTGCTGGCCCAGGAATGAAGTTTAGGTTGGGGAGCATTATTTAATGTTGGAATTTGTGGTTATATGTTCATCTGTTATAGTGATGCTTTGCTTGAGAGATTGAGAATATTCTTCAGGTGACCTTGGAGAGCTTTGTCCAGCCAGATTTGCTTAGGATTCCACAAATGTTTCCTATATACCCAGCACCTTCTCTGGAGTGCTAATAGTGCAGAAAAACTCCAGACCTTGTGTGTTTGTAACATGCCTTGAGCTCTATAATGTATTTACTCGAGTGTGACAAGGATGAATCTCATGGCTCTTATATATTAAGTTATTGACAATCAAGTAGAGGATGCAAAGAATGATGGTTTGTGTTGAAATAGAATTGGAAGATGTTTGGAGTCATCTATAGATACATGGCTGATCCCAAACTTAACTTTCTCAAGTATTTCTTTTTCAACTGCATGCCTCTGTAAAGCTCTTATGTGACATATGGTATGAAGGTGCCAGCCCAAGCTGGGCACACTGTCACATACCAAAGACTAGGCTTTCTTCTCCTAGGAAAGAACTCTGCACTAGCTCCTCCCATTGCTTATTCCCTGAGCACTACAATGGAATTTGGAAGTTGCCTTGTCTCAACACATGATTGTACATTAAGAAGATTAATTTATGAACTAGAAGAAATGGAACAAAGGGCTTCTTCTTCTTCTTCTTCTTCTTCTTCTTCTTCTTCTTCTTCTTCTTTTCTTTTCTTTTATTTTTTTTAACTAACTCTGAATCCTTCAGTTTTACTATGGCTGTTAAGGATGAAGCAGCTTTCCAAGGAATTATGATGAAAGGAACATAAATCACCAAATCAAGTCATGAAAAGAATTCCACAGCCACGTAAGTTCCCGTCAAGAATGTGTGATTATGGATGTTTATTGAGAACCACCTGTGCCTAGGGAGTAGGTGTTTTCTTAGAATTGACTGACCTTAGAAGAGACAAGACTTGCAAATTCCAGAACTTTTAAAAGCAAGGGTGTAAATGTTAACACCCGGGAAGATATTTCTATCATGATAGTTGTAGGGCTTCTGTGGGACTTCTAAGACATTGTTAGGTACACTTCAGAGGATGCTGCTGGGGAGGTTTTAGAAGAATCGTGAAATGCATAGTCAGCTTAAATCTGTTAGACTCATTAATTAATGCCAGTTATTCTTATGTGGTAGTCATAGATTCAATTGAGAATGACTGCACCACATCTGTCTCCTTCATGGACAATTTTATTTTCATTTGACGAAGGGTGTTAAGTTAGGGAGAATAAAATAATTCTTAGAGCTCAGAGATTTGGTTGCTATGCTAGTGCTGTAATTAAAATTAAAATTATTATTTTTCTAGGTACTTCTAATTGATGTTTCCCTTCAATTAATTGAAGTTGGCTGTAATTCACTATAGCATACACTCAAAAAATAAGGAGGCTTGTTTTTATAACTTACTTAGCTATTTGATGTGTGTGTGTGTGTGTGTGTGTGTGTGTGTGTGTGTGTGTGTGTGTGTGAGAGAGAGAGAGAGAGAGAGAGAGAAGGAGAGAGAGAGAGAGAGAGAGAGAGAGAGAGAGAGAGAGAGAGAGAAAATGATTTGTAGGAGGAGTCTTCTTCCATCCATGTGTGTCCTGGGGATCAAGTGTACTGTATTTGGCTTGACAGCAAGCACCTTTATCCTCTGACCATTACAATGGTCTGGTTAATGATTTTAATGTAAGGCTAAATATAGGTTGCGCTATTTCATGTTTCTTGGCAGTCTTGCTGTCCACACGAGGAACATATTAGTAGCAAGTATAGTTAATGCTGAATTTCAATTTAATTTTGTCATCCACATAAACAACTTATTTTCTATTATTCAGAAAAATATACAAATGGTCACTATTGATAGTGCAAACCAGCACAGACTATTTGAATATTTGAATCATTTTAATTTATTTTCAAGTAATTTAAATTAAGTAAGTGCTGATTTCTTATTACTAACTGGACTGAAATAAATTACAACTTTATATTGTAAATATACAGCATAATTAAATTATGAGTATAATTTGGTGTTTCCTTGTCAGCAGCTAAGTGGAAACACATGATAAATACAAACTTGAGAATAAAATATAATTTTAGGAAGCAAACATCCTTGCATAATTGACATTTTCTTCATAAATATGTGTAGGAAAATATTAGCAGTGAGCATAGCAGATGTTGGCAGTGTACATCTCCAGGTGCTGGGATTATTGGTGACATTTTTGTTTTGTTTTGTTTTGTTTTCCCTCTGTGATATTTTCAGTACTTTCCATATTCCAGAGCAACTATTAGTTTTAGTATTAGCAAAAGAAGATTTTTGAACTTGTGTTTAAAGACAGTACTTTATATGAGGTAGAAGCACAGGGCAGTAAAGGCTGAGCATTTGAATGTGTCTATGAGGATAGCTTAGAAGCTTACTGTCTGCCAGCTTTGTTATCTTTCTGAGAGAAGTCATTAATTGCCACATATCATAAAGGTTTCGCTACAAAGCAAGTACTAGTTATTAGAAATCACTACCATAAATAATAAGCCTAGATGGAGGCAGTCCTTTTTGTGATGAGACAACTTTAATTGCCTTTAATTTCATGCTTTCACTTACAGTACTTGCTAATTCTTGAATTTGTACTCTCTGGTGTTCTTAGTCATTAGTACAAATTAGCAGTGTTGTGCTATATGCAAATCAGCTGGCTGAAAAAAGTCAGTTATGTGGAAAATACTGTAAATAACCTTTTTCAACTCAATTAAACAATGTTGGTGTATTACCTCAGGCTGTAAGGAACAAGTCACTGACTGAAGCTTTTAAAAACCTTTGGGTCCAATCGAGAAAGCCTTACACAGACAAAATTCCCACTTCCTTCAGCAGTAATCTTACACACTCAAGGGTATTAGCTTAAGCCCAGAGATGAAACACTGTGTGGGTAAAAGATGAGGAATATGAGCCAATATTTACTGATGTTGCTCATGCTATCATCATTTTTAATTCCCATAGTAAAGATAGAATTGAAATATGAAATGCAATCAAAGGCATGCCCTTTGGCAATTTCCTAGCTGTACTCTGCTGATATCTGCTACTTCAAGATACTTTGTTGTTTTTTAAGTGAGCATGTGATAAAAATGGTTTTCAAAAATTTCACGTACCTTTGAACAGTCATGCACATTAGTGGACCAACATATGTAGTTAAAAGTATCTTTAAGTATTTTAATTCATCAATTACTTTCACTTGAAACTATACTTGTTGAGATTTTTTTCACTTTCATTTTCTTTTTTTTTTTTTAAATTGTCTTTTACTTTTCATTCAGTCACTTTATATCCCAACTGTAGCCCCTTCCCTCATTGCCTTCCCGCCCCACCCTCCCTACTTCGATTCCCCTCCCTGCCTCTCCTAGTCCTCAGAAAGGGGAAGCCCTCCTCCCCTAGCATCTTACCTCAGCCTATCAAGTCTTCTCAGGCCTGCCTATATCATCTCCTTCTGTGGCCTGGTGAGGCTGCCCTGCCAGGGGGAAATGATCAACATGTGAAGGACAGAGTCCATGTCAGAAGTAATCCCTACTTCCCATATTATGGGACCCACAAGGAGATCATTCTGCCTATTGACTACATCTGAGCAGGGTGTCTAGCTCCTCACCATGCATGCTCCTTGGTTGGTGCATCAGTCTCTGCAGCACCCCCTCCTCTGTCTGTATCTGTTGTCCCCATTGGTCTCTTTGTGGATCTCCTGGTCCCCTCCAGGTCCTTCTATCCCCAACTGTCCCATGAGACTCCCTGCAGTCTGCCTCAAACTTTGCCTATGAGTCTCAGCATCTGCTTGTATCCCCTGCTAGGTGGAGTCTTTCAGAGGACCTCTATGGTAGGCTCCCTTCCTGTTCCTTCTCTTCAACTGCTTCTGGTGCCTATTCTATTTGTCCTTCTGAATGAGAATTAAGCATGCTCCCTAGGGTCCTCCTTGTTATTTAGGAGTGTGGTAATCCTATATTATGTGGCTACTGCTATCCACTTAGGTTTTTAATGTAAGCTGAACTAACATTTTGTAAACCACAATTTCTTAAACTATAGAATGTAACTCTATTTATTGGGTGGGGACAGAGGCCACAGAAAATTTGACAACAGTTAAAAAAAAAAGTTAAATCCATAAACACCAAAAATTAATTTGGAATCAAATATGTAGTGGCATGGGATGATGTCTCAGAAGATAAATCTTTTTTTTTAAAGCAAATGTGAGGACCTGGGTTCAGATCCTCAGAATCCAGATAAAGGCAGACTTGTTAGAGTGCATCTGTAGTCCCAGCATTCCCTTGGCAGAGGCAGGGGAGTCTCCAGCACTGCAGGGGACAGTTAGCCTAGCATATGAATAGAGGCACAAGAGATCCTGCCTCAAGCCAGGTAGAGGGTAGAAACCAAATAGGAAGTTGTCTCCTGACTTCCCCACATGCACTGTGCAACATGAGCACTTTCATTCACACACAGACACACAACCACACACATGGGATCAATTATGTAATGAATCCAAGGTGTTTCTGCTAACACATGTGACTCCATTGCAGCTTTACTTCTGTACATATAACCTTCACTTCATGCTGTGTATTATGTGATACCTCAAGGTGCCGACTAATGCTGGAATGTGATCTCAGACACCAGCACTCAATATCTGAGAATATAGTGTCTTACAAACTAATATTTTAACAGTATAAAGATTACTGCTCTTGTAGAGATATAGTGGTACAATTAGAGAAAATTAAGACAATGTTTTCCTACTGTTATTCCTTAACATGTGCCAAGTTAATATATCTTTAGATTGTATTGTTAAATTGTCTAGTTTTAAAAATTGCTGTTTGAGTTGCTGACTTGAATTTCATATCATTTTAGTAAATTAATCTTGGCTTGGAATAATGATAGAATTTCCAACAATTTCTGAAATGGCACTAAATACACTTTTGCCATATTGTGCTATTTATTTATGTGAAGTGGCATTCTCATCAGTGAGTGCTCATAAAGTCAGACTATTGATCAACTTTGTGAAGCTTCAAAGTTGCTTTACATCATCTTGCAGCATTAATATTCAGCCAAGATTTAATTTTTATCTGACTGTGAATAAGGACCTTGATTTCATTAATATATAAATTTTCTTTAATCTTTAATATATATTAAAATTATATATACATCAAATAATTAACTTAAAATAAATTTCTTTGTGACTTACTATCAGTAAATGTTTGATTATATACATATTTATACACGTATCTGTGCAGAGTGACATAAAATTTCTTAGACAAAAAGAGGTCAATATCTGAAAGAATTGAAGCAGAATCCCAAACCAAAAATTATTACATGAAAAATATTTTATATGGGCAAATAGTATATAGTACATGTGTAGTTTGGTGGTAAATTTGACTCTTCCATCTTTACTTTTCTTCAGTAGGTAATTGTGGTACAATTGGAAGTGTTTACTTGGTCTTCCCGATATTTGGGGCTAGATTGTCTTCAGTGTGTGTGTGTGTGTGTGTGTGTGTGTGTGTGTGTGTATGAGTGTACGTTAGGGAGCACCTGCAGTCAAAAGTCAACTTTTTGGAGTCACACTGGGATCTGGGAATTGAACATAAGTTGTCAGGTTTGAGTGAAAGGTGTTTGTCCCTGTCAAAGTTCCTTGCCTGCCCTGGAGTCTTCTTTTTAAAGCTTTAAAAGACATGATTCTCTTATGTTCTCATCCTTATTTGCACCACACACAACAAAAGCTATTAATAACTATTATTCTGAGATACAATTATAAATAAATGTTGACTTACAACATCACATTACTGTACTAGCATGGGAATAATAAGGGTTGGGGCAATGGGGCTAAATCCAAGTCCACATAGATCTATTAATCCTCTGCTGGCCCAGATACTATCATTCAGCTCTTTTAAAGATCTGTATGAGTAGAAAAGAAAGTTAACATTCTCTCCCCCAGTTTTCCTTAAACACTCAACAAACTGGTTCATGGGAATATCTTAGCAATGCAGGATAGCTGTAGAAGTTTTAGCTCCCTATATTTGTTTTTTTTTAAGGTGTTTCTATGTGTGGTTTATAAATATGCTATACAGTATACTAGAAAATATAAGAGAGGAGGAGGAGAAAAAGAAGAAGAAGAAAAAAGAAGGAAGCCTGTGAAGATTGAAGTCAACTTCCTGCTTTAGTGCTATCATTACCATTTTGTCTATACTAGAACTTGAAATAATAGTTTTACTCACTGGATGATCAGTTTACATAACTAATTTGTTAGAACCTTCTACTAAACAAAACCAGAACTTCATGCCAGAAAGCAGAGTCACTGATAGGTTAATACAATCCTCCTGGCCTATACAGTGCTACGATGTCTTACTGTGACTTCTTTATAAAACAGTAATCTTGGAGAGGTGATCCAAGATGGTGGGGCTAATTACACACTGTGTCTGATCAGTAGGACAGCAGTGACAGCACAGCAAATGACAGACCAAACTGTGGCTTCCAAAACACCAGCATCCATATTTCACAGGTGAGAGGAGACCCCACTGTGAGGGAAAAAAGCAGATTAGACCTTAGGCCACCCAGATAATTCCCAAAAAAGTTCCTGGGTCCCTGCAGGTGCTTGAGGTCTCCAGTGTCTAGCCACATACCTGCGTGCCTGCATTCTGTGCTCATTAACAAAGAGTGAACTGTGGGTCACAAAATGCCAGTGTCTGGGTCTCCTAGCACAGAGGAGACCCAAAAGTGAGGGACACAAGCAAATCTGACCTCATGTTACCCCGCTAATCTCTGGAAAAGTTCCTGGGTCCCCACAGGCACACTTATTCTCAGTGTATAGCCATGTTCCTGTGCATTGCTCCCACTTGCCAATGAAGTGCACCAGAAACTACCAGCAAACTCCAGAGACAGTCAGATGTCTAAAGTCCAGTGTAAAAACAAAATCAACACAAGCCAAAACAATATGGAATCTCCAGAACCCAGTTATCTCAAAGCATTCATACCTGGACATTCTAACACAACCACATCACAAGAAAATGACTTGAAATCTATGCTTATGATGATGATAACAGAGGAAATGAATAAAATCCATAAAGAAATACAGGAAGATACAGTCATAAAGATTGAGGCCTGAAGAGAGGAAATGAATAAATCATTCCTAGGAAAAACAGAAAAGCACATAAAACAGGTAAAGGAACTGAACAAATCATTTAAAGAAATGCAGGAAAACAAATAAACAGGAAAAGGAAATCAATAAAACAGTTCAAGATCTGAAGATGGAATGAAAATAATAAAAAAGCACAAACTGAGAAAATCTTGGAAAGACAGAACTTAGAGAAGAAAACAATAACTATAGAGGTAAACATCGCCCACAGAATATAAGAGATGAAGGAAAGAATCTCAGGTGTAGAAGATACAATGGAAGAAATTGATGCATCCATCAAATAAAATGATAAATCTAAAAAGTTCCTGACAGAGAACATCTAAGAAATCAAAGACACCATGAAAATAGGAAACCTAAGGATAATAGGAATAGAAGAAAGAGGAGATTCCTAGCTCTAAGGCCCAGAAAATACTTTGAACAAAATCATAGAAGAAAATTTCCCCCATTTAAAGAAAGAGATGCATATACACATGAAGAGGCCTACAGAACACCAAGTAGATTGGACCAGAAAAGAAAATCCTCCCACCACAAAATAAAACACTAAATGTACAGAACAAAGAAAAAGTATTAAATGCTGCAAGGGAAAAAGGCCAAGTAGTGTATAATGGCAAACCTATCAGAATCAGTCCCAATTTCTCAGTAGAGACCATAAAAGCCAGAAGGGCCTGGACACAATCAGTGGGCTGTGAAGAGCCTCACCCCAGGGAATTCACCTATATCACAGTCCTTCATCTGAACTAAATTATTAAAACATGAGTAGACTCTACATTTTACAAAGTAGAGCATGAGCTTTAGGACATAAATTTATATCATATAAATTAAAACCAACATACAAGTTACTGATCAGGAATATTTAATATCAAAGATCAATATGGGAGATACATATCACTGTCAATCCCATACTAAAACAGATACTTTGCTACATTATAGTTAAGTAGTCCAGAGCAAGCTACAAGACAATAATCAAATCTTTCTACATAGTTTCATTTGCAGTTAAAAGAACTAGATCAATAATTTTTGAAATGGGATCCAAGATGTGCCAATTGTGCATGGTATTGGCTCAGTAGAACAGCAGTGATTGCAAAAACACTGACAGGCCATGGCACCCCAAAAGTCCATCATCTGTGTTTCCAAGTTGAGGGAAAAGCCAAGGGTAAAGAAAACAGGGAGACCAACCTCAGGTCACCTAGCTAATTCTGGGGAAAGTCCCTTGGTTTTGCCAGAGCTTAGTGTCAACCTCTGGCTAAACTCATACTCCTACTGTCTTGAGGGTGGATAGTGTCCAGGTATCTAGGGGTGTGGCTCCAACCTTGGGCTTCCTGACTCCTGGGAGCTACTGAAGCAGCCCCAGATGCCCCTCTAAATTACAGCCCCAAGGAAGACAACCAGACCTCTTTCACAGGTTTTTCAAAATGGCTATGCTCAGTGAGCATAGAGTCTGAGCACATTGTCTGACCATCTGGGGCTCATTAACCTTGGAGCAGAAAGGCAGTAGCAGGGCCTCCCCTAGTGAGAGGAAGGCCTCCAGTCTTCTGAGGAGTCCAGTCAGTCCTAAGGATCACACACCAGTCAAGAGCCTCAAGCAGTTCTGTGAGAACCACCAGCCAGTCAGAGATTATACCCATTATCCAAGGAGGGTTCCTGAAGGAATATCTAACTTCCTTCCCAGGGCTTGTTCCACCCTCTGCCCTCTGAGAACTCCAGCAGGCACCAGGAACTACTAGCCAAAGCCAGAGGCAACCAGATGGCTAAAGGCCAGCATAAAAACACAATCAACAAAACTCAGAGAAATATAAGATCTCCAGAACCCAGTTTTTCAATAGCAAGCATCCCAGATACCATAACAACTGAAACATACACACACACACACACACACACACACACACACACACACACACACACACGACATTAAGGCTATGCTAATGAAGATATTGACTTCTTTAAAGAGGAAGCCCTTAAAGGAATACAGGAAGATACAGTCAAACATATTGAGGCTTTAAAAGAGGAAATTAATAAATCACTCAAAGAAATACAGGAAAATACAAACAAACAGCAAAGTAAATCAATAAATGGTTCAAGATCTCAAGATGACAATGGAAACAATAAAGAAAGCACAAATAGAGGAAACCCTAGAGAGGAAGAAATTAGGGAAGAAAACAAACTACAGAGTGAACAACTCCAACAAAATACTACAGAGGGAGGAAAGGATCTGAGGTATAAAAGACACAAGTGAAGACATTGATGTGTTCATCAAAGAAAATGTTAACTCTAAAAATCCCTGACACAAAATATCCAAGAAATTAAGGACACCATGGGAAGATGAAACCTAAGAATAATAGGAATAGAAGAAAGAAAAGAGCCCAGATCCAAGCCCCAGAAAATGTTTTCAACAAAATTAGAGAAGACAGTTTCCCCAATCTAAAGAAAGTGATGCCTATAAGAATACAAGATGCCTACAGAAAATCAAATATATTGGACCAGAGAAGAAAATCTTCATGCCACATAATACTCAAAACACCAAATATACAGAAAAAAGAAAAAAATTAAAAGCTGCAAGGAAAAATGCCAAGTAACATATAATGACAAGCATATCAGAACCACCCCTGACTTCTCAGAAGAGACCATAAAAGGCAGAAGGGCCTGGGCAGAAATCCTATAAACCCTAAGAGATCACAGATGCCAATCCAGACTACTATGCTCAGCAAAACTTTCAATCACTATAAATGGAGAAAACAAGATATTCTATGATAGAACCAAATTTAAACAATATCTATGCACAAACCCACCCCTACAGGGATATAGGAAGGAAAAATTCCACCCAAGGAGGTTAACTACACTGAAATATATACAGGATATAAATAACTTCAATACAGAAAACCCAAAAGAAGACAAACACACAAACATACTACCATAGCCAACTTCAAAATAAAAGGAACTAACAGTCACTGCTCATTAATCTTGCTCAACAACAATGGACTCAACTCTCCAACAAAAAGACACAGAATAACAAACTGGATGCATAAATGGGACCCATCACTCTGCAGAATACAAGAAACACACCTCAACCACAAAGAGAGGACATTTACTGAAAGTAAAGGTCTGGAAAAAAGTTTTCCCAGCAAATAGACTCAAGAAGCAGGCTAAGTAGCCATTCTAATATCTAATAAAATATATTTTCAACCAAAATTAATAAAAAAAGATTAGGGTAGACACCTCATCCTCATCAAAAGAAAACTCAGCCAAGGTGACATCTCAATTAGGAACATCTATGAACCCTAATACAAGGGTAACCACGTTCATAAAAGAAACATTACTAAAGCTTAAATCTGATATTAATAGTGGGGGACTTCAACACCCCATTCTCAATGAACAGGTCAATGAAATAAAAATTAAACCAATAAATAATGACACTAACAGATTTCAAGAATCAAATGGACCTAACACATTTACTGAAATTTTCATCCTACCACAAAAGGTTATACCTTCCTTCTTCTCAGCATCTCTGGAACCCTCCCCCAAACTGACCATATATCAGTCACCAAGCAAGCCTCAACAGATACAACAAGGTTGAAATAATACCTTGTATCCTATCAGAACACCATGGACTAAATTTGGACCTCAGCAACAATGGAAATAACAAAAATTCTACACATACATGGAAATTGAACAATGTTCTACTCAAGGACAATTGGGTCAGGGAAGAAATAAAGAAATTAAGGACTTCTTAAAATTCAATGAAAATGAAGGAGGTACAGCATACCTAAATTTATGGGACACAATGAAAGCAGTGCTGAGAGGAAGGTTCATGGCACTAAGTGCCTTCATAAAGAGATTGGAGACATCTCATACAACCAACTTAGTGGCATATCTGAAAGCCCCAGAAAAAAAAAAAAGAAGTTGATAGCTGGAAACTAAAAAGAGAGAAACTTAAAGCAATTCTATGAAAGTCAGGGACAAGGCTGCCCAATCTCTCTGTATCTTTTAAATATATTATGTCCTAGCCAGAACAATAAGACAACTAAAGAAGACCAAGGGGATACAAATTGGAAAGGGAAAAGTGAAGGTATATATCCAGAAGATGCTATACCATACAGCAACATTATTTGCTCAAGCATGTTCACAGCAGCTTTATTCGTAATCGCCAGAATCTGGAAACAACCTAGATGTCCCTCAACTGAAGGATAAAGAAACTGTGATACATTTATATAATGGAATACTACTCAGCTCTTAAAAATAAGGACATTATGAAATTTGCAAGTAAAACGTATGGAACTAGAAATGATTATCCTGAGCGAGGTAATCCAGAACCAGGAAGACATGCATGGTATATACTCACAAATAAAACATTTATTTGCCGTATAATACAGGATAACCACACTACAATCCACAGATCTAAAGAAGATAAATAACAAGGAGGATTCTAAGGAGGGTAGTGAGGCAAATAGACACCAGAAGTGGTTGAAAAAAGGGAACGGGACAGAAGCCTACCATAGATGTCCTCTGAAAGACTTCATCCAGCAAGGGATCAAAGTAGATGGTAACACTCAGAGCCAAAATTTGGGAAGAGCACTGGGAGTCATATGAAAGAGGGAGGGTGGGAATAGAAGGAACAGGAGGGGACAGGAGCTCCACAAGGAGACTAAGAAAGCCAACAAATCTGGACCCAGGGGGAGCCTGCAGAGACTGATGCACCGACCAAGGACAATGCATGGTGAGACCCCTGTTCAAATGTAGCCAATGGGTAGATCAATCTCCAGGAGGGTCCCCTATTAAGGGGAGCAGGATCTATCTTTGACATGGACTCTGGTCCCTGTTATTTGATCACTTGCCCCTGGGTGGGCATTCTTGAGGGACCAGAGAGGAAGAGGATGCAGGCAGTCTTAATGAAACCTGATAGGCTTGGGTCAGAGGGTAGGGGAGGAGGGCTTACCCTTTGAGAGGACTAGGGTGTGATGGGGGCAAGAGGAGGGGGTTACAATCAGGATGATATGTGACTAAATTATAAAAAGTAAAAATTAAAAATAAAATAAAAACAAAACAGTAATGTTTTAAATTTAAAAATTAAACATGAAGTAGTATCATTTGTAAGTATACATTTCATTTCTAAGGGTAGTTGGTTTAGTATTCTCTCTCTCTCTCTCTCTCTCTCTCTCTCTCTCTCTCTCTCTCTCTCTCTTTCTCTTGTGTGTGTGTGTGTGTGTGTGTGTGTGTGTGTGTGTGTGTGTGTGTGTTATTCTCTCTCTCCCAGTGTGTGTGTGTGTGTGTGTGTGTGTGTGTGTGTGTGTGTGTGTGTATGTGTTATTCTCTCTCTCCCAAAGGCTTACATTTATACTTGATTCATTATTTTGAAAAGGTTTATGTATGAACTATTCCTTATTATTTGCTTTCAAATGTCAAGGCATCACCTTCCTCCTACAGCATATCATCTGCCTTTATTAATTATTCTTTTACTCTGGGGTTCCATTTTTTCCCCACTGGTAAGCTAATTCTTTTTTTTTGTTATACTTGAGTTCAACATTAGCTTTCTGATTTAAGGTGACTCTAGAATCTATTCTCTATTGATGATGTGAGAAAAACAGGTAATATATTCAGATCTAAAATCACTTTAGGGAAGACATCTTAATCATAGCTGGGTATTTGGGACTTAGGAAGGGCCTCATGGCATAGAATAGATCCCACACATTGCTTTATGTCCTCTTTGACCTAATCAATCAACTGATGGATGCATCTTGTTTTCTTAGTCTGAAATTTTTGCTATAACCTTTAAATAAAATAGGATTAGTTATAGTTACCAACTATATTTTTTTTAGAAAAAAATAGGACCTGTATAAAATGTTTTGCTTAAAAAAATTAAAACATGGAATTCAGACATGAAAATAAAAAGCACTATATAGGTCAATGGTCCTCCCAGTGGGATATTTAACAATGCTAGGAGCCATTCTTTTTCTTTCTTTCTTTCTTTTTGATTGTCATATATGGGAGGAGAAAATGCAGCTGGAGGTCATGTATGCTGAAAAAAACATCAGCACTGTCCAATTTAACAACTATCTAACTAACACCCTTTAGCATCTTTGTGGGGACAGAAGCCCTGGGTAATACCTCTGTGTAGACTTCTGTGTATCCCACTGTATAGTCCACTGTATAGGCCAGTGTGAACCCCACTGTGTAGTCCACTGTGTAGGCCTGAGTGAACCCCACTGTATAGTCTCCTGTGTAGGCCAGTAGGAGTCCCACTGTGTATCCTACTGTGTATCCCAGTGTGTATCACACTTTGTAGTCTCCTGTGTAGCCCACTGTGTATACCACTATGTAGCCCAGTGTGAACCTCACTGTGCATTCTGCTGTGTAGCCCACTGTGTAGTCCACTATGTAGCCTACTTTATAGTCCACTGTGTGGCCCATTGTGTAATCTATTGTATAGCCCACTGTGTAGCCTTATGTTTAGACTACTGTGTAGACCACTGTGTAGTATCCTTTGTAGCCCATTGTTTAGACTACTGTGTATACCACTATGTAGACCACCGTGTAGCCCAGAGGTCCAGGAGCATTGGCAGCACTACTATCTGGAAACTAATAGCCATATACCAGCTCAGGCCTCCAGTTAGAGCTGCCAGTCCACCAAAGTTGGGCCTGAAGCCCAAGTCCCAACAAGCACTTTGGTGATTACAAAGTTTGGGAAGATTCTCATCTGTTTTTGGGAACCTCTGGTATTCTTCCTCTTCTTCTGTTTTCTGGCTGGTGGATAGAACATGAAATCCCATTCTTTCCCATATTCTGACTCTGGCTAGTCTCAGAACCCTCTTTGTATAACATCCCCTGTCTAATACCCAGGACCAAAGAAGTTCTCTTGTCGGAAGTGATCTGTGTCTTCCTACCTTTTCTGTTCTCAAGTATTGGCATGGGTCACCTTTGGGCTTTAGTCTACTGCAGTCACTCTACTCTGTGTATTTGTAGAAAGCTGTAACTTTTCTTCTACTATGTCATCACCAGTCAGTGGAGAGTTTTGCATCTCAGGTCTTTGAGACAGTGTCCTGTAATCTTTCTGCCTACATGCTTGTTGCAATCATTTGCTGTGTAGCTTATTACTCCACTACCTCATACTTGCTAAATAGATTACCCACGGGGCTTAGCTCAGATGGAAATCTACTCTGTTTAAATGATTCAGTATATATCTCAATTGATGGTGTCTGGACAGGAGTTTTTTCTTTTCTGATAAAGTACACCACATTTCCCTTCCCCCACATATTACAGAAAGAATCCTGAGACCATGAGCTGAGTGATGTCATGGAAGACTGTTGAAGCTTGAGGGCTCCTCAAGAAAAATAAGTTAAGAAGCTTTTCCCATCTATCCATTCCCCATTAGGTATTCAAATCCTCATCTTAGTGTATGAAAAGCCAGCTTTTATATGAGCCTTTAACGACGGAGTGGAGGAATGCAAATCTCATAATTAAGAACCTAGTTTTCATTGTTAGCCTGCAAATCATACAATAAAATAAACCTGGCAGACATGACCAAATGTTCTTACTCGATTAATTTGGAAGCATATTATTCATCTGCTGTGACCTGCTATTGCATATGACGGTTCTCTTCTCTTGAGTTCTATTAAGGGTTTCTGGCAAGTGGTACTGCCAAAGGGGTTGAATAAAGCAATTGTTTCAAATTCAGAGGAGAGAGGTGAACCGTGTAACCACCTGTAGTTTTCTTCATGAATTGGCTCTTTATTTTCATGAGAGCTAGAGACTTCTATTAAGTCGGTACAAAATATATTTTACATTGTGTGCATGAGTGTTTTGCATTTTGTTTTATTTTAGTTTTTCGTTTCACCAGGATCTCACTGTGTAGCCCAGATTAGCCTTGAACTAATGACCCCTCTGATTCAGCTTCTGGAGTTCTGGGATGAGAGAAATGGATCACCTTGTCAAGCTTCCATTATTTTCTTGGGAAACGACTCCTGCTTCAAAGGCCTTAGCACTGCAATGAAGGAAACACACAGAATCTCTGAGAAACAAGCCTGGCGTTCCAACCTACCCCATGTCTCTGCATAGCGCACTTCAGGCCAGTCTTACAGAATAGGAGATGGTCATACTGTTTGTGCTCCTGCCTCTTCTGCTTCCTTTTGTATCAGGAAACAACAGGGATCTGGATCTTATCCTCCTTTTACTCTAATATAGTTTAGTAATACAAATGGGCAGGGGGCTGTCACGTATTTTTTTTTCTGAATAGGAAGTCATTTTTTCTGAGGGTTAGTTTTAACTATCAACTTGACATGGTCTAGACTCACTTGGGACTCTTGACGAGGGGTCGCCTAGGTCAGGTTGGCCTGTGGTCATGCCTGTGAGAGAGTATTTTTTTCTCCTTGGATCCATCGCAGTGGGAGTTCCCACCCTCAGTGTGGGAGGCACCTTTTCATCATCTGCGCACTGAACTGAACACATGAGGGAAAGTGAGTTGAACAAGAAGTGCGAATGCATTCATTGCTCTCTGTTCTTGACTGTAGCTGTGATGCGACCATCTCCTTTGAGTTCCTGTCTTGACTTCCCCATAATGGTGAACTATGACCTGGAAGTGTAAGCCAAATAAACACTCCTCATTTAATTTTTTGGGGGAGGTTTGGGTACTTTGTCATGGCAACAGAAATGAAACTAGTACCCCATCCCCTTTATACTAGCTGTTATGTGATCTCTTAAAGCTTTACATAGCAGAATCTGTGTCCTTTAAAATGTGTTTGAATTTCAGTATGTTGCTGGAGTAAGAAAAGGTAACCCAAGAAAACATTGGAGACAATTTCCTTCAGAGCAGTTAGTGTCCCTTAATTTTCCAGAGAGTGACGTGTATGCAGATGACTTGAATTCAGTGTGATTCCATCAAGGGAAAACACATGTTTTCCTAAATATTCGTGTCTTTTTCAAGAAGGAAACCCACAGCCCTTACTGAGGGTGTTTGTGTGAACATGTGTGTACCATATACCCATGAGTGCAGTGACAATCCTGGTGATGGATGGGATAAGGGAACATGTGTCTAAGAGCAGGGAAGGATGACTCAGTGGGGTATGTCCTTGAGGCATTTATCAAATACACTAAAGTCAGCCCTCCCTTTTTGGATCCCTTGTCTTGAATACTTTATTGTCTTTGGCTATTAATCATTTCTCAATTCAAATGCTAATTACTTTCCAACAAGTCTCTCTGGGAGAGGTACTATCTTTGCTCTGCCATTACACTCATCAGACAATTCAGGATTTTGTCTCATGGATATGTGCAAATATATAAGATACATTAATGTACAAGTATAAGTGCCAGCTTATACTCTTAAATCTCAAGAAAAAGTAAAAAAGAGATGATGTAAATGCAGTGCTTTGTTAATTTGATTTCAAAACTGTGTCTGTCACATTGCAAGACCTCAGGACTTTGTATTGCGCATGGATGGGTGTGTAAGCAAATGTCACAAATAGTGCAATGGGTCTAGGAGTAGAAATAGGAGTGTAATCATTTAAAATGAAATTATTCATATGTTGCCTCATATATAATATAAAAAGGAAACTGTAGAGTTGTATTTAACCCTGATATTCATCTCAAACAGAATGACAGATCTCATTAATAATGTTATTTATGTCTCTGTTTCCTTCCAATGGGCTTATGAATTCAACTGCGCTGCTCTTAGACTTTTGCGTAAGCAGGGAAGGGTGGCCAGCCAGGTGAGATGCTGTCACTGCTGTAGATGAGCACATTTCAGTTTAATGCTGGGAAGGAAAACAGGAGAGGGAAATCCACACCCTGACAGCCAACTGTAGTCCTGACTGCTGTTACCAAACACTTTTCTGCCTTCATTACTCTGTCTGTTGGTTAGTTTATCATGGCTTGGATCTCCTCATCATCATTTTCAAAGATAAACACCCCTGCTGTCATCTAATTGTTTGTAGGCATAATGTTTGTCTGCCTTTTAAAACCTTTAACCTCATGTACTCAACACCTTGAACAACAACAACAAATATATGACTTAGAAAAACTTGAGACCAAACTTTTCAAAAAGTCTGGCAGCTCAATTTTTTGGACCAGTTCTATGTATCTCACTGAACTTGGTATTTTTGCCAGCCATCATACTTAGAAGAAAATATAGAGTGCAAGTTCAGAGACTTGATGCTCAACTTTGAGCTCTACTCTACCATGTTAGCTATGTGATCTTGGGCAACTTAATTAAGTGTTCTGTGTCTCAGTTTCCACATTTGTAAAATCGAGTTGGGAATGGCACCAATGTAGATGATGATTATATTACATGGGTCAATGTGTGTAATGTTCTTAGGGGAGTCCCCAGCAGGCAATAATCACTCAACAGTACTACTGGTTGTTTATTGGCCGTGTATCTCCCTGTATCTTAAGTAGTTCTTCAAGAGAGGACAATGGAGTCCTCTGTGGTAGCTGTGAACCCTTATCCATCATATCACAGTTTTTCAGGGAAGCAGGGACCAAGGCACATTTGCCATGAAGAACGGTAAGTCAAGAAAAACCTCAGTGGTGATAGTCAACTTCTAGAGAGACCAGCTTTAGAAGATTGTGAATATCCCATCAGTATACATTGGATACTTTACTCTGATTAATCCATTTTTAAAATTCAACTTTATTTACTTCATTAGTACACTAGCAAAAGTTTCATTATTAGACAATATCATAGCAAATTAAGGCAGTTTAATTTCACTAGGTAGTAGGACATGAAGCCATGCAAAATTAAAATCTACAAAGCATAAATCCTGACTCATTTCTAAGTATTGTTGCCACAATCACACTTTTTCAGGTGGAAATGATATTACTGCCTTTAAACTAAGTTTTAGAAGATATTTTTAAGATTTATATTATTTACTTTATATCCCAATCACAGCCCTCCTCCCTCTTCTCTTCCTAGTCCCACCCTCTTCCTCCCCCCATCCCCTGCTCTTGTCCTCAGAAAAGGGGAGCCCCACCTCCACCAACCCACTCAAGAAGATCAAGTCACATCAGGACTGAGCTCCTCCTTAACCACTGGAGCCAGACAAAGCAGCTTGGTTAGAGCAAAGTGACCAAAAGTAGGAAATAGAGTCCATGTCATAGGCAGCACCCACTCAGCTTATGAGGGGACCCACATGAAGATCAAACTGCCCATTGGGCAGAAAATTGGATATAGTACTACCTCAATAGCCAGCTATACCTCTAGGCTCCACCATACCAGAACGACATTTGTTCAAGTATGTTCATATCAGCTTTATTCAAATAGCCAATAACTGGAAACAACCTAGATGTCCCTCAACCAGATAATAGAAAAAGAAAATATG
Source organism: Acomys minous (assembly GCF_964271855.1). Classification (NCBI taxonomy): domain Eukaryota; kingdom Metazoa; phylum Chordata; class Mammalia; order Rodentia; family Muridae; genus Acomys; species Acomys minous. Next base: position 26,421,217 of record NC_140487.1, on the reverse strand, counting down.
TTACTACAGTGGAATCCTACTCAGCAATTAATTCATTTTCAAAGGTGGAAGGAAATACGTACAACAGGTGAAGTTTTATTTTTGTCTAGGTCTAGAGAGTATTGGATTGTCAGGCCAGTGATTCTGATTGGTAGGGACTTTTCTTATATTTGTTATTTCATTGTCTACCTACTGTTCAAATCAACAAAGTCTCAGAAATATTTTTTACATACTCTTATATCTAGTTTTTTTCCTTCTAAAATATGGTTGTCTAGACTTTGCAAATTCCAGCTGCAAGGCAGTCTGGGAAAATATGAAACAGAGTTTTTAAAACTGATCATGATCTTTTGCTTGGAACAGGGTACAAATGCTGAACATTTTTAGGAAAAAGTTTACTTAAAAAGGGAATTGGGTATTGGCTATGATTAGTAACACTTTCACATCTGCATTCGTACTGACTACTCCTTCAATATTTTTATTAGTTCTTTGAGAATTTTATACAATGTGTTTTGATTATATTCATTCCTTCCCATTTCCAGATTCACCCAACTTTGAGTCCTCTTTAATATTTTTTTTTTCTTATAAGCATCAGTTCAATTTCTCTTCCCCATATATTGTTTGGTGTGTGACCTTCTACTGGAGCATGGAACCTGCCAGGGGCTACACTCTTAAATAAATCCCCTTTCCCCTGCCCATTATCCTGATAATTATGTCAGGTATGGGTTTTATTTGTGGAGTGGGACTTAAATCTAATAAGATAGCTGTTGGTTACTCCTGTAATGTCTTGTCACTATTGAACCAGTGGGTGTGGCTTTCCAGGTTAGTCTTTATTGTAGCTCACAAGCTTGACAGCTGGGTAAAATTAATGCTTATCTCTCTCTTCCAGCAGTGTGTATAGTACCTTTCAGAGCTATGAAAGCTAGTCAATAGGAATGGAGCTTCCAGGTTGTTACCAGCGTGATATTTCCATGTTGTATGGTTCATGTATGTGATGTCCAGCAAGTGAGTCTTTCTGTAATGTTCTGGAGAGTAGCCAATAGCATTTGAAGTTACCTGTAATGGTATGTAATGTTTGGGAGTCTATGGGCTCTCACTGGAGAACAACTACAAGGGAAGTGATACTGTCTTGGCACTGGGCCTTTTATTTTTTACCCTGTGTTGTCTTCTTGCCCTGTAATAGGCTAACTCCTGTCTGTCTGTCTGTCTATTATCTATCTATCTATCTATCTATCTATCTATCTATCTATCTATATACACATACACACATATATGTGTGATCTTCTACAGTATTAGGTTTCAATATGACTTTTAAAAGAGTTATATTTAGCATTATTAACTGCTTCAGCAGCCAGTATTTGTTTTCTTTCCAGTAATGGGACTAACCCTAAGACATGCTAGACAAATGATCTATCACTGAATCATATCCGCAGTCCCTGTGGTCAATATTTTTATGTGAATTATCTTTATTAATTAAAAACTTAGAAGTGAGTGCATATATTAGTTTGTTGTGATAAATCACTACAAGCAAGGCAACTTACAGAAAAAAGGTTTGTTTGGACTGAGGGCTCCAGAGGAATGTGTCCATTAACATCAAGGTATGAAAGCACAGTAGGAGGGAGGCATGAAATAGCAAGCTGAGAGACACATATTAAGCTATACTCAGGAAGCAGATACCTATCTATCTATCTATCTATCTATCTATCTATCTATCTATCTATCTATCCATATGTATAGATATATTTATATGTATAGATAGATAGATATAGATGATATAAATAGATTGTTATAGAAACATACACACACACACACACACACACACACACGCACACACACACAAATATCTATGTAAATCTGTGAGTGGCACAAACTTTTTAAACTCTCAAAGTCCACCTCCAATGACATACTTTCTTCAATAGTCCCTGTCTGCTAAACCTCCCAAACAGTGACACCAACTGGAGCCCAAGCATTCAGTTTTCTGAGCCTATGAGGGACAACTCACTCAAACTATTAGTACCAACTTTAATTGATTAATTTTGTGTGTATGTGTGTACATGAGTATGCATGTGCTGTGGCACACACATGGACATCAAAGGAAACTTCCTGTAGTTGGATCTTGCCTTCTTTCTTGTTTGAGATAGGTTCCCTTGTTGCTATCAGGTTATGCACTAAGGCTGGCTGGCCCCTGAGCTTCTGGGTGGTTCTTCTACCTTTACCTCCCATTTATTTTTTTTTTTAGGAGTTGTGGGGTTACAGATATATGCTAATGCATGTGGCTTTTTACTTGGGTTTTGGGGCCTAACTTGGATCATTAGGCTTATGTGCTTAGAGCTTTTACCCACTGAGCCATCTCCCCCACAGGTACTTTTTTTTAGAGTTGGCAAAATCTGGTATGTGGAAGAAATAGGACTCACTCTGAGATAATCTGGTGTCCTGCTAATGCTGCACCCAGATTCCCATAACCATGATATTAGCCGTAGAGGCAGACTGATTGCCCAGCACCTACTCGAGAGAGCGAAATGTGATTTGTTCGACTCATTAGTGGAGAGAAGGCTCTCAGCAGTCTTTTTTCCAAATGCTCTGAACTGAGAATTACTTGGCATAGCAAGTGACCCAGAATTCCTGTGAAGTGCAGCCTCTCCCCTGAACTCTTAGATGATTTCCTCTCTTGTACACATTCTAGGAATGCCATCTTGATCCCTGTGTCCTTCTCCCTGGGATCCTTTTTTTCTGCCAATTTATGACAACTACCCGTAAACTATAAGCCTTACAGGGTAGGTGACCCTGGACGCTCTTTGGCTTGTGACAATTACTGCTGTGTAATGACCTCTTTTCGGGAACGCTCATGCACAAGTGTTGTGCTCTCTTCTGTGTGACGGGTTCACAGTTCCCCGAGGATGCATACTTTCCACTTTGGTTTCACTTACACCTGGTTTGGGGTTTAACTATGTTATCTGCTCATGCACCTTTGCCTGGTTTGTCAAAGAGGCCCTTCTTTAGACTCGAGTGAGGCAGGGCGGTTGCTTACTCTTTTGGCAGTGGTCAGCCAGGCTCTGGGTAAGGAAAGGACCATATGACGCTCCAACACCTTTTGGGTTAGATTGTGGAAGAATCTCCTTTCTTAATGCCCACTGCAATAACTGCAACTAATATTTTAAACAGACTGTTTCCCAACCCATAACACAGAAATGTTACTATGCATCATCTTTTAAAATAATTTCTTATATTTACATTTTCAAATATATTTTTTTCACCAATTCAAAGAGTTATTTAATAGCCTTTAGATGTGTGTAGTTATATGTCTCTTGGGTAGTTTGAGTATCTGTAGTTTGAATTTGTGAAGTTTTGCCAATAAATCCACAATACAAGAATAAAGCATTTAAAAGTGGCCCAAATACAAACTGTTCAGTCCAAACTTATATAAGTCATCTTGTGTTCAATTGTGTTTATTCCATCTGTTTTTATCATCTGCTGTTACAATAATTTATCATTTTTGTATGGTATTAAAATGTAAATGAATCAACAGAGGAAACACATCTGTGGACTGTTAGTTAATAAAGCTATATTCAGCAAGTGCGTTAAGTCATAATAATTAATTAAATTTCACTGCCCATATATGCCTGTAATTGTATATTTAGTGTGCATTTGCATAATCACATAATGGGATCTATATGATTCATGCTTTGCTGAGCATAATCTGGATGCACACATTACCAATTCAAACGAGGGCTGGTTATAAAGATATCACAGAGACATTTTGCTTTTTTTTTTTTTGAGTCAGGAAATGATGTATGGGAAGTAAATAAGAAAAACTGTTTTCTAAATGTAAGTTACACATTCTTAAAATACAGCAGAGTAGCTGATTGAAAGCATTTAGTTTTGACGTAGTCTTGGCTGGCTTTGGCTCTGAGAACACTCTTCTGGAAGCACTCAGGCCTTCCACTCTTGACAAGTGGAAAATTTAGTAGCATTTGATCCTGGGAAGGGCCATCATTCTGAAGAAGTGGTTTATCAATCATAGTGATGTTTTCTTAACTCACATCCTGTAATTAATTAACTTAATTTTAAAATGAGTGAATATAGATGCTTTATGGCTGTATCTTGGAGTAAAAATTTGCCCACTGGAGTTTAATACTTAGATACATAAAATTTTTGACATTTGCTGAAGTTTACAGAAGTGACATACCGACGAAGGCAAGGCTCTCTATAAAACCATTTTGAGTACTATGTCTTCCGTCTCCTCAGAACTTAAGCCTCTCTAGTTGCAGTCTGATTAATTGGTCAAAATAACTCATAGCAAGTTGTGAGTGACAAAGGTTTCACTCTGGAAGATATATTCAAATATTGAGAAAGGAAGTTTGTATCTTTAATGCATCTTGAGAATATCAAGTTGTTGTCAGCAGTTCCATGGCTCCTCACCATCTTAAGTTCAAGGTTAAGCCATGTCCTTGGCCCATTTTGGCACCCATTTCTGTTTTTCTGTCTTTTATGATTTGTCCACTTATTACTTGATTAATCACTAGTGAGCTTCAATTAAACACAAGCTGAATGTGACACATCCTTTTTAAAAATAGGAAAATGCCATCCTGGACTAGACTATTACAGTTGCTCCATTACGGTCTTGTCTCTGTTAGTTCCACTGTAAAAAGAGGGTGCTATAAGTACCATTCAGTAAAAGATGCTAAGATGTCATTAAAATAAATCAGAAGCACATCACTTATCTATGATAGTTTTTGCACAATTCCTTTATTAACTGTAAAGAAGAGCTCATCCTCTTCCTATCAAAAGTCCTGCATTCTTGTGAAATAAAGATACATTAACTTAGTTAGCTCACACTGATATCTTCATTTTGCACCTTTCCTGTGGGTTGGAGAGATTCAAGTCCTGAGATGAACAATAGGAAAATCCAGTGGCACAGAACATTCAGTTAGTTTCAATTCTCAGACTGGAAAATGCATGTTTATTATTCATCAATAAGTCTATTTACTTTGGTATTTAAAATTTAAACTCTTTTTTGAAAATATCTTCTTAAAGAAAGGCGTCTCAGAATTTTAAGAATACCCAGACATAGAGCAAAATCTAAAAAGATGAAAATACTCTATTGCCATGGGAACAAAAGAAAAATTTTAAACATATTTTGAACAGGCCTGATTAGAGGGAGAAAAAGCCCTCTGTAATTTAAGACAGTTCAGATAAGTCAAAATGCTAGGCTAGTCAGTGTATTTAATAATTACTCCTGTGAAGATGAAGGCACATGATTTTGATTAATATAACATAGTTCCCCACTTGTCTGTTGAACATCAAATCCTGTCCCCTTCTGAGCCTTCTTGTCAGTGAGCAATACTTCTGTTCAGTCTTCTAGTCTCAAACTTTTAATTTTGATATCCTTTCATACTTATAAAAAAATCTTGCAAATGTACTATTGGTTTCTCTATATCTCTCATAGAGCTTTTCTGGTAAACCAGTGATTCCATGGGGCAGTCTCACTGAACAGTGTGGTTATCTCACACAACAGCAAATCTGAAAAGAGAAATAAGTCTATGGTAGACATCAGCCATTGCTCAGAGATACAGTTCTAAGCACATCGTTCTATACATTTTGTAACCTAGGAAATGGAGGCCTCATAGAATTATGGGATGGCTCCAGATGGTGTCCAGGCATTGCTCCTGCTGCCCTATAGGATGTACTGTATGTGTTTTGACCAGGCAGCTCACACAGCCTTCTGCCTATCTATGCCAAATCTATAGGGTTTGGTAGGAGTGGTTAGTCTTCCTATTGTATCTGGTATTGCCTCCCTGGCCTCCAGCTTTCGTCACTGATAACTTTTGTTTCCATAGCTTCAACTTTGGTTTTATGGGTCAGAGACTTTGTTACCAGGAATGAAAGCTTCTTGAGGGGATTTGTGTGTTGCAAAGGAAAGCTTATATGGTAGGAAGATGGCATAGAAAATATGTAATTGGAGCTGAGATTATCTCTTGCCTATTTAGGCTCCACTTACTACTGAAACAACAGATGGGAGGTAGAGCATTATTTAAAGAAGTTATATGTTTGAGAAGATGCTCTTGAGGGGGATATTGGCAGCCAGACCTATCTTCTCTCTCTTTGTACTTCCTGGCAGTCATGAGGTAAAAAGCCTGTGTACTACTGCCTACCACAGGACCAAAGACACGGTGCCACTGATGATGAACTAAAATCTCTGAAGCCATGACCCCAAATAAATCTTCCATCTTAAAAACATTGATTTTGTGTATTTTGTTACCAAGGAAGAAATCTGCCACAAGGTTCTTGTGGTAATTAACACTGGCTACATTTCATTCTTGTTCTAGAGTCAACATAGGGTCACATAGCCCCTTAGTACTGGTTCCAATGTATATTTGCACATTTTTGCTCTTTGCTTCAGACAACACCACCTGTTCCATTAGCTTACCTGCCATGAAAATGGCTGCTATTTTTTTTGTTATTTCCTATCTTCCTTCCCTCCTTCCTTCCTTCGTTCTCTCCCTCTTCCCCCACCTCTCTCTCTCTCTCTCTCTCTCTCTCTCTCTCTCTCTCTCTCTCTCTCCTCTCTTTCTCTCTGGTTTTTTTGGAGACAGGGTTTTTATGTATAGCCTTGGCTGTCCTAGACTTGCTTGTAGGCTAGGCTGGCTTTGAACTCACAGATATCTACCTGCCTCTGCCTCCCTGAATGTTGGGATTACAGGTGTGTGACATTGCCTTGCCCATTTCCTAATTTCTTAATTGTCTTTTAAATATGTTTAAATAGTTAGGGTTTCTATTGTTGTAGGAAACACCATGACCAGGGAAGCTTTTATAAAGAAAAACATTTAATTGGGGCTGGCTTATAGGTCCAGAGGTTTTGTCTATTATCATCATGGCTGGAAGCATGGTGCTATAGAAGGAGGCAAAGTTCTACATCTGGATCTACAGGTGGCAGGCAGAGAGAGACGCTGAGCCTGGCTTGAGCATTTGAAACGTCAAAGCCAACCCTCAGTGACATACTTCCTCCAACAAGGCTACCCCTACTCCAGACACATCCTGATGGTGCCACTCCTTGGTGACCAAGCATTCAAATCTATGAGCCTATGTGAACCATCCCTATTCAAACCTCCAGAAATACCTCTACAGAAAATACCTTAAGTACTACTTATTGCTTCTGTAGCATTGCTTTCAAACAGAAAAACCTAGTTCTAGGCTGTTCCATAGGATTTGAAAGTCAACTTACATGAGATCATAAACTAAAACACAGATGTGCAAATGACAATTTCCCTCACATTTTCCCTATAATCTCCATAGTTACGATCAATTTCGTATAAACTGATGTTTATATGTATTTGCACTGAATAGATGAAAAAGTTCTTAATCATCATTTTTTATTTGTTGGGAATTGTAAAATATACATGACAAAGTAAAAGTAGGGTATTAATCTGGATCATACATTTGACATCTGCCCCTGGAAGCTGCTGAGTGATCGATTTGTCCGCTCCTCAATAGTGAAAATCTGTGTTGGCTTTGGCAGGAGACACACTGTGGTCTGCCTAGAGAGGATCTTGAGGTTTTAATTTTTCAACTGGTTCTTATCTGTGTTTGCTTTCTCAAAGTTAAGAGATTTATAGGAACGGTCAAGGTAGCTGCCAGAGAGCACTCAGATCCTGGAAATGTTAGACCTCGTGGAGCAAAGCTTCATCTTTGTAAGTTGCCTCATATCCAACTAAGAGTAGGTAACACCCAAGTATTCGAACAAGGTGATTAAAAGACAATGCACCTCTAAATGTAGGTATGATCTACTAATGGAGTTGTCTATGACTGTTACACATAAATGTTAAATAATAAAGAAATAATTCTTTTCAGAATAAGAATACCTTTGCTGAACGTTCTGCATGGATTCATTAAAACTAAATTGCTATATTCTACTTCCTCTGTGCTAATTAGCATGGTACAGAGATGCTCCTGCCAAAGCCAAGAAAGAGTTCTCATTCATTTCTGGGACTCAGGGGAATTTTATTTCTCTGTTGGTCTTTTACTGTGCACTCAATAAATGATCCTCTTGTGGTCTCAAAGAATTAACGTGCCTTTTTTAACTGCCCAAATTATCTCCAGAGAGTGGCTCAGAACTTTGGAAAGTCTGGCTTGATGCCTTTGAAGAGGTTCAAGTGAGATGGATAAAAACCATCAGTTGGAAGAAGGTTGAAATATATGCTATTTACGGAAATGTCAAAGGTGTATGAAAGGAGCCTATATGCAATGGGGTTGTTCAAAGCCTTTCCGAAAGTATATATCCAAGCCAGGTTGGGTGTCTAGTCATCTTTCTGCTCTCTGAGTACATATCATTTTAGAGACTGACCTCTCAACTCCTTTCCTGTTTTCAGTCTGAAGACAGAAAGCTGTTGCAAGTGTGGAGAGCAGAGTAATCTTAGGACACAGAGTCAAGCACACAGAAAGGGAACCTTCACACACACAGACACACACACACACAAGTATATCTCTATCTCTATCTATATATGTGCACAAACATATACATGTACACACACACACACACACACACACACACACACACACACACAAATCCAGGGCCCAGACACATCAAGCCATATGCCATTCTGAGATTTGGTTAACAATGAGGAAAAAAAATGTCACCTGGTAATATGCTTTTATTCACATGAGTTTTCCCAGATGTGGAGCATCCTTCCTGGCCCCCTTTCCCTTCAAATCTAAGTATTGTCTACTTTTAAGCACACAAGGCCAAATCTTCACTTGGGGTTTCCTGACAACAGCTTAACCTGAAACAACCCCTTCCTTCCAATGCCTGCATTTCTATTGCGTGCATCTCTCTGAGATCCAGCATTAGGCATTTAGTCAGATGCAAACTTGAGTCAGAAATTGAATCTTCTTTGCCTTGAATTTTGTTCAAAATTGCTTCATTTTGTGTTATTTACATTCATTGTTTAAGCTTTATTTCCTTCCCTAGGGTCTAAACTCATCGTGGGCAGGGTGAAGGTTTTATAATATTTTGATAGTATTTGCATGGCTATCAACAACCATCCATGTACATAAAACAATATTTACATTCTTGTTAATTACAGATAAGCCATTATTTCTATTAAATCACGATATACCAACCACAGGTTGCTTAGGCTTTGTATGACAAATCAGGGCTATTCCCTGAGACTGGTCTACATGAGGTAGGAAGTGCTTCAGCCAGCCAGGAGTCTAGGCAATTATCTTGTTAATTTCTCAGGAAAAAAGCTTATTAATTATCAGTGATTTGATTTCTATTTCATTTGGGAATAA